>NC_083338.1:47017171-47336171 GCF_019175385.1 Lycium barbarum | reverse complement strand
ACCACATCCAGAACATGCCTAGGAACGTATAGAAGTGCTTCACATACCTTGATGGCGCCTTATGCTTGCTTGGCGTCAATCCAAATTTCGTCCAAAATCTGGAAATGGTCAAGTTTACCATTTGGTTAGTTTCATTCTTTCAATACTCTATCTTTACACATAATTGCCTACCGAAATTTCGGCAGCATTTCCTCTGTATATACGACATCCCCGAGACTTAGCTCGGCTCAATTCCTCAACACAACAGCCCAGAGAAAACATCCAAACAACAACAAACATCAATAAACACTAATTCATACACTATGGCATTATTAGCCATCTTTCGACACAACGAGTTATTTTTCGTTTTAAACTTGCATTTCCAACCAAAACTTATTATTTTCATATCCATTATCCATCAAAATCATTACGACACACATCGGAGGCATCCATACCATATTCACATAACATTCATAAGTTACTCAAACATTCAACTTCCTATCAAATCACTACCTTTCCAATCTTTCCTAACTTCCAACATACAAGTTCATAAACACATTTTCATATTCCAAGTTCGTTATCATCAATCACAATTTCAAGACATTAGGCTAACGCAACATACTTTCCGACAACGACTTAACAAACAATTCTTCGTTTTGGCTTAACCATTATCCTTCAATCTACTTCACAAAGTCATAACACAATTAACATACAACCAAAATCAAATTCACATCCCATATTACACATAGTACCATACGGCCAACATACTATATTTTCCAACTCTCACTAATTCATCCCACTTTCCTTTCTAATACAATTTCCACCATACTACAACTAACTTACACAAGAATTCAAACCATTACAATCATGCAATACATATATATGCATTCGGCCACCACCCAAAAATTCCAACACACCAAATTTCCATATTTTTCATCCATTCACACATACTACAACATACATACATCATTTTTAACACAACAAAAGCATGAAATCCTTACCTTTCTTCAAGTTCTTCACTTGGGGTTGAAGTTGTTTTCTTGCCAAAATCTTTATATCAACTTGTAGATAATCTTGTGCTTAGCAATAATCTCTCAAGAGAGGAACTTTTTAAACCCAAGAATTGGCTCCAAAAAATTTTTCTTTCTTTTCCTTTTCTTTCTCTCTTGAACCCGAAACCCTTTCTCTCTTTTCCTTTTGTTCTTTCTTGTTTTCTCTTGAAAGTTCTATAGATTAGGACTACTATATAATGTCACATGGCATTTAATTGATCCATGGGCTTGGATCAATAGTGTGGCCGGTTGGGCCCTTATAGTTGGGCCTTTGTTTTGTTTCATTTTATTGAGCCCACTTTGGCTAGATTTTGCAATTCCTAAGGCAAGTTTCCAAATTTGCCCTTGGCCACCTTTTGCAATTCCACACCATTGAATTCATAACTCACCCATTCATACCAAGTAGTGTCCAATAGTGGCCTTATTCATCACAAGTCATTTTACCTTGAATTCTTCCGAATGAACAAAAATGTCGGATGTAACATTCTCCCCCCCTTTAGAACATTCGTCCTCGAATGTTAAATTGACCTTATGGGGCGCCATACTACTCCGGGAGGGTTCTCTTTATAGTCGTCCTTTGCTGACTTTCCGACATGGCTTCTTTACCAACATTATGAGGTAATTTTTCACATCACAGATTCAGATGCCTTCATAATATATCTTCTCGTACCCCACGCAATCGTCGAACCATAAGCTATATTCTTGTAACTGACGAACGCTTTCCAGACGTCATAGTCCGTATCATTTCTTGTTACACTCCGGAGATTTCTACCACATCGATATAATCCCACTTCATACCAGACACTTCTTACCCACAGATTCAGGACCGGAACCGGACGCGTAGAAGCATATCGGACAGATTCGCAGTCAAAGTCAGGGGCACGGAAGTATGTCAGACAGACCTGAGATCGGAGTCAGACGTATAAAAAGGTATCGGACGGGTTTCGAAATCGGAATCAGGCTTACAGAAATGTATCATACAGAGTCGCACTTAGAATCAGACATGCAGAGATGTATCAGGCAGACGCATGATCAAAAATTAGACGTACAGAGGCACACCAGACGGATTTATATCCGGAGTCAGAAATACAGAGGTGTGTCAGACAGATTCGTAATCGGAGTTAATCGTACAGAGATATGTCAGACAGGAACGTATTCAGAGTCAATCATACAAATCGTCTTGGGTGTCGCTTATCGACTTTTTCAAAGATTCTGCTTACTCGCCCTTCTTATCTCTCTCCTTCCCTACTATCCATACTCTTTTTCCCTTTACAACTATCGTCATACTAGACTAACTTATGATGTAATTGGGCGTTTTCTATCCCCTGACAACATTCGGGTCGTCGCTGACTGTTATCCAGATTCGCTAAATTTTCCGAGTGGTATCGCACCTTTCCTTTTTGCCCATTTAACCCGCGTCGGACTGTGTGGTTTTTGTAAAGGCTCTGATTACTCCACACATTGTCCTTCACCTTTAGATTACCCCAAATTTTCATTTATATCAGTCATACCTACACTTGTGCAAAACTCTGCATTCCTTCCCAGGGGGTCACCCATCCCAGAATTGCTCTGGCCTGAGCACGCTTAACTCCGAAACTTTCATGCATTTCGACGCGTTAGGACGGATATAGTTTCGTCGATCGCCCCGTACGACCTTTGTCACGTAATTTTAGAGCAAATCGGGGTCTTCGCAAATTTTCGGAAAAATTTTGGTAGCGGGTCCCACCCCCGGCTAAGTCATACCATTACCATATTGCTTTTCTGAATCTCGGTATCCACCAAATTAACATTTATCTTACTATTTCTAGTACCCAGAAGTATGAGATCACGTGATTCAACAAAATACAAAATTATCCATACATACACTTCTCAAAAAGGATTGGCTGGCGTACCTGGGCGTGCACTCGAAGACGCTCCTGGATCCTGCCGGCCGGTTAAAGCAAACACGCGGTTCGAAGGACCGCTGTAACCAGAAGCTGCACCTCGTCCTCTGCCACGACCCGCTGGCGCTGGTGCTGGTGCTGGTGCTCCTCGCCCCGCAGGGCGCATGGCTGCTGAAGGAGAAGATGAGCCTGCAACGGACCCAGCAGGCCGGGCTGAACCCGAACTGCCCTTAAGTGGGCACTCTCTGACTCGATGGTCTGGGCTCCCACAAAAATAACAAGCGCCCGTAGCGCGATAACACTCCCCCGGGTGGGGTCTCCCACAGTAAGAACACGGGGGTATGGGTGGCCTCGACTGTCCGGGACCTCTGGAGCTCTGTCCTGCGAACTGTGGGGGCGTACTGTAGGCTGGCTGGGACGAATACCTATTTCTCTGCCGCTGGGAAGGCTCGCTCTGAAATCCCTCTGAATACCCAGCCGATCTGGCTCTCTTAGGATGGCCCCTGTCGTAACCCCTATCAGGCCGACGTTCCCTACGTCGGTCCTCCATGCCCTGGGCGTGTGCCTGTACCCGGGCTACATGCATCCCTGGCTGAGCAGCCACAGCCAAACAACCATCAATCAGATAAGAGTCCAGTCCCATCACATACCTGTGCACCCTGTCGGCCATCTCAGCTACTATGGTGGGTGCATACCTAGCCAGTGAATCGAACTCTAGGCTGTACTCGCGAACACTTCTACCATTCTGTCTCAAATTCAAGAACCGATCAACCCTAGCTCTTCGTAGCTCTGGTGGTAGAAAATGGTCCAGAAAGGCCTTAGTAAATTCGGCCCATACTGCTGCGGGCGCGTCGGCACCCCTGGAGAGCTGCCAAGACTCATACCAATTTGCTGCCACCTCATACAATCGATACGAAGCCAACTCCACAGACTCAGTCGGCGAAGCCTTAATCAATCGCAGTGTGCTCTCCATCTTTCTAATGAACTCCTGGGGGTCCTCCTCAGATTTTGTCCCGGAGAATTCTGGAGGACTACATGTCAAAAACTCACGAGCCCTGGAGCTCTCATACCTGTCCGCACGACCACCCCCAAATCCATGCCTGCGAACCTGTTCCGCCATTAGTGTGGTTAATAACTGAACCGCATCTCGCATGGCCCTACTTTCCGCCCCTGCCGGTGGAGCTGGAGGCTCGGGCGCTGGAACCTCAGGAGCTTGCGGTGGAGCCGTCTCCCGATTAGCAGCCCCTGCTGTTCTGATATCCTCTCGCGAAGGGGGTGTAACAGACCCAGACGACGGGGGCACATCCTCAAGTGCAGGCTGAACACTGGCCCTGGTAACCCTCGGGGCCTGGCTAGTCTCTCCTGCTTCAATCCTCGCCTTGCCCTTCTGGGCGGCTGTTGCCTTCCTCGGAGGCATTGCTGAAACATAGCAGATCGTTAGGAGAGGATCATCCTACTAATACGGTTCTATCGCACGATCTAAGAATCCAAAGAAGGGTAACATCCTAAATGCCCTGTAGTTTCCTGTTTATAGATGTGGTGCACAACACATCGATAAACAAGACTCTACTAGACACGGCCTGTAGACGTACCGAGGACTAACCGCTCTGATACCACTTTTGTCACGACCCAAACCCCGTGGGCCGCGACTGGTACCCTAACTGGGTACCCATACGTACCTACCCGACCGAAATCGAATCATACAGATTTTTTTTTTTTTTAAAAACAGAAGTACAGAAATAGGCCGGTACAAATACGGCACGCACGCAAGCATACATATATATATATACATATACCTGAACACACAGACATTTACAAGCAAGCCGATAAGGCTAACATACAGACGAAACCCGTAACCCACACATCTATCTACAGGCCTCTACAGACATACAGAGTCATATGACGGGACAGGGCCCCGCCGTACCCAGAATATACATACATACGGAGTACACGAAGACGGAAGGTATATACCAAAGATATATGCCCCGAGTCAAAGGAGCTCTTCAAGTAGCAGAGTCGGAAACCTACGCGGGCGGCGTATCACCTGGTGCGTCTGTACCTGCGGGCATGTAGCGCAGCCCCCGAAGAACGGGGGTCAGTACGAAAAATGTACCGAGTATGTAAAGCAGAAACATAACAGATATAACATAGTCCGAACCGGAGTCACAGAAATATAACGGACAGAACCATAAATCAGACTGACGGACAGAATTATGCATGCAGAGTAGCACGGAGTCATACAAAATCATACAGAGGCGTGTGCTTTATAAATACAGATGGCACACGCATATATTCATACAGATCCCGGCCCTGTCTGGGGGCGCGGTAACAGAACCCGGCCCTCTTAGTACGGGACGCGGTGGACAGACAGAATCAAATCAGATCATATGCCATCCTGGCCGCCATCCCCATACACAGATCATACAGACATACAGATCCCGGCCCGTACGCCGAGGGACGCGGTGAACAATGCAGAGAAAATATGCACGATAACAGAACCTGGCCCGGGTCGCAGTGAAAGAATGCATTGAGACAGACACGAATCGATAAATGAGAAACCACCTACCTACAGACTCAACATACAGACTCGATCAATCAGAAGGGTGCCAAACGGCGAGCCAAAATCAGAATATCCAGATAGTATGCATAGCACGCGCTCATATCCTAGTTAGGAAGGCACGACAGATTTTCAGAATGGGGTGCTCGGATGTTCAGAAATCATATTGTATAAATTACACAAAACTATCCATAATATTCACAAAATAATAGTTCAGAAGTTTTTGGAGAAGATCGGACCAAAACAGAAGTATTTTAAAAATCGTACCGGAAGTATCGGGCCTTGTGGGCCCACCTCGGACCAACCCGAGGCTACATATGTAAATTACTGATGATTAACCTTATGAGGTCACCCATACTCATTCGGAAGTGTTCCGACTCCGTTTGGGGAAGTTTTGTGCAAAATCTCACTTTAAGGACAATTTGTAAGAAAATAGGTTCAATTGAACTGAAAGAATTAGAGCGGTTTTCCGTCTCGAATTCCGGGGAACGGAGTCGGACCTAAGGCTCGCGGCCGAGCCTACCACATCCAGAACATGCCTAGGAACGTATAGAAGTGCTTCACATACCTTGATGGCGCCTTATGCTTGCTTGGCGTCAATCCAAATTTCGTCCAAAATCTGGAAATGGTCAAGTTTACCATTTGGTTAGTTTCATTCTTTCAATACTCTATCTTTACACATAATTGCCTACCGAAATTTCGGCAGCATTTCCTCTGTATATACGACATCCCCGAGACTTAGCTCGGCTCAATTCCTCAACACAACAGCCCAGAGAAAACATCCAAACAACAACAAACATCAATAAACACTAATTCATACACTATGGCATTATTAGCCATCTTTCGACACAACGAGTTATTTTTCGTTTTAAACTTGCATTTCCAACCAAAACTTATTATTTTCATATCCATTATCCATCAAAATCATTACGACACACATCGGAGGCATCCATACCATATTCACATAACATTCATAAGTTACTCAAACATTCAACTTCCTATCAAATCACTACCTTTCCAATCTTTCCTAACTTCCAACATACAAGTTCATAAACACATTTTCATATTCCAAGTTCGTTATCATCAATCACAATTTCAAGACATTAGGCTAACGCAACATACTTTCCGACAACGACTTAACAAACAATTCTTCGTTTTGGCTTAACCATTATCCTTCAATCTACTTCACAAAGTCATAACACAATTAACATACAACCAAAATCAAATTCACATCCCATATTACACATAGTACCATACGGCCAACATACTATATTTTCCAACTCTCACTAATTCATCCCACTTTCCTTTCTAATACAATTTCCACCATACTACAACTAACTTACACAAGAATTCAAACCATTACAATCATGCAATACATATATATGCATTCGGCCACCACCCAAAAATTCCAACACACCAAATTTCCATATTTTTCATCCATTCACACATACTACAACATACATACATCATTTTTAACACAACAAAAGCATGAAATCCTTACCTTTCTTCAAGTTCTTCACTTGGGGTTGAAGTTGTTTTCTTGCCAAAATCTTTATATCAACTTGTAGATAATCTTGTGCTTAGCAATAATCTCTCAAGAGAGGAACTTTTTAAACCCAAGAATTGGCTCCAAAAAATTTTTCTTTCTTTTCCTTTTCTTTCTCTCTTGAACCCGAAACCCTTTCTCTCTTTTCCTTTTGTTCTTTCTTGTTTTCTCTTGAAAGTTCTATAGATTAGGACTACTATATAATGTCACATGGCATTTAATTGATCCATGGGCTTGGATCAATAGTGTGGCCGGTTGGGCCCTTATAGTTGGGCCTTTGTTTTGTTTCATTTTATTGAGCCCACTTTGGCTAGATTTTGCAATTCCTAAGGCAAGTTTCCAAATTTGCCCTTGGCCACCTTTTGCAATTCCACACCATTGAATTCATAACTCACCCATTCATACCAAGTAGTGTCCAATAGTGGCCTTATTCATCACAAGTCATTTTACCTTGAATTCTTCCGAATGAACAAAAATGTCGGATGTAACAGTTCGTTACGAACAAAGGCAGCCCGTTTTTGCTTAGTGGACGGCCAATTATACCGACGCTCTTTCCATGGACCCTTGGCTAAATGTTTGGGCCCTGGGGAAACGGAGTATGTGATGAGAGAAGTACATGAACGAACCTGTGGCAATCACTCCGGTGCGGAAGCTCTGGTCCGAAAGCTTATCAGAGCCGGATATTACTGGAATCGGATGGATGAAGACACGAGAAACTTTGTCCGAAAGTGTGACGGGTGTCAGAGGCATGCCCCGATGGTTCACCGGCCCGGGGAGTTGCTGCATTCGGTGGTCTCACCATGGCCGTTCATGAAGTGGGGAATGGACATCGTGGGTCCGTTACCGCGGGCACCAGGTAAGGCACGCTTTATCTTATTTATGACTGACTATTTTTCTAAGTGGGTCGAAACACAGGCCTTTGAAAAAATCAGAGAAAAGGAGGTTATCGACTTCATTTGGGATCACATCGTCTGCCGTTATGGCATTCCGGCCGAAATAACTTGTGATAACGGTCCTCAGTTCGTGGGTAGCAAAGTCAACAGTTTTCTTGAAGGGTTGAAGATCAAGAAGATTGTGTCGACCCCATATCACCCATGCGCAAACGGACAAGCGGAATCCACAAACAAAACAATAATCCAAAACCTAAAGAAAAGGCTAGAAGCGTCAAAGCACCATTGGAGAGAAGTGTTACTCGAGGTGCTGTGGGCGTACCGAGCCACGGCCAAGTCTAGCACGGGCGAGACCCCATTCTCATTGGTGTACGGGGCCGAAGCCCTTATCCCCGTTGAGGTCGGCGAACCGACTCTCCGGTTCAGGTATACAACCGAGGAATTAAACGGGGAGGCCATGGCCGTAAGGCTCGACCTCGCCGATGAGATGCGTGAAAGAACATTGGTCCGAATTGTGGCCCAAAAGCAGAGAACGGAAAGATACTACAATCGGAGAGCCAACTTTCGGCATTTTCGAGTTGGGGACTTAGTACTTCGAAAGGTCACTTTGCATACAAAGAACCCGAACGAGGGAAAGCTAGGACCAAACTAGGAAGGACCGTACAAGGTGACCGGTGTAACGGGCAAAGGGTCATACCAGCTGGAGTCCATGGATGGGCAATGCCTGCGCAACAACTGGAACGTAGCCCATCTAAAAAGATACTACTGCTAAGGTATGATCCTCTCATATACCTTTTGTTAACCGTACTGCCTTTTTACAGGAAGTCGAGGATGGCACAAAAATAGAATTTAGGACTGAAAGCACGTGTTGCACTCTTTTCCTTAGTGCGGTTTTGTCCCAAAATGGGTTTTCCGATGAGGTTTTTAATGGGGCAACAAGTACAACGTGCTACGCAACGAAGATAAAGGGCCAGAACTCGGACACCCGAGGTTACATCTTCCGAGTGGGGGCTTGATAACACTCACCCGACCCCGAAGCTCGGACAAGTGTTAGGGGGGCACAGTACCCACATCGGAGCATGAAAGGGCACAGTACCCACATCGAAGCATGAAACGATAAAGAGAAATAAAGAAAGAAGCTCATCATTTGCCACGGCAAAAACAAAGGCCGGCCACCAGCCACCTCCTCCGATGTAAGGACCAAACGATCATAATGAATCGTGTCCCATCCAGCATTTGCCACGGCAAAAACAAAGGCCAGCCACCAGCCACCTCCTCCGATGTAAGGACCAAACGATCATAATGAATCGTGTCCCATTTAATGTTTGCTACGGCAAAGATACAAGAAATGAAAATTCTCATATGTATAAACACTTGCAATACAGAAACCATTACAATGACCGTATTTCGGCATTGCTTAATTGATACGCCCTGTACCGGACACTATGGCCGATATTAGACAAGGCCAATGAGGTCATCGCAAACCGGCCATGAAAAACGCCGGTCCTAGAGAAGCCCCTATCATGGGTACAGAAAGGTCTGAAGCCCACAAAACATTAGGTAAGTCCCACGGGCAGAATTAATCAATGACTACGGATCATCTCTTCCGAAAAACGGACCAATAATTCAAGGTAAAATAAAAACAAGCACTCAAACGAAGACACAAGAGGAGTGCAACTTTTATGTACGCAAAGGATACTCTTATAAAGAGTACATTTACATCAAAAGAGTACATTTACATCAAAAAATCCTATGCTACTCGGCATGGCTAGAGGCAGAATGATCGGACTCGGTTCGTTTGGAATCATCCGAGTCGGACCCGAGGGCATGGTTTGCCTCCTCCTCCATCTCTTTGGCCTGGTTTATCAGGGCCGGAAGATCAGAGAATCCGCGATCGGCTTCTTCGAGGGTGAGTCGCCGAGACTTCCACTTCTCATACTCGGCGACAATGGCAGTATGGGCCTCGGCCGTTTCCACGCCTTTCCAGGCTTCTTCCAAATCGGCCTCAACTTTAGCCAACTTAGTTTCCAGCTCGGTTCGGCCCGGCCCGCCACTGCAATAGTCCTCATATGGACAGCAGCCTCTAGCTCGGCCTTAAGAACATCGTTGGCACTCACCGCCTCCTCCAGCTCGGCTTTTAAGCCCTCACTTATCCGAGACCGCTCCTCGGCTTTCTCTTCGAAAACTTTCATGTGTTCTTTATATAGAGCGGTATCAGATTCCAGTATCCGATTCCTCCCGGCTAAGCTCGCTGCATCGGCTTTCACCAAATCAAGTTCCCCCCGGAGTTGGGACACGGTGGTCTCCAGCTCATCCAGCCTCGACGAAAATTGAGCTTTGTCTCGGCTAAGACAAATCTTCTCAGCCTCGAGGCTTCGGTTATAATCAGTCATGGCGGCCAACTCATTTTTCAAACGACGATTTTCGTCCTTGGCCGCATCAAGCTCGGGACGAAGGTTGGCAAGAACGGCGGCCCGACCCAACTCTTCATCCTTCTCTCGGAGGAGATGCTTGTATTTCTCCGTTTCTCGGCCTTGGGCATCTAGCTGGCCTCGAAGATCATCCGTCTCGTGTTGGGCACGAATAAAGGCTTCGTTTTCCAGTACTACACTCTGCAAAGAAAGCAAACGTAAAGAATCAAACGAAATGAGCATAAGGTCTATTGATATACAAAGATGGCCGAGAGTCTTACCCGGTTGCCCGCGTGCATGCCTTCGTTCATAAGGCACTGCCAGGTGACCCCGGTCATTTTACGCTTGTCCGAGTCGGAGACGAGAGGACGCAAATAACTTGCTACTCCTACCGGACGTGATAGAAAGCCACAATCCTCGGGGACGGTGATTACGGCCGATCTGGTCCTTCTTGGTTCTACGCTCGGGGATGGGAAGATAGTCACCAGGTTGTCTCTAGAGCCAGATTCTGACTGTCGGTGGGCCGACCTCGTGACCCGAGGAATTGGAAGATGGCCAAAACCCGCAGCTTCACCGGTAGCAGGAGGAGTAGTTGAAAACATATCTTCAAAGTCTTCAACCCTCGGGGCGGGGGTAGACGAGCTTGGCGTAGACTCGATGTTCCGGGCAAGGACCGGGGGCTCCGGAGTAGAAACAGGTTCGTGGCCGGGCGATGGGCGAGCCTGAATGGGGGCTTCGGTCTCCGGAACTGGAACGGTCCTTTGATCGGTTGCAGTGACAGCCGTTTCCCCGGCTCCTTTACTCCTCTGCAGGGGAGTATCTTCCGAGGAAGTTTCACCTAAAATATCGACAAAGTCAACCGACCGAAGAGGAGCCGGGGAAAGGATTTCTTCCGCACCTGAAGGAAGAACGGGAATCAAGATACCTTCGTTGATAGAAGGCAAGGGCGGTTCGGAGGCAGTATCCTCGGGTATTGGGGCTGTTGACGGAGCCGGGTCGACCCTCCGAACTATGATGTAGGGCTCCGTTTCCTCTCTCTGGGGCCGGGCAACGCTTCTTGCCTTCTTTCGTTTGGACGGCTGCCCCTTTTCTGAGGGCCGTTTTCTTTTGGTGGCTTCGGCAAGAACACGGGAGGAACCCGCCGTATCGAACGCGGACGCCGGTGCAGGGGAAACGGCCCCCGACTCCGATCTAGATGCCACCGAGCCCTTCGGCAAACCTGAACGACAAAAGACGTTGGCAGGTTAAGAAAACTGACGACCTCGAATGGCTAAAGATACAGCAAGATCGAAGGAAAGTCGAATGTTACCATGATTTGAGCGATCCATCGACCGCGTGACAAGTGGGCCCAAGTCCGGTCTTCATAGGGAAGCTGGTTGAGGAGCGTCGTGACCCACTCGCTCAGATCTCGGATAACCAGGGGAACAAACCCATTTGCTACAAAAATAAGGAAAGGACGGTGAGAAAACAATACCATAAGCGACTGAACAGGTAAGGGCGATTGCTCAAAGGTTCGAACTTACGTTTGTCGTTCCATTTCTCCGGAAAAGGTAGATGGGTGGCCGGGATTATGTCCTCGGTTTTTACCCGGACGTAGCGTTCTAACCACCCCCTGTCCCGATCTTCGTCCATCTTCGAGAAGAACGGGTTCCGGCTGCGCTTGGTTAGTTTTATGACACCGCCACGGAATATTCTTGGGGAATACAGGCGTATTAGGTGGCCCAGTGAGAATTCTTTCTCAGCTCTGTTGGCTAGCAACCGGAGGCAAGCAACGACCCTCCAAACAATTGGGCCGATCTGAGCCAAAGTTACGCCATAGGTCCGACACATATCCAGTATGACCAGATCAACCGGGGGATCGAGCTTAAGGGTAAAGGGATAAGTGTATACGTACAAGAACCCTTCCCGGTGATCGGTAACGGATTCGTCTGGCCCGGGTGCAAAAACCCCTACCGGGCGTGTGTCCCACCCACAGTCTGCCCGAACTGTGTTGAGTTTATCCTCGGTTATGGAGGAAGGATATCGCCTCACGTCGTATCCCCGGTCTGAGACGGCAGAGGGCTTTTCCGCCTCCAGGTCTTTATTGAAGTTAAATCTGGCCGGTATAATACCCGAGGCCGAAGTTTCGGGGTTACTCTTTTGTTTAGTCGGGGACACAGCCTCGGCCCTCGGGGATGAAACTGAAGGAACTTCGGTAGAAGTGGTTTCAGACATGTTGAAGGAATGGAAGGAAAAGGATTTTGGGAAACAACACAAAAGGAACGAAGGAAATAACGATTTGAAGAAGCAAAGAGCAGTTGGCAAGAATGATGACAAAATTAATCCCCCCTTCTTTTTCGTATAAACAAGAGAAGATTTGGCAACAAATTTGTAATAGAAAGGACGGATCTGGAACACAGAGGGAAGAGGAAAAGAGAGGACAGATCGAAAAAAGTGAAAAAATGAGGGAATGAGGGGCTTTATATAGGCATAAGGAAGGGAACGGTTATCGAGGACGGCCAATCGAGGATCGCCACGTGTCACGTCATTAATGCGAAGCGACGCGAAACGACGTGCAAGAGGCGGTTGACAGGAACGGACCATCCGGAATAGGACACGTGGCCGGCAAAGGGGAAGACATGACGCACCCATTCCCGCCAAAATAAGGAGATAAGGATAGGTCGTCTGGACGGTCGGATGTATGATTCATTCACTTCCCGTCACTCCGATGGATCGTTGGTTCGGGAAGCGTGGGGGCTATCTGTATACGGTAAAAAACCGGATACGGGTAAATCCGGGGCAACTATGGATCGGAGAGGGAAAAGGGGCGAGAGTTCGTACGAGGACATCACCTTTCCGGATAAGCACTTTGATTGAAGCCGAGTGGAAGCGCCGTCTGACCCGGTCTCTAAGCCACCGAGGGTTCGGGATCTCTTTCCGGGGTTTTATCACCGTTGGTCCGGTCTCCGTGAGTCCGTTGTTCGTTGTGACCGTTGCTGGGACGCGTCAGTGGTATCACATCATGGACAGCTACCAACTATGCGTGTGTCAGACGGCGCCGTCAGTCACATCACACCAAACCCGTGCAGGGGCTGTCCCTTTTATTACTATTTTATTGATTCACGTTGGAGAAAGCCCATGGGCTCATTACTATAAATAGAGTACTCCCACCTCCCTTAGGTCGGTTGATTCTTCTTTCACTTTCAAGAGCATTTGTAACACAATTTATATATATATATATCCAATTCTTGTTGAACTTCTTCAATCAACTCGTCATATGTGTAAGCAGCCAGTATTTATGCTCCTTATTTGTGAATTAAAAAGCGTTCTTATCCACTCTTTGTAATCCATATTTAGGCCCAAGCACATATCATATATCTACATACAAATTCAATTGGTTACCAAATCTGGGGTAAACAATAATCATGAAATCTATCGAGGAAAATAGCTAGACATGATCTTGGAAAGTGGGGAAAACATTTACTGCACTTCGTAATTTGTAAAAAAAGACGAGGAAGAGAGGTTTATAAAAAATTTCTTGGTGTATAAGTTTTTCTTGTTGATAACTAAAATAAGTAATTCCCAAAGTAGAAATAGAAAGATACATGCAGCCTCCATTTATATGTGCAAAAAATATGATGGAGAATAAAAACATAGGGAATATTTCACCCCTATACACGTGTAGCTTCCTAAAGTAACCATTTGATATTTATCTCCCAAAATATGCCACAAACACCCTTATGCACTTTATGCGCATGCAATTAGCGCCACTGGTCCATACCACATGTGGACCATGTCCACATATTAATTATTCAACAATCCCGATTAATTTCTTGATCTCAATTCAATTAAATATTGTGCAAAATATAATTTATCAAAATTCTAATTTTTCAAACCTATTATCAAGAGTACAATTTTTTTGTTCTATTAACTCTCAAAACCGTAAAAAGATAACCTATAAAAAAATAACCTTCTTATGAGAAATAATTTATATTCTTATAATCAAATAAAATCTCATTTATAAAACTCCTCATGTATATAATTTAAAGCGTATCCAAAAAAGAGAAATAACAAAACTAGCTAAAATCATGTTTATCAAACATTACAAAAAATTTCACTTAAAAGGAAATACAAGGTTTCAAAATTTGTCAAACTAACTGGTCAAACTAACAAGGCCTTACATCTATAGCCTCATGAATGATCTTAATCCCTTCAATCTCATGAGGATTTATTGCAACGCATCTTAACTTATGAAAATACAAGATGTAACACTTATGGTTCAATAGGATTCCATATTTTCAACATAGATTATAGATATATTGTTTAAATATGTGTGTGTGAATATTAAATTTTTAACCTATAATTTCAAAAGAATAATTGCTCTACTATTAAGAATTCACTGACCCATACATGTTTCCACACATAACATAAGATTTTAAATTCTAAATTCATAACATTGATGTTTTTCGTCTCAGCACTGACGGGATTTCCGCCGAGGGGTTCAAAATATAAAAAAGTAAACATACGAAGAAGTCTAAGGAGGTTCAACATCTATTATATATACATAAAAAATAATTTTAACCTTGTAAAAATAATAGTTTTTTCCGCCGAGGGGGTTCGGATGAACACCCTCGGCATAGTGTGGCTCCACCACTGCGTCTCAGCCTTCATAATTTACGTTATCTTTATTGATCGTTAAGCTATACATTTTTTGGGGGGGGTTTTTTTTTCTGTCTATAATCGTGCTCACCCATGGTATATAGATGGGCATAATAATGAATGTGCTACCAAGAATTCAATCCGATATCATTTTGGTATTTTCATTCAATTTTCACTTCGTTCGTTCGATATAAATTTATTGTCTGCATTTTACGTAACATGGGCAGTTGAATAAAGATTTAGAATAGTCATCATAGTAGAATTAAATGAATAATATGTAGAAGAATAAACAACGATGCTAATTTTATCTTTTTTGGTTATGGGAAAATATTTACTTTTTGTTTCTCTTTTACTTTTTCAAAAAATGTAGTGAGCGAATCTAAAATTCATTTGCTTAATCTCATTTTTATCACTTTGCAAAGAAAAAACTAGTCGGTGTTAGACACCCCAATAACGAACAAGAAACACAAAATAATAAAAACTTCAATTCAATATATGTGTATCTTGCTCATATAAAATAAACTTGTATATCACTATATACTCTTACCTTACTTAGATAAGTAAAATTAAAACTTTGTTTCCCATAACTGAAATATGCGTTAATCAAACCCACAAATCAGTTGTACACATCAAGATTATTGTGATACAAACAGGAAAGGTGTCAATCCAAGAGATCTCACTAATAGATAGGGCATACTCTCGTAGATAGGGCGTATGTCTCATGTATCTTAAATTTATAATTTTATTATTAAAGAATAAACAAAATAAAGTTTTCATTTTACAAATAAATTCAAATAAATCACTAAATTATAAAAAAGAATTATTATATATATTATTTGACAAAGGTAACAACACAAAAAATGATAATAGCTTAGATAATTTTTAAAATGAAATCTTCATTCACTTCATCATCAATCTCCAGATCTATTAGTCCTTTCCACCCTCAACTAATAATTGCACTATCTTTTATTTATATATTCAAAGAAGGAGAAGGGTAAAAAGTGTAAGAGCAATGACAAAAAAGGGATAAAGTTACTTCAGGAACATATTGTGATGAAATCTCCATCACATCAAATTCAGGCATTAACATCTAATTTTTTATTTTATTTATGGCAGTGTTATTTTCTATGAGTGTTGCTTTATTTATTTATATATTTTGGGAAAAATCACTACAACATGAAAACATAAAATATAAATATTATTATACTAATAATAAAAATCCTAATTTATAACAAAATTACTTTTAAAATAATAAAAATCAAATTTAACACTCGGGGAGTACACCTTTACGCTCGGGGCTTACGCTTAGCGCCCGGGACTTACACCCCAAATTTTAGGGCGTACGTCTTATGGATCTTCACTTTTTATTTGCGCCCCAGAGCGTTTTTGATACGCCCCGCCCGGAGACTCACCCCGAGACTCGTCCCAAAAATGCCTCACTGCTTTTAACAAAATAAGACTATCATAGAGATGAAGGGTCACTATTAGTCTTCAAAGCTACCAATTTAATTTTGCTTTTTAGAGTCTTTTCATTCAAACCTACGTCAACATAAAATAGGATAATTTCTCGATAAAAAGGTCAATAAATTGGCGTTAGTAACAATATTTCGCATTATGTTACCATATTTTAAATCATTTATAAATTCATTAAAAACAAATAAGGTTTTAGATAAAACTTTATTTTCACTCCATAATTGGACAATTTTCAATTCTCATATTCTTTCATTCTTGCAACTTCCACTCTTTCTGCTCTTTGGCTCGGTCCCAAATTCGCTCAATTTGTCTCGTGATTAACTCATCCTAATATTTGTGAAATAACCTTATAATTTATCAAATAAAGGCAACATTTTGTTCAAACTAGTGCCACATGAATATTTTAAATAGTTTCTTTTTAAAAGTTCTAAACTTTATCATTTCTTGCTTCAACTATACATCAGAGAGCCATCATTGTCAAATAAGGGTGTCAAGTGGGGCGGGTCAGCTCGGATCCGGCCCACCACCGGCCCGACTCAAGTCCACTAAGAGGTGTAAGGGGCTGGGCTAGGTGGGTTTTATTAGGGGGCTGGGCCGGACAAGGTGGACAGCCCACCGGGGCACCGGCCTGGCCCGACCCGGCCCACTGCAAATTAAAAAAAAAAAATAAGTACTACATTTATTACTAATAATAAGTATTTTAAAAACATTGTATCCCAATAAAATAGTTGTAGCTATAATTGTGGGATTCTTAAAATTTTGAAAGCAAATATATGAAATATTTATTAATTATTCAAACCATAGTTAGAATCTTACTTTAGTTAATTAAAACTTAACCATTAATTTTAACTCATGTAATGCGTCTCTTATTCAAGTAAGAACTTGGGGAAAATGGAGACAATGAAAATTTTGAGCCAATTCCTCCTAATGTTAATATGGAAGAATTGAATAAAATGGTGGAAAATATGTAGATTTAAATTTGAAGAGTTGTGAAATTGAATTTTCTTTTTCTAGTTTAAGTTTACGAAATCAAAGAAAAGTAAATGTAAGTTTGTAAGCTTTAAAGTTTAAATTCGACTTTGCAATTATCGATTAATAAAACTAAAGGCTCACTGAGCCTTTGAATTTCTTTTCAAATTTGTGTTATAATTTTATTTACAAGAATAATAATCTGTACGCAGTCAAAATAGAACTATAAATGTAATTGTGTAAAACTAATCCTACACAAGCAGCAACTCGAAGATAAATTTCTGCAAGGAGGGACAAACATTGATCAAGTGCCCAAAAGCAACAAGACATTATAAGAAGCTGACAAAATCAGTGAAATGACAAGCCTCTGAATTTGCTGATGCGTGAAATAAATCAAATACCTCTTTTAAGTTACTATCTTGCTGTTGGCTTACACAAGTTCAAAATAGGTTATACAGTATATAATAATATAAACTATTAGTTATATATATAATAATAATAATAATAATAATAATAATAATAATAATATATTAATAAAATCTTATTAGTTTCAAATATTTTATATATAATAATAATTAAATATTTTTTAGCGTATTGAAATGTCTCCGCCGATGATGGAGGTGTGACAATCTGCATATGACATTAGGACTTAGGATCAGATGAGATAATTAAATTAAAAACTTTGGTTTAGTATCAAAACTCATGTGCATTGTTCCTATTTAGTTCCCATTTAGATGAGTAGGAAATTTAGAGAAAGAGGAGAGTAGGGAATTGTGAGATAATATGAAGAGAAATGAATGGTATTTATAGATTGAAAATACGGTCAAAGTATAATTTAAGGAACTTAATGGTTAAAATAAAGTTGACAACAACTAGATTTTTAAGTATCAAACTTAATAAATTTTAGTATTAGAATTTTTTTTTAAAATAATTAAAATCTGGCCCGGCCCACTAACTAAAACCCGGGCCGGCCTACTAACTAAAACCCGGCCCGGCCCACTAATGGGCCCGGTTAGCCCGAGGTGTAGCCCCTATCTGAGGTGGGCTGGGCCGGACACCCTTTCCCTCTCCAAGCCTGACGCCTTGTGACTCACGTTAAAATGACCCGGCCCGGCCCGGCCCACTTGACACCCATATTATCAAATTTGGTTGTATAGATTAATACATCATATATGCTTTAAAAACTTGTGGGACATGTTTAGGTAAGAGCTTTTGACAATTGTTCTTTTTCCGTATGACATATTTAATAGGGGATGAAAATCTTATGGAACAAGTAATGACAAAACTAAATTGAAATTCAAACTCGTAACATTATAATTCGATGGTAATCTTTTATACAGAAGTCTTCCAGCTATGAAGATAAAAGATCTAAAAATGCGACAAGAATGAAGTGTGTGTGGATAAATAACTTTTCCGCCTCTTACTACGTAATCAAACCATTTGAGAATTTGTGGGGGAAACGTCATTATCGGATTCCTTGACAATGGTGTTGTCAGTAAAAATGATTAATTCTTTGTGAACCGAAGAGTAACTAGGCTTTACACGATCTGGGTGGTCACTAATGATAAAGTAACTCCTATTTAGTTCAAAGAAGTCCTTCCACATTTCCACATGCTTATTAGGTGTTGCTTAGTCTTTCCCCCTATTAAAAACTAGTGAATTTATCCGCGCTTCGCGCAGTCCTTAAAAGAAAAATTTAAACATAGCTAAATAGATTAAGCTTTCCTAATTGAAAAGATCAATCTTTACTCATCGATATTATCCTTTCTCATAAACTTAAAGATCCTCTTTTCGACATCGATCCAAGATGTATAAAATTTCATGATAATACAATGATGATTTAGGGTGCTTAACGCTTCGTGCAGTCTAAAAATCATAAGATAATACCCCTATTTTCTATGAGAGAGAAACGCTTATAATATCAGACCTCTATCAATGAATGAGAACAAATTTGCAGCCTTAATTCCTCTTTGAACCAAACACAAATAGTTAAAAGTTAAACTTTGGATAATTAGGTGACATATAAATAACATTGCTCACCATCTCTTAACACAAGAAAATGTGTTTATGATTAAGCAATTAATACAGAGTCATCTGACATTCGATTTGATGGAATTGATCTTTTTGCCGATCTACATCAATTTTTTTGTTTCAACAGATTATTCTCAAGATTTTATAGACATGTCACAACGTGAGATGAGCATTTGCAGTACTGCTATGGCCAAAGCGAAAATGAATTATTTATAAAAATACAAAAAGATTTTTTTAAAACAAATATAGAGTAAGTATTGCTTCAATGTATAAGCTCTGTACCGTCTTTGCCGCAATCTTTACTTCTCCAAATTCCCAGAACTTTTCTCTTTACCTGCGGATAATAACAATTACACATTCAAAATTCAAAGCGTTTGAAATAAAATCTAAGAATTTCTTCAAGTATAGCAAAACGAAAGGACAGATATCCTAAAATGGTTTAACTCACATAATTAGATATAGTTTATTTTTTCTACAAAACTCAAAAAAATACCTGCTATACTTGCTAACTTCAAATTCTCTAAATTTGCTTAGGCATGCTGAAAATGTGTACCTAAACATATAACCAAATAATGTAAGCATAAAAAGTGATATGCTAATATATCTAATAAATAAGCAATTAAGGGGGAGGGTAAAAGTTTGACACGTTAGAAGAACAAACAAATAGATAAATTGCAACAGAAATTTTCAGTATAAACCGAAAAGAGGGAGAATTAAGTTCTAAATGTGATCATTTCTCAATGATACAAAATCTTACAATGCTCTATATATAGGACTATAAAATGGAATACCAAATGATGCCATAAACATGGATATTAATTATTTAGGGTTATGGTAGTAAAAAGTTGTGGGAGTAATGGAATTAAAGAATATTAAGTTTTTACATTAAAGAATATGAATGAATGGAGGAGTAGTAATTGACATATTTATTCTTAAAATTAGATAAAATAATGTAGAAAAGTAGGAGAAATTGTCAAAAGATTGAGAAAAAAGAAAAATGGAAATGGTGGTCATAGAGAGGTGCCACATCACCTTGTCTATGCCTAGCTTTATAATATATATAGATTAACCAACATATGATATCACAAATAATTGTTGAGAAAATTAATTTAGATATTTCAAAAAGAATTACTCAAAACCTTGTCTATATTCATTCTACTGAAACCTGGTTAATGGTCTTTAATACATTTATTGTGATCGAATGCCTACTCTTAATTAGCCATTATTTTGGGACAATTCCTAGTGTTTAGCAGCCATGAATTTCAGCCATTAAAGATTTGAATAGTAATAGTAATTGTCTTCTACAGTTACTACAATTCTTCAATGCCAAATATCAGAACGTTACCTATGGGTCCTCCTAATCTCAACTTCTTTTCTTTAGCAAAGAGAAGATGAACTTAAGTTCTTTCCTCATATTCGATTAGTGTACTGGGTTTTCTTTCTTATAAAATCTTTGTTAGATTCTGGTTCCTAGTTTTGTACTAGAAGAGCTTGTTCAATCTTGGGGGATACATTCATACCGGGTGAAATATCCTTAAGGACAGTGTCTTAATTGACACGCCTCAAGCTATGAGATTGTTCAAGAATTCCGTACAGTGTTCGTGATCAAGTATTTTCCGACAGGGTTCGTGATCAAGTATTTTCCGTAAGATTTCCAACAATCTTAAGGATATTTTCACTTTGTTCTTATGGAGAATACCAATTACGAACGGTACAACTTTTCTACTTACGCTTATGTTTTTGTGTGACATAATATCAAGTAAAGGTATGTGCTCAAACTTCTTGATATATGTTAGTGCCTGTATATAAAAGTTTTATGTATGTATGTATGTATGTAAATGTGGTTTTTATCTTTACTGATTCTCAAAACTTTGGCATGAATTAGTTTTTGCTTATACCACGTGATGTGGATTTGAGGTACATGTATTGAAGTAATTTTTCATTAATCACTTTTAACGGACAATGACATATCAGAAATAATAGTTACCTTTATGGTTAAAGAAGTTAAAAAGTAACGAAGTGTTTATATTTTTTGACCTTATAAATCTGAGTTTTTTGTGGTAACAAATTACATTTGAAGACCTTGGTATATTGTATTTTTGGTGGAAGTACTTTATGATTCAAAAAAATTTTAAAAAATAAAAAATAAAAATGGCATAGCTCTTGGTCATTTGGTATGATTGATTTTACTACTATATAGAAGCATGGGTCTCAACCCATGCTTCGTCGTCCGTAAGCGTTAAAAAAAAAATTGTGTGGTCCCTATATTAAACACCAATCAATATTAAAAAATTAAAAAAACACCAACCAATATTAAAAACAAAAACGTAAAAAAAGTGGAACCCACCATCTCCAAACTCACGGAAAAAAAAAATGGACCCCATATTAACAAAATCAAGCAATATAAAAAAAAAATGAATCTCATATTAAAAAAACAAACAATGTCAAAAAAAAAAGTGCAGAATTTGTATTCGTAGCAAACACTAATATAATAACGTTTTAAATACGGAGCACAAACTACAATGTTATATTAATCGTGTTTTGAACATAGTATCCCATATTGACAAAATCAAGCAATATAAAAAAAAAATGAATCCCATATTAAAAAAATAAACAATGTCAAAAAAAATAAATGCAGACTTTGTATTCGTAGCAAACACTAATATAATAAATTTTTAGATACGGAGCACAAACTACAATATTATATTAATCGTGTTTTGAACATAGTATATATATATATATATATATATATATATATATATAGTATATGCATAAAAATAGTGCAAACTAATAATGTCCAAAAGGGTGGGCCCCATACTAAACAACATCAAGCAATATAAAAAATAAAAAGAAGAAACTATATAAAGCATGGGTTTAGACCCATGCTTCGTCGTCCGTTGTCCCTTAAAAAAAAGGGGTGGGCCCCATACTAAATAACATCGAGAAATAAAAAAAAAGGAAGAAAAAAAAGTGGAACTCACCATCTCCAAACTCATGGGAAAAAAAAAAAGTGGACCTCATATTATCAAAATCAAGCAATATCAAAAAAAAAAGTGAACCCCATATTAAAAAAAATATAATGTTAAAAAAAAAAGTGCAGACTTTGTATTCGTAGCAAACACTAATATAATAAAGTTTTAGATACGGAGCACAAACTACAATATTGTATTAATCGTGTTTTGAACATAGTATATGTATATATATTATATGTATAAAAATAGTACAAACTAATAATATCCAAAAAAAAAAGTGCACCCCATAAAGGGTGGACCCCATACTAAACAAAATCAAGCAATATAAAAAAAAAAAGTGGAACCCACCATCTCTAAACTCACGGTAAAAAAAAGTGGACTCCATATTAACAAAATCAAGCAATATCAAAAAAAAAAAAGTGAACCCCATATTAAAAAAAAATAATGTAAAAAAAAAGTGCAGACTTTGTATTCGTAGTAAACACTAATATAATAAAATTTTAGATACGGAGTACAAACTACAATGTTATATTAATCGTGTTTTGAACATAGTATATATATATATATGCATAAAAATAGTGCAAATTAATAATGTCAAAAAAAAAAAGTGCACCCCATATTAAAAAATCAAACAATATTCATGTAATTTCCAAAGTATCTTATTAAGTCAATAATGATGGATTCATTGCCACGTGCGTATTCGTAGCAAACACTAATATAATAAAGTTTTAAATACGGAGCACAAACTACAATGTTATATTAATCGTGTTTTTAACATAGTATCCCATATTGACAAAATCAAGCAATATAAAAAAAAAAAAAAAAAAAAGGAAGTGAATCCCATATTAAAAAAACAAACAATGTCAAAAAAAAAAAGTGCAGACTTTGTATTCGTAGCAAACACTAATATAATAAAGTTTTAGATACAGAGCACAAACTACAATGTTATATTAATCGTGTTTTGAACATAGTATAGATATATATGTATGTATATTAAAAAATCAAACAATATTCATGTAATTTCCAAAGTATCTCATTAAGTCAATAATGATGGATTCATTGCCATGTGCGTATTCGTAGCAAACACTAATATAATAAAGTTTTAAATGCGGAGCACAAACTACAATGTTATATTAATCGTGTTTTTAACATAGTATCCCATATTGACAAAATCAAGCAATATAAAAAAATAATAAAAAAAAAAGAAGTGAATCCCATATTAAAAAAACAAACAATGTCAAAACAAAAAAAATGCAGACTTTGTATTCGTAGCAAACACTAATATAATAAAGTTTTAGATACAGAGCACAAAGTACAATGTTATATTAATCCTGTTTTGAACATAGTATATATATATATATATATATAGTGCAAACTAATAATGTCCAAAAGAGTGGGCCCCATACTAAACAACACCAAGCAATATAAAAAAAAAACAAAAAAACTTTATGAAGCATGGGTCTCCGTTGTCCCTTAAATAAAAAGGGTGGGCCCCATACTAAATAACACCGAGCAATAAAAAAAAAGTGGAACTCACCGTCTCCAAATTCATGGGAAAAAAAAAGTGAACCCCATATTAAAAAAAATATAATGTTAAAAAAAAGTGCTGACTTTGTATTCGTAGCAAACACTAATATAATAAAATTTTAGATACGGAGCACAAACTATAATGTTATATTAATCGTGTTTTGAACATAGTATATGTATATATATTATATGCATAAAAATAGTACAAA
This sequence comes from Lycium barbarum, assembly GCF_019175385.1. Taxonomy (NCBI): domain Eukaryota; kingdom Viridiplantae; phylum Streptophyta; class Magnoliopsida; order Solanales; family Solanaceae; genus Lycium; species Lycium barbarum. The sequence continues at coordinate 47,312,034 of NC_083338.1, read as the reverse complement.
CTAATAATGTCCAAAAAAAAAAAGTGCACCCCCTAAAGGGTGGACCTCATACTAAACAACATCAAGCAATAAAAAAAAAAAAAGTGGACCTTATATTAACAAAATCAAGCAATATAAAAAAAAAAAAAAGTGAACCCCATATTAAAAAAAAATAATGTAAAAAAAAAGTGCAGACTTTGTATTCGTAGTAAACACTAATATAATAAAGTTTTAGATACGGAGTACAAACTACAATGTTATATTAATCGTGTTTTGAACATAGTATGTATATATATATATATATATATATATATATATATATATGCATAAAAATAGTGCAAATTAATAATGTAAAAAAAAAAAGTGCACTCCATATTAAAAAATCAAACAATATTCATGTAATTTCCAAAGTATCTCATTAAGTCAATAAAAATGTATTCATTGCCACGTGTGTATCAATCCATTAGTATGAGCAAATGAAATTGCTTTTCTTCAAAAGGTTAAGTAGTCAAACCATACAATTTTCTTTCTTTTTTATATTAGCCTGAAATCTAATCTACATATTAAACTGTTGTATTTGCTATTCCGCCATGTCATTTATTTGTTATGTTTACTAAAATAAATATACTTAAAGTATTTATATTTTAAAATAAGATAGAATAAGTAAAATGAGCTAAATCGAGAATATTTACCAAAAATTAAAAAATAGTATTTCTTCGTTTAAATAGAAAATCAATTTCTACTTTGTTTCGTTTTAAACATGTAAACTTAATTTAATAATTTGAATTAGAATTATCCAAATCAAAATTTGATAAAAAGTAATAAGTATTTTACACCTTTAAATTAATCGAATTAAAATTGAAAGTATCAACTGATGCTTAAATATTGCTATTGTTTTATCTTAAAGAGAGGAAAATAGTTTCGTTTTAAACAAGTCTTCTCTTTTAAAAAATATTAATAAATTTGCCGATTTTGTATTCGTAGCAAACATTAATATAATAAAATTTTAGATACGGATCACAAATTACAATGTTATATTAATCGTGTTTTGAACATAATATATATATATATATATATATATATATATATATATATATATATATATATATATATATAAAGATAATCACTATTCAAAGATAACTACATACACATAGATGCACTATAATCTAAAGTGCGCACGGGCATATGCCGTCTAGTTTCTTCATATAACTGTGTGGCCTAATGACTTTGATGGTTTAGTCGATTAAACTTTTTGACTTATAGTTGACGCTCCTTTCATGGAGTTTAGAGGTTGTGGTGAACAATATCAGAAGCAATATTTCAACTCCATCTTGTTATGTATTGTCGTCAGTAATAAGTCTTTTAATGGAAATTATAATCGTCTTGTGCGGGGCGCTAAGCCATCATATATTCATCAATATAGAAGAAGATTCGAAGAAATGATAATTTCGCTAAGCAAAAATAAGTTTGATTAAACGGATGATATAATTATTGTGGTTATTTCTCAAGTGAATCTTGTGGCTAATGTAAGACACTGGTTGTTAGACGTTTTGTTTAAATTGGTGATTCGAGAACTTAAGTAGTCGTGAAAAAAAAAAGTTCTTTCTAAACTCACATTTGAAAAAGAAAAAAAGAATGAAAGTTTTATTTGAGTATGATAAGGTTGTGCCAATCAAAATAATGTTTTTGTGAACAATGAAGATTTGTGCCTACTATTTTTTAAATAAATGACGAAAATATTTAGTTTTAATGCTTTCTTTCTCATATTGCTTTCTTAGAATATTTTGTTGAGGATGACATAGTGTGAGTAAATTTTACATTATTACTTGAGTGAGTTATAACTTGTCTTTATAAGATGAAATGTCTTATGAGAAATTAGTAATACTTCTTATGATTATGAAAGTATTATTCCCTTATCTTAAAATATTTGAAAATGTGGGGGTTACCATGTCTTATGAGGTATGAAAATATTATTACCCTATCTTAAAATTTTGAAAATATGGGGGTTATGTGTCTTACTAGAATTATGTTGAGATTTTTTTTTAAGAAGTGATAATATTTTACGTGGTCTTATTGTCCGAAATGATTTTGGAAATGAGAATTTGTGAAGAAGAAAAAGTACAAGGATAGAAAAAAATATTTTGGTGAAGATTTTTATACTTATCTTGTTGATAGTGATCCTAAAATATATTATGGTGTTATTTCTTCTCTTGGTGTATTATTTTCAGAGAAGCAACTCATGATAATGTGTTATAAAGAATTAATATTTATTGTACTATAGATGGTACAATAATGCTTAAGTGGATCTCAAAATCCATCAATGATTATGTGTTTACCAACTGTGGGAGTGTAATAATATAAAAATCAACAAAGTAGACCATAATGAATTTTGAGTTTATGGTTTGGAGTTGGCTAGTACTTAATGAGGCTAGATACTTCTTAGTGAGTATTGAGGTTGGAATAAAGCCAACATGTCTATATATTGTTGTTGCCCAGTAGCGTTAGCTGTAATGAATAAATAAAATTTTCAATGTCAATAAAATATATCCATTTGAGACATCAAGCGATAAAACAACGCTGTTGTGAGATGAAATTATTGTCATGAATTATGTGATGTCTGAAGTGAATTTGGCCGATTCATAGATTATAAGAAACATCGAGGGGAATGAGATTTTTTTGTCAATTGAGAAGATTAACAATGATGGTAACCCAACTTATGTGATTGGAGATCCCATGAATTAGGTTCATATGGGTAATACCGAGTCATTAGTTGATCAAAAGTGCACTATTAAATTATGCCTCTTCCTATGGGGTGTGAATGTAGTGCAATTCTGCAAGACAAAGTGAGATTGAGTTATAGACTCTTAATCTATTACCATATCCTTTATAGGTGGTGTATTGCTCTGCAGAATACACTTGATGGGTAGACCTATATGAGTGTGGAGTGGTGCCGCTTCCATGAAATTGTGACGGATTTTTAGAGCACTCATGAATACCAAGACACGCGCATGGCCTCTTAGAGCAAAACCGCGATAACGATAAAAATTGTGTGAGTATAATGTGATAAAATAAGATGCTGGGCTTGCAAAAGAATTCTTGGTTCATAAAAGTTTTAAATTTCACCATTCATTCTGTAAGTTTAATCTTATTTAATCTAGGTCTGGTTTATAGTCTACGAGACACCAGATTCGACGCATTGTACTCATATATGAAAAATCCAGCAAAATTTCTTATTTCATTTTATTTCTTAATTCCTTTTGAAATAGTGAGGGATTGTTGAGAAAATTAATTTAGATATTTCAAAAAGAATTATTCAAAACCTTGTCTATATTCATTCTACTGAAACCTGGTTAATGGTCTTTAATACATTTATTGTGATTGAATGCCTACTCTTAATTAGCCATTATTTTGGGACAATTCCTAACGTTTAGCAGCCATGAATTTCAGCCATTAAAGATTTGAATAGTAATAGTAATTGTCTTCTACAGTTACTACAATTTTTCAAAGCCAAATATCAGAACGTTACCTATGGGTCCTCCCACTACTATATAATCTCAACTTCTTTTCTTTTGGCAAAGATAAGATGAACTTAAGTTCTTTTCTCATATTCGATTAGTGTGCTGGATTTTCTTTCTTATAAAATCTTTGTTAGATTCTGACTTCTAATTTTGTACTAGAAGAACTTGTTCAATCCTGGGGATACACCCATACCGAGTGAAATATCCTTAAGGACAGTGTCTTAATTGACATGCCTCAAGCTATGAGATTGTTCAAGAATTCCGTGTTGTGTTCGTGATCAAGTATTTTCCGACAAGGTTCGTGATCAAGTATTTTCCGTAAGATTTCCAACAATAAAAACAATACAAAATAAGTGTACCTGAAAACACCTTCGTCAATGTAGAGGATATGAATACATTTTATATACTATTAATTAATCTTAATTCTGTTTTTATCTAGTTCATTAATACTGGATCTTACAGAGTCTGGTCATGTAAATCATGATTCCAAACACACCCCTCTTTTTTTTTTTAATTTTTTTTTAGGGATAAGGCACTGTTAACCCCCCCCCCCCCCCCCCCCCGCCCCCAACAAACTTGTACCAAATTTGGTAGGACACACCTTTCCTTTCAAGGGGGTCCTATTACCCCCCTAAACTATATTTGCCAGTAATTATTTGCACCTTTTGTGCTGACCTGGACTAGTGTCCCAGTGATATTACAATCTGTGTTATACACGCGCTGTGGGCCCCAAGACAATTCACTTTTCCTTTTAATTTTATTACATTGCTCATTTGGACCAAAAGACTACACCCAAAAATCAGCCGAACCTCTTCGATTCTTGAAGAAAATTTCCCCAAATCCTTAATTCCTCTTAATTCTCCTGCAGTTCATCATTAATAGAGTGAAAAGAAGCATGTAGAATATTAAGTTCTTCAATCAAACGTTCTATCTCCCTTCAGTTCAAAAAAGTATAGTCTAGGTTTTTTTTTTTTTTTTGATTTCTTTGGTGGAACAACTTGTTGATTCACGGTCAGTTGGAAGGCTAAGCTTACATTTCGACCAAAGGTTAGTACTTTACTACATTTAACTGGGTTTGTGTTAGTCTAGGGTTTTAGGGGTTTTTATGTTTGCGATTTTGATGAATCGAATAAAATAGTATTTGTCTTGAATTGCTACTAAAATGTTAGATTTGCCACTTGATTTTCATGTCTACACTGCTTTTTTGCTTTAGTGAATTTTTCTTATTTTTGTCGATTACTTAGTTTGTTGAGAATTATGATGATTTTTTTTTGTTATTTGTGTTTGTTTGCATTTAGGTATGAGTGGGTTTACATTTATCACTGTAAGACTGTATCATGGTGGGGACTTAGTGTATGAAGATGATGAGGATGAAGCAAGATATGTGGGTGGGGTAATGAGTGAATTTACTAATGTTGATACACTTTCTTATTTTGAGCTGAAGGGTTATATTACAGATCTAGGGTACAACTCATGTTGCAACTTTAGTATTGGGCCACCTAACAGTGGCATTTTAGGAAATATTGACAATGATAGGGTTCTTTCAAGAATTGGTAGGACTTTGCAAAGTGGACAGATTTTGGAAGTATATGTGCACATGGATGAGGGGGAATCTGATTCTTCTCTTTATAAAGGGGTAGGGACCATTGAAGGAAGTGCTAGTCAAAACATTGAAGTTGGTGAGGTATCTTTAAATGCCCTAGCTTCAACCCTAAATACTGCCTCCAAAAATGCCCTAGATACTGCCCCAAATACTACTCCTCCATTAGAAGTAGTACCTCCAAACACTCAAGATCCAATAGATCTAGCTGCTGCTCCATCAGATTCTGAAAACAGTGAACTTTCAGTAAATGGATCTGATGAATCAACTGATGATAGTCCAGATTCTGAAAATGGTGACTTGACTGGGGAGGATGATTATTTCAGTGATGAACATGAGGAGTACATAGAGCTTAAGAATGAGAGAAGAAAAGCAGCAAGGAGGAATAGAAGGGAAAGAATTCCAAAAGACACTGAAGAAGTACCATGTGGTGAAGCTGGACCAAATTTGGGATTTGATGAGACTGCAGAAGTAGGTAAAAAAAATTTAGAAGGCAGACTAGGGGGTGATGAACCATATTACCCAAGTTCTGATTCTGGTAGCTATGAAACTGATGATGATGAGTATTGGTTTGAAAAGGGGCAACAGAGGAGGGTAAAACTGTCAAAATCTAAAAGAAAAAAATCTGGTACAAAGGGTGTGAGATTTGATCTAACTTGTAAAAAACTTGTGTGGCAGTTGGGAATGACTTTTGTGAGTGTGAAGGAGTTTAGAGATGCAGTCACTATGTATGCAATCCAGAGGAGAGTTCAGATTGAGAAGTATGTTAATGAGCCTAATAGAGTAAGGGTGAGGTGTTGCAAGGAAGGTTGCAAGTGGCTTCTGTTTGCTAGCCTTGACAAAGTAAGTAATAATTTTATTATTAGGACTTACATTCCAGTTCATAAGTGTGAAAAATCCTCCAGAAATTACTTGTGTAATGCTAAATTCTTGGCTCATGCCTTAAAAAAGAGAATAATTGAACAACCAAACATTAGAGTGTTTAAGTTGCAAGAGATAGTTAGGAAGAAGTTTAAAGTCCATGTTGGTAAGACCACAGCTAGGAGAGCAAGAGCTAAGGTGCTGAAGGAGATAATGGGAGATCATGTTCTTGAGTTTGGCAGAATTCTTGATTATAAGGATGAGTTGTTAAGGAAAAACCCTGGAAGTAGTTCTGTTGTTAAACTTGGTAATGCTAATGATCTTGGTCAGCCAGTTTTTGAAGCTTTTTACATCTGTTTTGATGCACTCAAGAAGGCATTCATGGTTGTTAGGAAATGCATAGGATTAGATGGTTGTTTCCTTAAAGGAATTAGTAGGGGGCAATTACTATGTGCTATGGCTAGGGATGGGAATAACCAAATGCTTCCACTTGCTTGGGCAGTAGTGGAATATAAGAACAAAAATACTTGGACTTGGTTCTTGACTTTGCTGAAGGAGGACTTGGGATTAGGAGATGGCACAGGCTACACTATTATTTCAGACATGCAAAAGGTATGTTCTTATCATACCTTCTAGTTATTTTCACACTTTCTGTTTCTTTATTCTTTATTGTTTATGTTTTTTCACTCTTTGATGCCAACTGTTGTAGGGACTTGAATCAGCAACTAGGGAACTGTTGCCAGCCTGTGAAGAAAGAAGGTGTGCTAGGCACATTCTTGCTAACTGGTCAAAGGAATAGAGAGGGCTTCAAAGGAAGCAAGTAGTTTGGAAGTGTGCTAAAAGCACTTATGAGGCAGAATTTAATGCAAATTTGAAGTTACTGGGAAAACTTAGCGATGGAATAGTTGATGATCTACTCTACTATGATAAAGAGTATTGGTGCAAGGTGTTTTTTAACACTGATGTGAAGTGTGATTCAGTTGATAATAATATGCGTGAGAGTTTCAATGCCTGGATTTTGGCAGCTAGGCACAAAACTATCATTAGCATGCTTGAGGAGATAAGAGTAAAGGTTACGACTAGAATTGCTAGGTTAAGTCAATTTGCAAAAACTTGGATAGGGGACATTTTCCCAATGGGAATGAAGATATTGGAGGATAATATTGACAAGGCAATGGATTGTTAACTGGAATTTAATAGACAATCAGGATATGAAGTGTTGGAAGGAGACAAACAACACTCTGTTTGTCTAAGAAAGAGGGTATGCAGTTGTAGATCATGGATGCTTAGGGGATACCCTGTGCACATGCCATATCTGCCATGGTTTTAAAACAATATGACCCAACTGAATATGTTGATAGCTGCTACAAAAAAGAGAGATATTTGATGACATATTCTCACTTCATTCAGCCTGTAAATAATATGCCTTTTTGGCCTGATAATAGATATCCTACTGTTGCACCGCCAGTGGTGAAACCAATGCCAGGCAGGCCCAAAAAGAATAGAAGGAAAGAGCAAAATGAAACAAAAAAGTGTGGGAAATTACCTAAAAGTGGTATGACTATGACATGTGGTCTCTGCTATGTTAAGGGTCACAACAGAAGAGGGTGTCCTTTGAAAAATGTTAGTTCATCAGTTCCATCAAGTTCAACTGATGCACATGATCATCCTGGTTCATCAATTCCATCAAGTTCAACAACAAGAATGGACAGACCAAAGGTAATGTACTATTTTATTGTGTGTCTTCTAATATTGGTTGTGTCTTCTAATATATGTGTGTTTGTATGTTAGAAAACAAAAACTGTTGAAGTTGAGCCTGCAGTAAAGAGAGGGAGAGGCAGACCTAAGAAAAATACAGTTGCTGCTGAAGTTCCATTTGCAACTAACACAACACCAAATGTGGCACATGAAACTTCTTCAAGAGCTGCTGAAAGTACAAAAAGAACCAGAGGTACTAGAGGTGGTAGAGGAAGTGGAAGGGGTGTGGGGAGAAATATGGGAAGAGAAAAAGTTAATCACCTACTTGAAATTTGGTTCAACTGCTCTGGAAGTACTACTACACCTGGTTCAACAGCTGCACCTAGTTCAACTGTTGCACAGAGTTCAACTGCTGCAACTAGAGGAAAAAGAAAAAGTGTGGGAAGAAATGTGGGAGGGGATGTTAATCATCCACTTGAAAGTTGGTTCAACTGCTCCGGAACTACAGCTGCACCTAGTTCAACTGCTGCAACTAGAGGAAAAGGAAAAGGTGTGGCAAGAACAACACCATATAAAAGGCCAAGAGTGATGGGAGTAGGTGTGTTTCAAGCTAAGAATGGCTTCACAACTTTTAATGTAAGTATTGATACATTACTATATTGTACTATTCTCTTAATAACAGTAACTTATGATTTTTTTTTTTTAAATAGCCTGGGCTGCCATGTCAAAGAATAGTATCTAATGGACCAAAAAAAATAGTAAGATCAACTGATGTAACTGGTGATATTGGTTTCAAACCAACAAGTACACTGAAGTGGAAGGGAGCTAAAGCACACACAACAAGAAGGCTTCAAGAGATTAGAGATCAAGTAAGGGCTAAAGCAAGGCAAAGTACCAATCCTTCATTGCCAAGAGACCCATGGAAGATCTAATGTTAAGTGCCAGCTGGAAGTGTTGTATTGTGTTTGTTTGAAGCTACATTAAGACTTAAGACTTTGAAGTTACTGCTTTGTTCATGTTGGTATTCAGATGTACCATTTGTTTTTTGTTATGTTGGAAATGGTACTGAATTCTGCTATTTACACCCAATGTTTAAGAAGTGTTTTGTTTATCTATGGTGCATTTGAGTGACAAAATCTGGTGCATTTTGTCATTCAAAAAATTGTTAGTTTGGTATGGCATATGAGAATGCTTTTGAACCTGAATTCTGGTGCATTTGAGTGACAAATTCTGGTGCATTTTGTCACTCAAAAAACTGTTAGGTTGTTATGGAATTTGAGAATGGTTTTGATGCTGAAATCTGGCACATTTGAGCGACAAATTCTGGTGCACTTTTAGATTGAAAAAAACTGTTAGGTTGTCATGGCATTTGAGAATGGTTTTGTTTGCTGAAATCTGGTGCAATTTGTTGCAATATGTGTTCTTATTTTGCCCAACATTTACTCAAACAATACCAAAAGAAAGTTGTCAAAATTTAGTGAAACAACACCAATATGAGAAGTAGGATAAACTAAAACAAGTGTAGGTACAAGACCACCATTAAAATAACATTACAATGCTTCGTTACAATACCAAAATGTACCATCCAACAAAACACATCTAACTTAGCCTATCCGAGATCATTCAAGTACAATTACAACAAACAAAATGAGGTACGATTAACAGACCACTAGCTACTATAGCAACTTCATTTGATTTTTCTTCAAGTTGCCCATTTCGAATAAACTACTAAGATACACAACAAATAAACAAACCATCAAACACCAAAGTAAGTTTCTATTAAACCAACACCTGCTGCTTTTTTTTTTCCCTGTCATATCCTTCTCTTTCAAATTACCCTTCTCTTTTGAATCTTCAAGCTCATTCAAATCATCCTTCTCCTCTTTTGTATCTTCAAACACATTCAACCCATCCTCCTCCTCTTTTGAATCTTCAAACTCATTCAACTCAGCTTTATCTTTTGAATCTTGAAGCTCAATCAACTCACCTTTATCTTTTGAATCTTGAAGCTCAATCAACTCACTGATGTTGAGATTATCATATTGAAGGGTAAGACTTTCAACCTCATCCAACTGAATTTTCTCCTTAGGTTCAAGTGAATTCATGTCGACATTATCATATTTCATCTTAAGACTTTCAAGCTCATCCAAATGCACCCGAACATGCTCATAATTTTCTTCTAACTCTTTGATTTTGTTCACCAATCTTGGAATAATAAACCTTGATCTTTGATCAACTCTCTCCGTGTCTCTCCATCTGAAAAAATTGCACTTCATTGGCTGAAATTTGAAGAATACAGTCACTTGAAATTAACACTTAACACTAAAATTAATCAACCAAATTAGAATATGAGCACAAACCTCATAGTGAGGACAAGACCAAAATCTCCTTCCCGGATTGTGTCTAGACCAAGAAGTCTGTATTTTCAGCAAAATGCCATGTTTGCATCGCACTACGGAATTGAGCATAGGATCTTCTTCGTTCATACACAGCTTATTCAACAAGTTGTTCGTCATTCCTAACCCTAAAATTTCATACACAGAAATTGGGGAAGAAAATTAAAACCCTAAACTAGAAATTCGACATGAGATGGAGAAAGGATAACGAATTTACACAATAATTTACTTACCTCGTCGAAAAAGATGAGAATTTAAGACCAAAAAAATAATTTGAGTTCTTCGTAAATTGGGTGTATAATCGGTTGAGTATAGGATGAAATGTAGTGTACTTTACACGACGGGGTCTTCACCTAAGCTTTGGGAATGATACGTGGCAGTTTCCTATTCATGAAAAATTATGTTTTTTACCTCCTACGCGCTTCACATATTTGATCTCACGCACTAGTCCAGGTCAGCACAAAAGGTGCAAATAATTACGGGAAAATATAGTTTAGGGGGGTAATAGGACCCCTTGAATCGAAAGGTGTGTCCTACCAAATTTGATACAAGTTGGGGGGGGGGGGGGGGGGTAACAGTGCCTTATCCCTTTTTTTTAACTAGTAATGTTGGCTGGTTTCTGGTGTGTTTTAAGAGTTTTGGTTATTTTGTACAAGAGGAACTGATGAAGAGATTTCGGGTAAAGTATTTGGTCAACTTGAGAAGCAATATGTAGTGCTAGCCTACAAAAAGTGGGGTAGCCATGTTATTGAGAAATGCAGAGTCATCTATACCTGGACTGATTTCAGTGGGTGATGTTCTTTTAGCTCATGAAAAAGCTCTATAATTAGCTTGCCGAAGATCCGTTTGGCAATAATTATGTGGTTCAAAAAGCATTAAAATCAACAAAAGTATGTAACGGATCTTGTACAAACCCTTGGTGACCATTTAGACACAGCTACTGGACAGAAGTGTGTCATATGAATACCTCACGCTAACATGTCAAATCGTGTGTCATACACTTAGGGGTCGTTTAGTTGCTAGTTGGAGTGATATAGGTATTAGTAATGTAGTGATTAGGTGATGAGGGAATTATGTATTATTTTATGCAGGAATTACTTAGCAAGATTTAATAGATTTAATACTACATGAATAACTTAGCCCCTAACCAACAACCGAATGACCCCTTACATTTGAGCGCTGTCGCTTTTTTGTTTGCAGGAGCATGGAGAGGAAAGGCAGCATCAAGCTCTAGTATGAGTCATTATGCGACATGCCTCGGTTCTTGTACACAACAATCCTGGGGAAACATGTTATCTTAAGTAAGAATAGCTTCACAAAGCATTGCTCCTCTCAATTCCCTTCTAGTTGCTGTTCAACTTCTTATTTCCACCAAGAAAGTGGAAACAATCAGTCATAAATTGATCATCTTTGGTATGATAGCTTAAAAATAGTTTGTATAGCAGGTCAAAGCTAGGAAACTAAAAGTTTATTACAGATGAAATAGAGCTTACAATTGTCAGTTTTGGAAATTAAGTACTCCTACTTCTTATTATGGAGTGGCACTTGGTTGATGAAACTTAAAAATATATGAATCATTTCCACAAAGGTCTGGGAAGAAAGCTACAGATTACAGCAACCATTTAGAATATAATTAACAGATCTAGCTCAACGGTTAAGTCTTATTCAAATGGCATACTTACCGCAGTACCAGTTTGAAGCTTAGTGATTCACCAAAAACAAAAAAAAAACTTATAACTCGCGGGTGTAAGTAAGTTATAACAATCGGACACATTATAAGACAAAAAACTATGGAGAACACGAAAAATACAATAATGTTATTATATACAACAACTAAACTGACAAGAAAAATACAAGATTCAGAGTTCAGCCATCGAACACAATACTGAAAAGAGAGAAAGAATAAATGATCGAAACTAAGTGTAGTAAATTATGATTCCATATATATTACGAGTCTCCAAACTACGATACTTTTAAGTCTTCAAATACTTAAATACAGAAAAAGATGGAAAATGATATTTCTAATTCAAAAGAAAGATAGCTGCAGTTAATATATCTTGATCGAAGTTGTTTAGTTAGCTTGAAAACAGTAAACTTTCCCGAGATTATCTTTGTAACCTACAGGGGTAAGAAAATCTAAAGAAGAAAATTTTAAATAACCTTCAATTATGAACGTCATAAAGTCTATTACTATCTATATCATAACCAAAACTTAAACAGTGTCGATAAAAAGGGACATCGAGGACATATTTTGTACTTCTGAACTATGTATAGAGTGCTTCGGTTACTGCAGAATGAAGAATATCCTGTACATCTTCAGAATTAACCTATTGTGAATTAATTGATTCAGATTATAATTATCAAGCAAGCCAGTAGCTGAAGAATAAACAGTGCATTACTGCTATATAGAATTAGACAAACAACACGTAAAGTTAGAGTGCAATCTGAATAAGAGGTTGTTACATGACTCCCGAAAAAAGTGGCTTGATCATACACAATCAAACACTAACAAAGTGATTTTGGAGAAATCAAGCTTTCTATATAAACGATCCCCTCCTGATAGATATCAATTTGAGGCCATAATCCAAATGGTCCTTTGGATGTCCTAAATACAGAACGATTATTCAATCTGAAGCAGAGTAGCACTTCACCATCCGCAAACCTATATTTTGGTACGATTGAACAAAGATGGGCCTCTTGTAGAGTAAACACCTCAGTCCAAGATTCCTTGACACCGTAGTCTTTCATTACCCACAACTTAAAAGTGCCCTCCATCTGCCAACTACAATAAGTACAATAAAAGCAAATCATTCCTCCCAATACTGAAACGCCATAATCAGACTCCCGCATGTTGTAAGTACTGTACTCTGTTGGCTCTAACAACGGTATTTCTCTGAACAACATATCTGAAGAACTAAATGAAACCAGAGAATAACCATACGAAAGACCAAGCCAATGAAATGCTCCATGTAAAAAAGCCAAAGGTTCCATATTGTGATCCGCATCAATAGGATCAATCTCCAATACATATCCTGTGTTAGGGCAAACCATAGTTGGAAAGTTACGAATTTTTCTCCAGGAACCACTTTTTAACGCAAGAATTTCATAGGATGCTGGTAGATCGATATCATCTGAACCTCGGTCTAGCTTAAGGATCATGTAGCCGTCACTAGTTGCATCATATCCCAATCCGAAAGTAGTTCTCCCTGGTGTAAATTCTGGATGGGAAGTACTGTCGATTCTCTTGTAGAGGGGTTCCACAGCAAAAGTTGTTTATCATATCGATTAACAAATCCAAGAAGAACCAATCCATCGCAACAACCATAAATGTTGCAAATATCGAATGGTTTGATGTTTGAAACGCAATCAAGGTTTTGTACATCCTCAACAAGTTGAACAGTCGATAAAGAAGACGAAAAGAAGGTAGTCATATCTTCCACAACAAGAAGTTTTTGGGAATTTAAGTCATTCTTGTGATGGCTTTGATGCTTCATGATAAAGTAAGGATCGGAGATTAATGTCTTCCAAAATTTTGAAACACATTTGAATCGGAGAAGAGGCAGCACGGATAACCTGCTGAGGATGTCCAGAAGTATTTCCTCTTGGAAGCCAACTCCCATGGCCTAAAAAGGACAAAGCAAGTGTTTTAGCAGTTCACAGTTTACTACTAATGCCTTGGCAATCGTTTAACCTTACCTTGGTAACAGGTGTGTGCTTCTTTTTTTTGTAGAGCCTTATCAGCGTGTCACTTGAAACATCGTTTTCTTCATCCAATACCTTCACCTAAATCAGAATGCACCATTTTTTACTTTATTTCTAGCCTGACAGGAGATGAAATGCTTGTCTCTATAAATTTACTTACCTCCTTTTCTGCTCTATTGAGTCCGTTCATCGTCAAATGTTCATTAGTTTTCTTGAGCTCAGCAACCAGAGCAATAAACTTTTGTGTGAATGGTCTCAAACTTATCATATTAAAAGGTACGTACTTCAGCGACAAATTATGAAAATTGTAGATATTTGGGTAAAAACAAGAGCTAAACTCACTGCTTCCACTTTTTTAACAATCTTTGGCAAACTTCTATTCCACTATTTGCCTCCAGCAGTGCAAGTGCTGCTGTCGTTGATGCAGCATCATCTCTACCAACGAACGTTTCCAGCAAAGTATCGAGCAGATTTGTTTCCACGGAGACATCGTCCATGGATGTGTCATCCGTCAGGTATGAGTAACAAGTTTAGATCAGCCAATTAACTATGTTTCCAAGTAATCAGACGGCTAACTATGTTTCGAGCTACACATACATACAAAAATCAAGAACAAATTTTAAAGAAGAAAGCTACAGAAACTAGAGGTCAAAACAGATTATCAAGCAAAACTCACCTGATCAACAATATCAATATGATTTCTCTTATTTGATGACGGCATCACAACACTTCTCCCTGAAATTAAAAATTGTGGTTAGCCCCATATAGACAATAAAGCACAAGCAAAACAGGATTGAGGTGCTTACACGCTGGCCTAAGCACCTTCATTATTAAATAAAAACACACACAACAGAAAGAAACAGAGACCTTCGCGAATTTGATTAAAAAGATAAGCTAACAATGCAATAAAAATAAGGGAAAGTGTCAAATCTACCCCTGTCATCAGAAAAAGGTCAAATATATCCTCATTATACTATCGCCCAAATATACTCCCGCCGTTATACTTTTGGTCTGAATATACCCTCTCATTATACTTTGGCACAAATTTGGCCCTAATTTTGAAGGAATGACACGTGGTAAGCTCACAATCAAATGATCCATCCCCAAGTTTTTAAATATCCTATTTCTTTAACCTCTCCCCCCCCCCCCCCCCCCCCCCCCATTTTAATCCTTCTCCAACCTATTTAAACTGATGGGTTTCTAAAGAAATCGGGTATTTGAAATTGGGGGTGAGTCATTTGATTCTGAGCTTGCCACGTGTTACTCTGTTAAAACTAAGGGTAAATTTATGCCAAAAGGGGTATATTTGGACCGTATGTATAACGGCAGGAGTATATTTGGACCGATAGTATAACAAGGTTATTTGACCTTTTTCTGATAGTACAGAGGTATACTTGACCCTTTCGCTATTACTTAATAAAATGAAAATAGCTACTAATACTTAAAGTTATAGATTTGAACCTGTAACCTTTTTTTTTTTTAACAAATCATTGTGGCAGCAATGCCACTCTGCCCCTTACATACCCTATCACATATTTTGCTGCGTTTTTAAACCATGTCACACACTTTTGTCGTGTAATTTTAATAGAATGCAAAGGATTCTACCCATCGCTCAAGGTTCCAACTTTTACATCGAGAAATTGGCAATCTCACGTCATGGGCAGATGTACAGTGTAACTTATGAGTTTCGCCCAATATTAGTTTTGGCTCATATCCTATATATGAGTGTTAAGAAAATCCATTATAAATATACCAGTATTAAATCTTGAATCCAATTATTAGCACTTGAGGTCAATGCCTCGGAATTCAAAATCCTTCGGATCCCATGTAATTAAATCCTGAACGCACCTCTGGCTCACGTAACAACAACATAATCAGTGTAATTGGTCTGAGGAGGATGGTGCGTACGCAATCTTACCCCTACCTTGTGAAGTCAGAGAGGCTATTTTCGATGGACCTCGGCTCAAGTAAAACATATCAAATCAGGTATAAAAAGGAAACATAGTAGAAAAGAAGCTATGTTGAAGTTAATGGAGAAAAAACCAGTAGCAACAACAAATAATATCATAACGGAAGTAGAGAAAATGACAGGTAATAAGAAAATCGAAGAATAGATAGTAGGAGAGTAATAAGAATAATAATAATGATAAGGAAACTAGACAGCGCTCAACTATATTGCATGTGGCTCACGTATCCTACAAAATATGGTTTGTATTCTAGTGATAGAAGGAGATAATATATGTGTCTCAACAAGCAACAAAAGTTTCAGCCTGAAACGCTAAAAAAGTTTTAACGAATATACAAAGTTATGGTCATCTAAACTGAAACCTGTTCAACACTAATACATCAATTTTCAAAGAAAACACAACAAATATTTAGCCTAGGAAAACTTACATTCAGAATATGGGAATAAACTAAACACCGCAAAGAGAAGAAAATCAAATAAGAGTGGTTGCTATGGTGAATTGATATTAATTAAGTACCTTTCCTAAGCAAGAAATTAAACAGTTTTTCTTGCGTCCGGGAGCTTCTCAGGGAAAAGATTTAATATTAGAGCGAGAGTATGTAGATTTTTTTTTTCTTAAATAACCATCCGATATCCGATATTCACCGGCCCATTAAAAAACAAGTAGACTTTATTTTCAACACTCTAACCCGAGACCTCTTAAAAAAAGGGCATCCGTCACACTACACTTCTCGATGTCGGGGATGAACATAGAAGAAGTTTTAGTCGAGATAGAAGATTTCAAAATTCCACGTGTATGCATACAAAAGGTATAGTAATTTTTTCTATTATAGTGAGATATTAGATGAACTGTTTTTTTCAAGATCATTTTTTCATATAAGAAAACGGATTTAAAAAGAAAAAAATTCACCTTTAAATATGTTTGTGTGTGGGAGTGGGGTTTTTTTTTTTTTTTTGGGGGGGGGGGGGGGGGGTTGTTAATACATGATTTCTTAATCTATCTATCTATATTATTATAAAAGCGTGAATATAAATGTTGGTTGACCAAAATATACTTCAAATATTAAACAACTTTTATGCCCATAAAAACTAAAATAATTTTTTGTAGAAGCTATTCATGTTGGATAAAATTGTACTATTATTTAAAATTTACCTAATATTTAAGACTTTGAAATTGTTATTTGACTACATCGTGAAAGTAGAATTCTAAATCTTTATGCCTTTAGGGTAAACTATGTCTAAATTTGTTGATAATTACCATGTTGGTTACATGTGTTGTAATACCAACTCAACTTAATTAATTCCTAAAAGAATTAGACAAGGTAGAATTCGAATAGGGCTCAAGTTATCTCCTTAGTAGCCTAGCTGTTGAATTAGAGTTACTTCAGAATTAAACAATGTGGAATTTGAATTGGACACGAGTCACACAACACTTGACATCGAACAACATAGTGCTGATAAATCTAGCACAGGTGATTAGGTTTAGGGGTTAATTGGAGATAACACTACGGTATTTTTTTATTTTACTTTAAATTTTGACTACTTAATGGTGTATTTTCAGTATATTCTAAATTTGATTCTTGATATGTATGTGTTTTGGATAAAATTTAGTACATTGATTGTGTTTTAAGGATAATTATGTTAATGAGATAGTAAATACATGAGGAATAGGTTTTCTAATAAGTGAAATTATATTGGTGGGTAACTTTTTTTTTAATATGATTTTGTTTTTCAAAAGATGTAACCGGCAATAGGAATGGGGAATTGTTCCTTTCACGAAAATTCAGCAAAGGATAACTAAAAAATGCCTTTTGAAGTAGTTAATAGCTTAAAATAGTATGCTACATAGATAAAACATTGTGCTTAGAGTTGTTTAGAATCTTAAGATGACAACAGGCATGTTGTCTCTTTTTTGCATCGGAATTATTATTTTTTCCAACTAAGATTATCGGGAGAAAATAACAACAAGCAATTTGTAGTCTTTTCATAATTAACTGGCTCTTTCCGTTGTTCATAGAAATATTTCGGTTATTGGCATCAAAATTTATACATTTCAAGCAGGCCACTCGAGTTTGTGGAAAGCATATATTTTATTGTTCGACATGATCAAGTTTCCAGTTATACGCACTAACTCAAAAAAAAAAAACATGGTGACAAGAGTATTTGTTATTTAGGCTATGACTTTTATGTTGATGCTTGATGTACCGTTGTGTTTCTCATGGTCTAATTCCCTTCTGAGGGAGAGTTTATGTGGAGCTCTTTGATGTTGAATGGTTAGAGGTGACAGCTGGATGTATTCAGATGTTTAGAATCTATATATCTATGAATTTTCAAATTGCTAGGTTAGACAGAATCATAGGAATGTAATTTACGTACACACAACAAATAACTTTTTGTAAATTCCTTATTTAATGTTGACAGTTTATGCCGTGTTTTTGTTGTGGTTTGGTTTATACAAAATTTTGATCAAATTATTTTCTAAAATTTTATGAAGCTTTCTCTATTTTGTACATATTTAATTGGCTGATTTTAAATAATATATACAAATTACAAAGCTCAAGGGAATTACAAATAATATTAACTAATTGTTTTTGCAATGATTGAGATTGACAGAGAATAACGTGCAAAGCACGTTTATAAAGACTAGTTATTCGTTAAATACATGTATATAGGTATTTTATTTTTTTCTCCCATTAGATAGCGAAACTTTTGTTTTATTATAAATTTTTAGAAATTTTACTGAAATAAAAGAAACATGAAACAAAAGTAAAGAATGAGTAGTGGTTCGTTACCTTATTAGGATTGGTAAGCTAAAACCTAGCCTCTCTTGCGTATACTTATCCCTATTGAGGATTTTCTATTTTTAATAAAAGACTACTAGACACTCCGTCTAGTGGTAAAATTTGCAAAAAAAAAAAAAAAAAATGTAAATAAACTAAAAACAGAAAGAAAAAGAACAAAAGAAACAAAGTGTCAACACAAGTTGGAGTGTCTATCCATTGAATTACATTTACTTTGCCTTGTGTGCAATGTGCACAATTGAATTACATTGCCTTTGCCTTGTTGTGCAATGTGCTAGGGGTGTCAATGATTAGGTTTGGATGGTTACTAAAGAAATTTATCATACCAATTTTTCGGCTATTCTGTTATGTGTAATCAAAGTTAGTCTTTTCAAAACAGTTATATTTCGTGTTTCTCTTCAACATCGTACGATCTGATTAATTTCACTTCACTTTAGTATGTAGGAGAACATCCTTTGTTAATGAGTTTCCTTACAGATAGGCACTGTATGTTGGAGAAACTAGAGTGGTATGTCAAAGGAGGTCTTCGGTCATGGATTAGGAAAATGTCTTTTCTTCATTTTATAAAGAATTGTCATTTTAGTGGGACAGTAAAGAGCAAGAAAAAGGAATTTATCTCACTCGTATTTTTTTAAATTGAATTTCTTTAAATTGAAGTGTATGATTCAGGCAAGTGTACTTTAACTCTTAGTTTGCATGTGTACTTTTAACTCTTAATTTGCATATTTTTTTGTCAAAAGAGTCTGTGATACTTATGTGTATTTAAACCATCTAATTTGTGTGAGTGGAAAAATATGAGCTAAGTTGGGTAGATTTGAAGTATCTAGTTAGACCTCAAGGGTTGTGTTATGTGTCTCTAAACTGTGTGATACTTCTTATTGAGTTGAACATGTTGTAATAGTTGATTAGCCGCTTAGCATTCTTTATCACCCAATGAGATGAGGTTGACTATGTTGAAACATATAATTCAACACAGACAAAGGGGTGCTCTATGGAAGTTATGGTGAAACGCATGGGTGTCACCCTTGGATTCAGCATGATCTGATAGTTATTTAGCTATTTAGCATTCATTATCACTTGGTTCAACACTCTATGATCAGTGGCAGAGCCAAGTGGTAGCCAGGGTGTTCACCCGAACCCCTTTGGGCAAAAAATTAGCATGTATATACAAGGTTAAAGTTATTTTTTATGTATAAATAGTAGATGTTGAATGCCCTTGGCTTCCTCATTTCTTACTTTTTTATATTTTTGAACCTGGTGAAAAATCCTGGCTCCGCCACTAGCTATGATGGTGTTGGATAGGTGGCTAGTCATCCAGAGCTAGTGAGACTGGGTAAGATGTGAGGCAGAGGCGGACCCACCCTATTAGGAGGGGGGTCACGTGCCACCGCTAACCTCGGAAAAACATTGTATACATATGGTGTATACACCATAAAAAACGTATGTATATTTAAAAGGACCCCTGAGATATATCCACTACTTTGGTGCAATTGGTTATTAGGGCCCTTATATCCTTAAATGAAACCTAGGTTCGAGATTAACTATAGCAGTTTAGTTTCTATTTTTTTGTTGAGTTTGTTTTGTAGACTCTCTACAAATAAATTAATAATCCCACAACTTCTTTTTTTTATTCTTTAGTCCTCCCTTACCCCCCCCCCCCACCCCACAAACACCAACACACACACACCAAAAAAAAAAAAAAGCCCCAAATCAAATCTTTTCCCCATTCTAAACACATTCTCCTTCTTCCAATGTTGAAGTTTATACTTATACTATTTTACTAATACCTTATCATAATTATTAAGTTTTCAAAGAGTTGCACGCCAAACTTTGATAGTAACAATTAACATGTCAATATTAAGGAATTTGGTCATTGGTGCACCCTCTACGTCAAAATCCTGGGTCCGCCTCTGATGTGAGGCCTCTGCATGCACTGCTGAGGCAGGTTAGTCAGCCACCTACGATGTGAAGATGAAAGACATGAGGTTGATGTCCCATCTGGGACGGATCAGTCATGCACATATGCCCCATATCAGTTTATTACACTTTTCATGTTGTGTTTACACTTGTTAGCTGTATTTATATTTTCAGTTAAGATATTTTACTTGTATATCATTATTATACATTTATTTCTTAGATTATGCCATTATGCATTGTCAACGATTTTTAATTAAAAACTTGCTCTGGGGTAAGCTCAGAGGGCGAGTTGATGATCTTGCTGGATCTTCAGACTCACAATTGTTGTTGTTTGGGTGTGTGCTGGGAGAGGTGGTGACCAGGTACCAGATTAGTCTCCAGCATTCACAAATCATTTCAGTTGAAGTTAGCCTTCATTAGATCATGGTGGCCGCTTCCTCTTAGCGGACTTAGTATTTTTAATTTACTGAGTTATGTCGTGTATCTTGTAGCTCTATGACTTGTATACTTTTGAGTAGTATGGGAAAGCTTATGCTTAATTTGACTTCCACACTTATCTATATATTCAGCCAGCTTGAGACTATATTGCTCTTATTTACTTAATTATCGCAAGCTTTAATTTAGAGGGTTCACCTTATGGGTAGTAGCTCGTTACCTGCCCTATCGTGTCTGAGGTGCCAGATTTGAACCGTAACATTATAAGACAATGCATTGTCATTACATTATTGCTCCTGAGACTCCTACTATGTCACTCTTTGCCTTTTCCCTCATTTGTAATATGATTTAAGATACCCGGAATTGATTAAAATTAGGCAAATTCAACTCAATTACATTTATTATGCTCCTTAAGTTCAACAGGGGGAAAAGGAAACTTGTTAGAGGGTCGAATGAATTCTATAAGACAACATTATATAGATGAAGATAATTAAATTTAAATTTAGAATAAAATTCACTATAGGAATTTAAATAAAGGAACAAAGATGATTCATAAGGAATATAGTAATTGTTTTCAATTTCAAGAATGCATTCAAAACATAATAAAAGGAGAAAATACCTTTTCAAGAACGAAACAAACCATTTTATACCTAAAGTGTAAATAAAAAAGAAAATAATCTTTTCAAGAAAGATTGGAATTATATTCAAAATATAAGAATATTCCTAATAATCTAACATAAGTGAAAAGGAAATATACTAATTGTAATACCTCGCACCTTCAAACTAAGCTATGTTCATGATTCAGGACTTAGAATGTTAAAATTAAATTTGTTTCAGTTTAGTGAATTCTCAATTTTACGCCCAATTATACGGACCGTATAAAGTTATACGGGCCGTACAATTGCCTGTACATTATCCCCAGAAAATCCTACTTTCTGTTTAAGAAGTACGGCGAGACATACGGACCGTATAAAATTATACAGGCTGTATTACCAACCGTACAAATAAATACCGACCGTACTTTTGGTCCGTATCGAGGCAGGGAAAAATCTCTGCTTCTGGAATTTGAAAATCGAAGTACGGTTAGTTTATATGGACCGTACATTTATGTACGGGCTACATATTGTGCCCATACAATTACCGACGCAGTGAGTCTATTATTCTATTTTTAATCTTTTCAAGCCCTAGCATGAAGTTTTCTCCTCCCATCATTCTAATATACTAAGGTAAGCCTATTCTAAGCATTCTAAGTGAATTCTAACCTATATCCATGAATGCTAAGTAGAAATTCATTGTTCCTAACCTAAGATTTTCAAGAAAACCATCTCAAGGATTCAAGAGTGAAGCTTTTGGGATTCCTTTTCAAGTTCAGACCTTTTCTACAAGTTGTGGAGCGATTAAGGTATGAAGGGTTTCTATCCATGTGTGGGAACATCATTGTTCTTCCCAACTCTACGTTCATCCATGAAAATACGAATTTCCATAACCTAGAGTTTCTACTCTAATTCATGATGACCCTAAGTTACATGAACCATGACATACCATGTTAAATTGATAATTCGTTTTGTATTTTTGATATTCCATTTTGGTTATTGGGAATCCGTCCGTAATCAATGAACACCCATGCTTTGAATTTCATGGGTTCTTCAATGCAACATATGAACTATTATGCTTATTTTCATGAAAATCTACATGTTTTCCATATTTTCATACAAGTTATACTATATACTAATATTCATGCTATATTATAATCACGAATCATGTTTACAAGCTATGTTTATGAATCATGTCTACAAGTCATACTTACAAGTTTTGTTATACAAACCATGGGCTCAGATGCCACTTATATCCATGTTCATGTTTTTGGGAGTAGCATAGGTTTACCGAGAAGGCTCAGACAACCTGAAACTACGTATGCCAACATAGGGTAAGGGTTGATCCACCCAGATTAGGACGACACCTTTAGACAATTAAATTGAATCCTTTCATGTCATACTTATGTCTCATACCCTGGCAAGGTGCGGGGCTACTGTGCTGGTCGAGCCAGGTACCAGACTCCACGTACCCACGTGGTGATTCCATATTGTCGGTTATACTATGGCTCTCCCACAAGATGTAGATATACATATATACTTAAAATGTTTTTACTCATGTTATAAATGTATTCATGTCAGATAATGCTCATGTTTATGTTTAGCTTATTGTTTCAGTTCTATTGTTTCATGTGTTATGTTTATTTCATTCAGTTGCTTTACATACCCGTACAATTAAAATGTAGTGACGTCCCCTTTTATTACCTGGGGCCTGCATTTTACGATGTAAGTATTGATTTACAAGACAACGGATCTGCTCGTTAGGACGTTACTCGTGTCAACTTTTGGCGAGCCCCATCTCATTCGGTGGTTTTGTCAGTATTTATATTTCATGTTCATGTTAGTTATACAAATAAGCTATATATACCGGGGGCCTTGTCCTGATAAACAGTTTAGCAGTCAAACTCATGTAAGAGGTTTTATAGACTAGTCAGTTATGTCAAGTTAGATGTTTAGTTGAGTTAGCTTCTTTGGCTACATTACTATATTTCCGCATTCATGATATAATAGTATTTTCATAGTTATGATTATTGGACTCCATGTTTTCACAAGTCATGCATGTTTAACTTATTTTCTACATCAGTTCATGTCTCATGTTGATTCAGAAAGCCATGTGGTTTGCTCGGTCACATGCAACAAGGCACCGAGTATCATATTACGCCTAGGCCATGGTTCGAGGCATGACAAAGCTTGGTATTAGAGCCTAGGTTCAAGTGTCGTAGGGAGTCTATGAGACCGTGTCAAGTAGAGTCCTACTTATGGGTGTGAAGCGTGCCACTTATAATTGGGAGGCTACAAGGCATTTTGGAAATGTTACCATTCTTTCTACTCCAGATCATGCCATAGAGCTATGCGGTGAGAAATTGTTCAAAATTTTGTCCTTCTACCGAATACGCCTCGTCTCTAAAGGAAGAACGAGATGTAAAGCTAATCATTATTGACATGTTACTTTTAGATGAAGTTGTCAGGAATGGAGCAAGTTGCACAAGAATGTATGGGGAGAACGGATTGAGCCCCTGATGCATTTGAAGCTCTGAGGGGATATGTTCTTACTCCCCTCATGATAATGCAACTCTGTCCCTGACTCCTAATAGAGTCGCTCGAACAACTAAAAGACAAAACAGGGCTGCTTTTACCAACATACCGAATTGTCGTACGTGTGGGAAACACCACTTAGGCGAAAGTTACATGATACTCGAGGTCTGCTACCGTTGTGGTAAAAGGGGTCACAAGAAGACTAAATGCCCCAAGTTAGGCCGATATTTCCACTCAACTCCCTATCCCAAGGATGCCCTTGAATGTTTCGTCTACAGAAGATTGAGACATCTACCAAAGGAATGCCTCCAGTTTCATAACACTATGGGTTTAATATTTCAGAGGCATCTTCCTTGTAGCAAATGTAGCTAAATACATGCAGGAGAGTGTCGTATGAGTATGGATGTGTGTTATAAGTGTGGTATCCGAGGCCACATGCAGAGAGATTGCCCTTCGGCCAGGTATGGCAGTGCCAACAGCGGTGGTGGTAAAGTTCAACCCACCAGGCTAGTCATAGCAGGATCAACAACACCTTTCCCAGCCTGTGGCACTCAGGCACTAGCAGGCCGAGGCATAAGTAGAGGTAAAGTGTCAGGATCAAGCAAGGGGTCAGACCCGTTATCATGGTATGTAGGTCGTTAGGATTCAGAGTCGTTGCCAAACATTGTCGTAGGTATGCTGATAATTTTTCCTTCTTGATATGTATGAGATGGTATTTCCCCTTGTTCTATTGTGTTTTAGTGGCTATTTCATGATTAAAAGTTCAAAGTAGAGTATTTTAATCTTTCCCTTCAAGGATGTTGACATACTTCAATGTGAGTATGTATGGCTAAAATAAGTTAGTGTTCGACTAGAAGATACAATTAGATGATGTTGAGTCTCTTGATATAGTCCTAAATTTTTTACGTGTTTTGGTAACATTAGAGGGTGTGATGTCAGTAAGTTGTCTTAAGAGGATTATTTTGATGGGTAATAGAGAAGGTAGGTAAGGAAATTAAAAGATAAGTCTCATGGCGATAGTCTTAAAGGCAGAACCAGAAAAATGATCAGATGGCAATGTGTTGCTAGACTTAAGGGATCCACAGGCTTAAAACGTCAGCTTTTGAACTAAGGGGGAGATGGTACGACTTGGTTCCAAGGTATTTCATGTGTTCCTTATATCGATAAATGTCGAGAAAGAAAAGTTCGAAGTGATGTTACGTTTCCAATTCTGGAGTAATTCACGTACTAGGTGGTACTTATGCCCAGACATACTCTACTCATACCTTACGCACTATATCATGCCCATGTTAGCTCTTTACACATCATGTTTATGATTCAAGGATGAAGAATCCACACGATAGTAAGCTATGCAAAAGAAATGTTCTTTCATGTTCTGCACATCAGGTTGTGCTCGTGTCTAAAGTTAAAAATCGCATTTATGTCCCACGTATCTCTCGTGCTTTTATATCCATGTCCATGTTCTAGCTTCTAAGTGCTTTCTGAATATAATGTTGATTTTGATAATGATAGAGGAGAATGAAATGTAAGTTGTTGTTTTTTTTCTTAAATCTTGCGGAATGCACACCTATCCCTTGAATAAGAGGAGAATGCCTAAGGTAAGCTATCTATGTTTTCACGTACTCGTTCCCACGATCCACTTCTTCAAGCATCCACTTATAGCGATATCATAACAATGATGTTGATAGAGAATGATGAAAGTAAGACAAGATGGATGTCCTACCCACGATTCTATGTAATTCATGCTTATGTTCCTTTGGCTAATGTTTTACGATCATGATAACAATAATCGATTATGAGGGTAGGTTATATGAGTAAATGAGATATTGGGATAATGCTGAGTTTTCTCTCTAAGGGAATCTTTGAAACTATCTCGTAACTTGGCACAAAGGGTGCCCTTGCTTTCACTAAGTACTTATGCCTTGTTTATGTTCAAAGTGACTTTCTACTCATGTCTTAGGGGCTTGATGAATGAACTATTCATGCGTATGATTATTTCCCTCATAGGCTTTATTTTATGAAGATGGCATCGACTTACAGTGATAAGAGTAAGCTATTTTGAACCTTGTCTCATTCTTTCAGTATATCTTCGTTCTAAAGGTAATGCTTTATTTACACCCTACATCCCTGAGTACCTAAGAGTGAAGCCTACAATCGTACTCCATGCAAGTCACACTTATGTCTTATTCTTACTTCAATACTCATGAACTCATGACCAAATGCTAAGATATGTAACTTCAATGTACCTATACAAATGTCACATTGCTCATGTCCCCATGCCCCATGTCACGCTATTCGCATATTCACGTTTTATGCCATAATAATCACGTTTCCATGTACGCATGTTCCAATAATCTAATGTATTCGCATCTAAGTTTCAGAGCGAACAAGATAAGGTTCGAAATAATGTAAGTATGTTCCAATTTAAAAAGGAGTTCCTTTCATGTATGCGGTGGTACTTATTTCAGAAGTATTCTACTAAGATTTGACGTATTCATGCCATGCCTATGCTCGAGCTTCATGCTATATGTTAAGATCCTATTCCTGTTCTATGACTCATGTCTGTCTCATTCACACCAAGTTGCGCCTTCATTCAAGGCCCAAGTCGTAATCTTATCTCATATGTCTACCGCGGTGATATACGAACATCTATGATCAAGTCTCTAAGTGTTCCGATCCCATCTCCTCAGCATTCAGATCTCCTATTGTAATGTTCATGTTTTCTGCATTCAGATCTTATGTTATGATATACATGTTTTCACGTATTCAGATTTCATATCAGTTCAACACTCATGTATCCACGTTGGCCAGTATTCATGTTCCAGGTTTATGCCTCTCATGTCCATGCAATTCTGTCAAGTTCATGTTTTCACTCATTTTAACATCTGTGTGTTCATGTCAGACCGGGATTCATGAAAACTAGTATTCACATATTCATGTCAGTTCAGTATTCATGTTAGCCACATTCATGTTTCAATTACCCTGTTATGTCATGTCACGCGTATTATGATGCCCTGTGAGGTTTGTGTTGTGCTTTGGTTAGCTGTTAGGTGTTTGAGGAATGTTGGGATAGTCCTATCTACAAAGGAAATTCTGTCAAAATTTCTGTATATTTACAGAGTTAGTCCCACTTCTAGCCACGACCATCATTCGAGGACAAATTATCCATGACTCATGATTCACATTTATGTATTCACTACTCATGTCTCGTCTCTATGATCATATTTTCATGTAATAATGTCATTTCAATCCCCATGTTCAATGTCACGTTTCTTCACGCTCATGTATTCATGCCATGTCCCTAAGTTCTTGAGTTAATCGCATTCCTAACCATGACCCATTATTCGAGGACGAATGATCCCAAGGGAGAGATATTATAACGACTCCCACCTTCAAACTAAGCTATGTTCAGGATTCAGGACTTAGAAAACCAAAGGGGGAGTGTTAAAATTAAATTCGTCCAGTACAATGAATTCTCAATTTTATGCCCAGTTATACAGACCGTACAAATGCCCTTACATTTTCCCCAGAAAGTCCAACTTTCTGTTTAGGAAGTCTGGTGAGACATATAGACCATAAAAAATTATACGGGCCGTATTACAAACTGTACAAATAAATACGGACCATACTTTTAGTCCGTATCGAGGCATGGAAAAATCTCTGCTTCTGGAATTTGAAAATCAAAGCACGATCAGTTTATATGGACCGTACATTATGTACGGGCCGTATATTGTGCCCATACAATTACCGACGCAGTGAACAGTATAGATACATGTTTTCAGTCTTTTATTCTATTTTTCATCTTTTCAAGCCCTAGCGCGAAGTTTTCTCCTCCCATCACTCTCATATACCAAGGTAAGCCTATTCTAAGCATTCCAAGTGACTTCTAACCTATATCTATGAATGCTAAGTAGAAATTCATTGTTCCTAACCTAGGGTTTTCAAGAAAATCCATTTCAAGGATTCAAGAGTGAAGCTTTGGGATTCCTCTTCAAGTCAGACCCTTTTTACAAGTTTTGGAGCAATTAAGGTACTAGGGTTTCTATCCACGTGTGGGAGCATCATTGTTCTTCCCCACGCCACGTTCCATAAACCTAGAGTTTCTACTCTAATTCATGATGACCCTAAGTTACATGTAGCATGACATACCATGTTCGTATTAATAATTCGTTATTGTATTCTTGATATTCCATTTTAGTTATTGAGAATCTGTTTGTAATCCATGAATACCCATGTTTTCCGTTCCATGGGTTCTTAAATGCAACATATGAATTATTGTGCCTATTTTCATGAAAATCTACATGCTTTCCATGTTTTCATACAAGTTATACTATATACTTATATTCATGGAATATTATACTCACTAATCATGTTTACAAGACATGTTTACGAATCATGTCTACAAGTCATACTTGCAAGTTATGTTATACAAACCATGGGATCAGATGCCACCTATATCCATGTTCATGTATTTAGGAGTATCATAGGTTTACCAAGAAGGCTCAGGCAGCCTGAAACTACGTATGTCAACGTAGGGTAAGGGTCGATCCGCCAAGATTATGAAGACACCTTCAGACAATTGAATTGGATCCTTTCATGTCATACTTATGTCTCATATCCTGGCAAGGTATAGGGCTGCTCTGCTGCTTGGGCCAGGTACTCCACGTACCCACGTGGTGATTCCATGTTGTCGGTTATACTACGGATCTCCCACAAGATATAGATATACATATGTACTTAAAATGTTTTTACTCATGTTATAAATTTATTCCTGTTAGATGAGGCTCATGTTCATGTTTAGCTTACAGTTTCAGTTCTATTGTTTCATGTGTCATGTGTATTTCATTCAGTTGCTTTGCATACCAATACAATTCAAATGTACTGAAGTCCTCTTTTATTTCTCGGGGGCTTGCATTTCGCGATGCAGGTATTGATTTACAGGACAACGGATTTGCTCATTAGGACATTGTTCGTATCAGCTTTTGGTGAGCCCATCTCATTC
Organism: Lycium barbarum; assembly: GCF_019175385.1. NCBI lineage: Eukaryota > Viridiplantae > Streptophyta > Magnoliopsida > Solanales > Solanaceae > Lycium > Lycium barbarum. The sequence goes on along the minus strand of NC_083338.1, from coordinate 47,283,031 downwards.
GGGTTTTTTGTCAGTATTTATATTTCATGTTCATGTTAGTTATGTAGTTAAGGTATATATGCCAGGGGCCTTATCCCAGTAAACAGTTTAGCAGTCAGACTCATATCAGAGGTTTCATAGACTAGTCAGTTATGTCAAGTCAGATGTCAGTTGAGTTGGTCTCTTTGGCTACATTACTATATTTCCGCATTCATGATATAATAGTAATTTCTGACTTATAATTATTGGACTCCATGTTTTCACAAGTCATGCATGTTTAACTTATAGTTTGCATCAATTCATGTCTCATATTGATTCAGCAAGCCATGTGGTTCGCTCAGCCACACGCAGCAAGACACCGAGTGCCGTGTTACGCCCAAGCCATGGTTCGGGGCATGACATTAATGGAGAAAGGGGCAAATATACTCCTCAACTTTATGATTTAGAGTTGATGTACCCCTCGTTAAAAAAGTGATTCACATGCACCCTCGCTGTTTAACAATAGAGGATATTTGCCCTTTTTGTTGGCAGACTCCCGTTTTCCCAATTAAAAAATCATTTGCCTTGTTTTTAAATTAAAGAATTGTCACGTGACTTTAAAAAATTAAATAAAATAAAAAATCAAAAAAATGTTCGTCATCTTCACGTTAACCCAGTGGTTAACTTCCAACAAATACGAACTCCCAAGACATTCCCAATCTTTTGAAATAACACTCATTCGTAATGAGGCCCGCTTGCAAAATTCTGAAATTTTGCACTTGAGCTTCAAGCTCCTTTGACAACTGACTATGAAATTTGGGAACTTTAGAGAGGCAACGTAATGCTCATCGAAGGCCTGTCTAAGTCACTCTATGCTAGACTAATTAGCTGTATAGAATGATGATGAGAGGAATTAACATATTGTTTCGACCTACTTCGCAGGATAATGAGAACAACATATTATAGTTTGGGATGATCCTACCGAGTTGGGCAGAAACGTGAACTCAGAAGGCAGAAGATAGGTATGAAAGATCATCTTGAGCTTCAAGCTCCTTCAATGGTTGACTATGAAATTTAGGATTTTCACAAGCGGGCTCCATTTCTGAATGAGTGTTATTTCAAAAGATTGGGAATATCTTGAGGAGTTCATTATATGATATTTGGGATAATCTGGTGAAGGTTTTGGTGGAGATTTACAATTGGGTTAACATAAAGACGATGAACAATTTTTTGATTTTTATTAAATTTTTTAAAAGCTATGTGACAATTATTAATTTAAAAAAAAAGGTAAATTTTTTAATTCGGAAAATGGGTGTTTGTCAACGAAAAGGGAAATGTGCTCTATTTGTTAGACGGTGAGTGTATATGTGCGCTACTTTTTTAACGAGGGATATATTAGCTTTAAATCGCAAATATTAGAGCATTGGTACGCGCGTTGCACATGTATGCTATATTGATAACAACAATTTTTTTTTTTAAAAAAAACATGAATAACAGGGATTTTTGCAGAAACCTCCCTCTAGGTTTGACTTCGTAAGATTGACATTTCTCGCGGTTTGTGATGTACCGTTTACTTTCCTTATATTAAATACTTTTTAACAATTGTTTTAAAGTATTTATCATCAACGCAAATTAATTATGTCACGACTAAAATTACCAACCAAGTTTTGATTTCATTAATTGTGCCTGAAAATCAAATCTTGTTTGATTTGGATTTTCCTTTCTTTCCTTTCATGTGCGCCGACTTCCTTGTTCTACTTCAATGCTAATTTCCATGTTGATCAACTTATGGTATTTGTGAGAATATTACCATAACTTGAAATCCAACACTTCACCAATAGAAATCAGTCAATATTCCGTCTTCTTTAACGTCGGCATGAAACAACTTTCGGTGTCCAGTTGCATAGTAATGACCAGTTCCTTTGTTGAACTGAATCCTTTGGAGATCTTCTTGGATGTATGGTTCTTTAATTGAATCCTTTCTTATGCATCCCTTCATTGTCATTAGGTACATTGTTTGTCAATTCATCAAAACTTCTATGTAAGCTCATGATCAAAACATCCTTGATGCGATCGCCATGCTTCTGATCCCAGGCCGTGAACTCGCTCCCCCTTCCACGAACGCAAAGAACAAAGCTTGCTGCACAAAACTTTCTCTCCTATCCCCAAGGCGTCCAAACACCACCACTGGGCCAAAACGGAGAATATTTCCCTAGTTTTTTTTTTTTTTTGGTCCTTTGTTTTGTCTTCTCATCTCCCTCTCTGTCTTCTCTTCTAATGCCCCCAAATTGCTATGTCCAGGACTAAGCCTTTACATTGTTTTGCGCATGGGTGGTGGTATAATGGATGAACTATAATTGCAATCCCCTTCCTAATTTGAGAATCGCACGCCCTCAACCTGTTTGTTGTAATGTCGTAGTGATTTGGTGATGTGCGGCAAGCTGTTTCTATTTTGTAACTCAACTTGTCTTCAGCATAGGGTGCCTTGCTAGTAGTATACGTGTGAACTGTCATTACATAAAGCCTCAAGGTAGTGTAGCACCTTTGTTGCGTGCTGCACATCAGTGGCGGAGCCACACTATGCCGAGGGTGTTCATCCGAACCCCCTCGGCGGAAAAAAAAATACTATTTTTACAAGATTAAAATTATTTTTTATGTATATATAGTAGATGTTGACCCTCCTTAGGCTTCTTCGGATGTTTACTTTTTTATATTTTGAACCCCCTCGGCGGAAATCCTGGCTCGTTTAATCGGTTAAGCTACCATAGTTGTATCTAGAGATGCGACACATTACGAGCTCAGTTACTTAGGGGTTTTTTGGTACGGTGTATAAGAATAATACTTAATAGGGTAGTATTAGTAATGTTGTGACTAGTTGTGTTGAAATTAGTTATGTTGACATTATTTTTTATCAGCTGTTTGGTTTGTTATATTAAAAGAACAGAAAAGGCTCAAATATGTCATCGAACTATCGAAAATGGCTCATTTATGCCACTCGTTAATAGTTTGGCTCATTTATGTCATAGTCGTTACCGAAATGGCTCATTCATGCCATTTTTTATTATCGTCGGTTTTACAAATCTAGTTATGATACGTGACCTCCAATTAGAGGTCCACATTGTTTAATTAAACCAACTCAATTTTAAATCCCAAATTAATAAAAAATTCGACCCTACACCCGACCCCCCCAATTTTCTTTTAACCCGCGATCATAATCTTATTTCCCTCTCCCTCATTCATTGTACGATTGAGAAAAAACCTAAGAGGAGTCATTTATTTAACATATATATTCTTTCTCCTCTATTCCCACACAAAAATAGCTCAAAAAGTCAATGGGGAAGCAAAAAGATTGAAAGAAAATGTAGGGTAAATTTCACAAATGGTCACTTAACTATTATTTTTTTTTCACAAAAGTCACTTAACTATCGTTTCTAACACAAAAATCACTGAACTTTGAGTATACTAACACAAAAGTCACTAAATCACTTTTCGGTGTCACTAAACCACATCATAGTGAAAAACTCATTTTTTTTTAAATCTCATAAATAAAAGGATTAATTAAAAAGTTTCAACCCGACCCAAAAAATTTACTCCCTCTGTCCCATTTTATGTGCACCTTTTCGAGATTCAAACAAGTGTTTCTTTGACCGTAATTTTCGTATATATCTTTTAAATATTTTGTATTGTCTATTATCGTGACTTATAGTATTTTTACATAGTTTTAAAATATGTAAATTTTATTTTAAAAAACTTAAAGACTACATGCCCAAATTCACAGTCAAAATTTGACTATCAAAATTCGAACTGTGTGGCATAATTGGAGAACCGTGTCACATAAATTGAAACAGAATAATTGTAACACCTCGCACATTCAAACTAAGTCATGTTTATGATTCTGGACTCAGAAAACCGGACGGGGAGTGTTAGAATTAAATTTCTTTCAGTTCAGTGAATTCTCAATTTTACACCCAGTTGTACCTGTCATACAAATGCCCGTACATTTTCCCCTTGGAAATCCAACTTTCTATGTAAGAAGTACAGTGAGACATAAGGATTGTATAAAATTATATTGCCTGTATTACCAACAGTACAAATAAATACGGATCGTACTTTTGGTCCATATCGAGGCATTGAAAAATCTCAGCTTCTGGAATTTGAAAGTCGAAGTACGGTCAGTTTTACGGACCATACATTTATGTACGAGCCATATATTGTGCCCATACAATTACCGATGCAGTGAACAGTATAAATATGCGTTTTTAGTCTTTTATTCTATTTTTCATCTTTTCAAGCCCTAGCACAAAGTTTTCTCCTCCCATCACTCTCATATACCAAGGTAAGTCTATTCTAAGCATTCCAAGTGAATTCTAACCTATATCCATGAATGCCAAGTAGAAAGTCATTGTTCCTAACCTAGGGTTTTCAATAAAACTCATTTCAAGGATTCAAGAGTGAAGCTTTGCGATTCCTCTTCAGTTTCAAACCTTTTTTACAAGTTGTGGAGCGATTAAGGTATGTAGGATTTCTATCCATGTGTGGGAACATCATTGTTCTTCTCCACGCCATGTTCATCCATGAAAACACGAAGTTCCATAAACCTGGGGTTTCCATTTCAATTCATGAGAACTCTAAGTTACATGTACCATGCTATACCATGTTTGTATTATTAGTTCGTTATTGTATTCCTGATATTTAATTTTTGGTTATCGGGATCAGTCCATAATTCATGAACACTCATGCTTTGCATTCCATGGGTTCTTAAATGCAAGATATGAATTATTATGTTTAATTCCATTAAAACTCACATGCTTCCATGACCTCATACAAGGTATACTATATACCTAAATTCATGTTATTTTACACTTACGAATCATGCTTACAACCATGTTTATGTAATTCATGGGCTTCTAAGCCAATTGTATACATGTTCATGTTTTAGGAGTTGCATAGATTACCGCGAGGGTTTAATACCTGAAACTACGTATGCCAACGCAGGATAAGGTTTGCTCCTCCCAGTTAGGATGATTCCTTTATGTTTACCTATTGTGGGTTATTTTATGGATCCATTCATGTCATGTTCATGTCTTGTACCCCAACAAGGCATGAGATGGCTTAGCTGATCGGGTAGAGATCGAATGTCACGTGCTCACGTGGTGGTTACATGTCGGTTATACTAATGCTGTCCTACTTAAAATATTTTACTCATGTTACATATACATATTCATGTCTGATGATGCTCATGTTCACGTTTAGCTTACAGTTTCAGTTCTTATAATTTCATGTGACATGTTTCTTTCATTCAGTTGCTTTACATACTAGTACAATTCAAATGTATTGTGTCCCCTTTTATTGACTGGTGTAACGACCCGTTTGGTTGTTATAGTCTTTTCGGCACTTCCGCCCCTTTCTAAGCTTGGTTAGCTCATTTTTGACCCGAGGAAACCGTTGACACGCTTCCCGAGGCGTCTAGATTTGATTCGGGTGACTTTTTGGAAAATTTGGGCTTTAAACGAAAAAGAATTGACTCAAAGTTGACTTTTCGGTAAACGAAACTTTTTGGGGAATCTGTTGATTACGAGAGGTCCGGATGGTCGTTTAGAACTTGTGTGTATATCTGGTTGGGTTCCTAATGCACCCGGATGCATTTTGGGACTTAGGTTGGGAAGTTGAAAATGAGGTATTGGGGGTTGACTCGGTCAACAAGACCTCCGTTGGAAATTTCGAGGCCACGATTGCGTTCGTAGTGTGTTTGTAATGGTTCGCATTTTCGCGGGCGAGGTTTGCGCTCGGAAAAGCTATTTCGAAATTGTTGGTGCTCTTTCGGACTTTGTTTTAAAAGAGTGGCCACTTTTTAGGAAATTAGGAAAAGCAGTTTTGAAGGGTTTATTCATACACCGTGAAAAAAACCTTCTTAATCTAAAGTTCTAGGTAAGGGTTCTGGTGATCCCCTAGGGAAGGTGTTAGACACCCTAGTATTAAGGATCCGTATTATACGGTTGACCTTCGAATTCCAATGTGTGAGTATTTGCATGAACTGTTTACTTAGTGTTTATTTCTCGCAAAAAACTGTCGTGTTGCATATCATCATTTGGAAAAAATTGAATATATCCCCTTTAATTTACATATAGGGTATTTAAGTTCGGATTTATGATATTCCAGGTATAATTAGTTCCTTTTAGGATAGTAGTTTTCTAAAAGAATGGAAAGTTTATTTATCTTATTGATTTCAGTTCTGTTCATGCTTCACTCACACATGGACCGGGTTAATCCGCTTAATACGTTTTTAGAATACCCTTACCTAAATTTTGGTAAGTTAGACGTAAATTGGACTGTTTTGACCCTTTTAAGAAAGAACTCTTTATATTAGTTGGCGCAGTTAGTTTACACGGAAAATGAATTATTTGTGGCCGAAAAGAAACTCTTATATATTTTCCTTTAACAAAATACACTCGCTATATATGTATTCTTATAAAAGCTCCCAATTTAGTCTCAAAAGATAAATTTGTCTTTAAAACCCCGTTTCGTTTTTTGGCCTTAGGACATTTTGCTGAAATTCTTTAAAGAAGACATTAGCCCTGGAAAATCTTTGACCATGGGTTTGCTTGCTTAAAAATTAAATGGATCTTGACCCAAAGATATGTTTTTATTCTCAGTTAAAGAAACTACCCTCGTGGGCCTTGGCCCAAATATTCCTCGTTTGGTCACTTACATTATGGGTCATAGCCTTCTTTTATTATCCTCTGATTTTATGTAGAAAAGCATTAAACGAAATTTCCTAGCCTAGGTGGTGACTTTGTACAAAATCCTTATTTTGGACCAAATTGGAATGTGTCTCTGCCCAAACTATTCATCCAAAATACTCAGTTTCAAGGAAAAGACTCAGGTGGGTTTTTGGTCCCAAAACGTTGTGTTTTTTTTATAACTCATGACCAGAAAAGAAACGTATTTTGATAGTTTTGAAAAAATGAAAGGAAATTTTTGTATAATCTACCTAATTTTATACCAGACGTTTATACCATCATTATCAAGACATACCTTTTTTGGTTCCTTGTTTATTAAGATAAAAAAAGAGTTGTTTTGTTTCTTCCTTTTTATCTCCAAAAATCAGTATGCATTTTCAAAAAAATTTAGAAAGGGTTTTTAGGTGCTAAAGTCAATCTAAACGGCATATGCACTGTTTGCCTAAGATGTCTAATTCATAATAAAGGTTCCAATAATATTTGTGTGTTTTACAAGTTAATGAGTACAATACAAATAAGCCAAAAATGGAAAATATAACGGAGTAAAGTGAATTGGGGTGTACCAAACCCCAACCATTTTCACCCATGGTTGGTCCTTCATATAATTTTTACCTATGATTGGTGTTATACCCTATTTTAACCTAAGTCAAAATAGTTTATAACATTTCGGTAATTCCGGGGTTATTTAAAGTTAAGAGTCGCCACCTAATTATTTACGGTGAATTAGGACACCTAAAGTTTATTAAAATAATTATCTAGAGTTGATTTTATTAAAGTCTACGAAACCAAGTGATTCTAGGTGCGGATTCAACTAACCTAGAGGGAAGGTATTAGGCATCCTCTAAATTCCATTAATAATGGTTAACCGACCGAATTAAAATTTAATTAGGCTAAGAATGTAGATGTAATATTTTATAATATTTAAGAAAAATATCTTTTAAGTATTGCTAAAGTTATAGATAAATATATAAGAATGCTATTTAAAATAGGACTTGTAGAAAATAATGATTTACATAAAAAGGGCTTAGTTATAAATGAACTAAAAGAAGCGGGATATATAACATTTTATATATATTTGGAGAAAATAGATTACACTGCCTAACAAATTAGAACAGTCGTTTTGTAAGATTAATTTTAGTAAACGTTTAAAAGGTTTTATAGAAAGAATATTAGGTCGATACAAACTCTGTAAGGGTTGTTTTAATATATGTTTCAAATGTTGGGCGGAAGCTAAAGAGGGTTGAATGAAGATAGCTAATGGCTTGCTCAATTCCCTTTATATTCTAAATGTTCTATTCTAAATAAACGCCTACGGTCTATTATTAACTATAGTGGACCTCAAGTAAAATTTGGCTATAACTATATAGTGCCTCACGTTAATCAATCAATGACATAAAAAATGGAAATAAAGAGGTTAGTCATATAAGCAAGCTTAATCACACCATCAGATAAATACAATGGCAACATGGAATGACGAGAGCCATTTCGGGATTCACGAAGTAGTGGCAACATTCTGCATTTTTCCGCTTAAGCAAAGTAAAAGCGAAGACGGTGAATGATATGCGGGCTTCCGTAAGTGGTGTCGTTGAGTCTCAAATGAGACTCTTCGGCTCCGGTGTACATGCGAAACAAATAAAAAAAAAAGAAGGAAAAGGATTAGAACGAGAAGCAGATTTGGATATGGAAAATAAATAGACGAGATGGAATCATTAAAATGTAACCCGCAAAATGTCTAACAAGATTCAAAGAGAAACAGGAAATAGAGGGAAAAAAAAAAAGAAAAAAGAAATTTTGGGCTTCAATGAATATTTTTTGGGGGCAGTGACTGCTCAAGCAATAAGATCACAAGAAGTTAAATTTGGACACGGTTAGAAGGCAAACTTTTTGAATTATATCTCTTGATAACACCAACAGCGCACGGCTGATACAATTTGCCAATTTCTCGGGATCTGGTGCATATTGTACATCAACTTACCAGACTCAAAAGGAAATGCTGCACTTAGATGTTTATACCCGTTTGAAAAAAAAAAAGAATTCAATATACCTAGACCCTATAATTCCTATGCGTTAAACTGGTTCAATTAAAATAAGATCTAGATGAATATATAGCTGATCCAGCTCCCTCTTTATCAGACTGTTTCAACATACCAAAACTTGGAGAAACTTCCCAGTTATACTTTGGTTCTTAAATTAACAAGATGACTCTGAAAATTCACAAGTTGCACTTCTAATGATAAACATAAGCATACAATCAATAGTGATTTCTACTTTCTTCTACAAACTGTTATGTAATATTTCCCTGCTTTCCTTTTAATAGCACATGAGCAGTTGAGTGGAAGAAGAGACTAAATGGAACTCGTCATATCTTGGACAAAGAACTTAGCACATAAAAAAATCGATAGAGGAAGAAAGGAGCAAACTTTAATGCCATCCTTTTTACTTAAGAAGGCGGATGAATCATGAAATCAATCCTTCACTCAAACTCAAACCAAACAGTGTCAAAACCAACACACGAGTATTTAGACAAATGAAATAAAGGTAAGGATATGTTTCGGTTTTTCAGATGAAGGGGAAGCAAAGTGTATGTCGAACATATTCGTTTTATAATGCTATATGTAAACTATTTCAAATGCTTAGTAATCGGAATAAATCATGTTTCAAACTTCAAAATCTCATCCATAACAACAAAGGCTGTCTATTTATTCCCCCTTTCAATTTTATAGAACTTATCCATAGTCTGATCCGACAAGATGAAGGGGTTGCTATTACCAGACAGTTTAAACAAGTTTAAAATTCACCCATAACTTAACTTAGTTTCACCTTTAGTTGTTCAAAGGCATACCCAAATTAAATCATATAAAAGGACCTTAGGGAGTTTTAGCTCAAATCTAGAGACATGTAGGGACAGTTTTAACTCATCACTAAACTGCCTGAGCACATTTAACAAAATGGACAACACTGATCACACACAGTATTCTGATTTCAAGTTCATTAAAATCTGTGGCCTTTCAAACAGGAAAATCTAACTTAGACAGGGCTGCATTCAATATATGCATACTTAACTGAGGCGACAACATCGCTAACATACCACAGGTCATCTATCCAGATCCAAACTCATGAAACATTATTAACTAAATATGATCTTCAAAAACAGGACATATATTAATCGCAAGCAAGTTTGATGCCTAATCTAAATCAACTAACAATCAAACGACATGATTAACACACTAAGCAGGCATGAAATTCACTGAACAAGATTAAACTATAATTGACTAACTTCAAAAAACTGGCTCATATGAACATCAAATAGAGATTTTAAGCCCTATTTTCAAGTGAAACACTGAATATACTAAATGAGCAACAACCATTATCAAAAAGATAAATGTAACTTCTTATTTTACGACATCGGTCATAACTTCCTATTTTGCGACATCGGACATACAAGCTTTATCGCAGCACCAACTTGAAACTAAAACACTTTAAACGTGCAAACAGGGAATCCAAACACACGTCATAAATCAAAACGAACCAAAAAATGGAAGGAAGGGATTGCACTGACCTTTGTCGTGTGCAGTGAACAGGGGTATGAGTCTTGAATCTACGTTCGAACACGACGAACTCAAATTTGACAAACCTTTCGAATCGAAAGTCTCGATATCGACAGAAACAGTATACTCTCGTTTAAAAAAAAGGGGAAATTATGTTTGTGTCCAGAATTTCAAAATGTAAGTAGGGTTCAGACCAGATTTTGAAAAAAAGGAACTCAAGGTTCTTGTGACAGAAAAATACTCGCGTTTTCCAATCCATTTTTTTTTTTGAATTGAACCAGATACTTAAAAAACAGAGAGTAGGGATTCGTCCTCTTTTTTTTTTTTTTGGCTGAGAGTATAAGAGAGTATTTATAGGCGATGTTTAGGGTTTTAGATTTTCAGGCGGGATTTTTGAACTTGAATTTCGAAAACGAGTCAAAAACGAGCCGTTGAATTTGAATAAAGCTGTTCGTTTTTTGATCTTTTGCAGTGAACTTCTGAAAGTTTTATGTTAAAGCAAAAGATTTCGTGAAAATGGAAAGGGCACGGTCTGAATTCGGTTAAAGGGGATTAGGCTTTTTCTAGAAGTGGAGAGGGAGAGAGATGAAGAAGACGACAGATTTCAATAAAATCTTGCCCAAAATGGCCGAGCATGGTCTGAAATGGCAAAAGGGATTAGGGTTTTGGCTAGAAATGGGGAGGAAGAGAGGAAGATGACGAAGAGAGAGAGATGAGAGAGAGAGTGCGGCTAGGTTTTCCTTTTGTTTAGCTGATGATGAACAATTGAAGGGAAATGGGTTGGGCCGGTCGGGTCGGGTCGTTTTAGGTAATGGACTGGGTTGGTCTGAAATGGGAGTTAATTGGGCTGGACTGGGTGAAAAGGAAAATGGGTTGGATCGGGTAGAATTTAAAAAAATGGGCTGGTCCGAATTGGACTTGTAAAAATGGCTTCAAATGACTGAAATTGTTGGGTATTTTCTTCTCCTAATTAATTTATTTGGACATCTTCATCTAAATAATTTGGACTAGGATTAGCCACTTTCAGATATATATAATATAACCTCTTATTAAAATAAATAACCGTGCAATAAATATTGAAAATATTAATACAGTGCTTTCTTAAGTAAATTTGAAATAACTCGTCCAAATTATTAACGATCAAGAAGCACAGATAAAATTAATTGAAGAAAAAGTGGGACAAAATTGCGTGTCAACAATTGGGCCTTCAATATATTAGCTTCCCTTTCTTCCTTTTTTTTGGACTCGAATAGGGTGGATGGACTTCGGCCCAAGTGGCCATGCAATAGAAAGGGAAAAAACAAAAGACCCCGGTTAGTTTATATTTACTGTTCCTATCATACATATGATATATGCACATATTATACGTAACACACTACAGTTTATAAATCCATTCTATACATAAATATACACACATATAAGAAACATAGCCTATTTATTCATAAGCTCATGTGAGGGGCATATGTATGTTCCATGTCCTCAAACTCAAAATTCCAAACTAGGTGGTGGAAGGCCAAGTCCCAAGTCATCACCCCTTTTATTCCTGATGCCGCACAAGTTCCAAGAGGTTTCATGAACCTCCGACGTGGCTGGTCACTAGGAAATGGTTCAAACTAGATCCCTTTTTTACATAAACTACCTTTCAACCAACAACCATGAAAGACACCGATCCACATACACCCACACATGGCTTAGAACAAATAGGATAGGCCCAATACACATGTGTATGGAACAACCATCAGCCAACAAGAACATATGAAACAAGTAGAGGAGAGATAAAATTACTTGAGTATGAAAATAAAAGTGATCTGTATGGGCATAGTACAGCCTAGACTGAACTTAAACCAAATAATCACAACAGTGATAGTCATGTGAAAATAATGTCATTCTGGACAATATTGAATCAGGCAGATGTGATAAAGTATAGAGACACATAAGGATAAGGAAGAACTATCTTCTAGGTATAGTAAAATCACAACAGGTTTAGTATACATGAAGTATATGTAAAATTATCTAAGCATAACCCTCAAATGAGCCTAGACAGTTTATGGAAAATTCAAGTGAAGACTCTTGCCATTTTTAGGATATTATGTTCCAAAGTCTAAGTGATTCTTCTAGAGAAGACAAAGGATAAACAGGAGGATCCAAACCATAATCTCCATAGATATAGCATAACAGAACCAGGCAGGTGCAAATCAGGAAGTCTCTTTAAAATGGAACAACCCTTTATTGATATGATGCTATATTATTTCTCACAAAACCCAATTCAAGACACAAGCAGTAATGAAAACCAAGATAGGATCATTCGTAGAAAAAACTGCCAAGAGACCTTCAAGTCATCAGGTTCCCATATAGGATATACAAGTCTCAGGTACAACAGTTACATCTTTATACATAACTTAAGCAAGTAGGAAGGTCAAAGTCTCAAAAATGCATAGAAATTCCACATTTTTCTAAGTTCAGAGTTTAGAATTTTCCTAACTTTTACTCTTGATTCTATCTCATTTACAGAAAGGTCTAAATTAATTTTTTAAAGGGATGCACCTAATTTAGTTATGGTCTTATTCTTAATCTTCATCTTTTTCAAAATTGGACAAGTATCACATATTTCTAACTAACCTTTAATGTTGCTCAGAAGGAAAACTAATTCTTCAACATAACCAGATTAGGCTCAGCTTCATCTATTACTGGGGCCCTTAGATTAATGGATTCACAACACAGTTCAAGGGAGAAGATGGAAAGGGAGCATGACTTATTGTTCAAAGTGTCATAAAGAAAAGGGTCAGATATAACACCCCCCCCCCCCCCCCCCAAAAAAAAAAAATCAGCCTTCATTGCTATCTTGACTAAACACAGAACCACTGACCTCCTTATTTTCAAAAGAGGCACTATTAGGACTTAGGATGCAAGGGAGAACAAATCACCTTTTAAAAAATACAGGTTGAAACCACATCAATGCACATAGAATCTACATAGGGTCGAAATCATGATCCTAACTTAACCAATTGTTAAAGGTTTTGTCATATATCATCATGTTATCTTCACAAAATAAAAGACTCTTCTACTTTATTTGCCAAAATAATCAGTATACCTCTTTTGAAAACAGCTTTTCCCTTGTCCAGTTTTATTACAATTTCCAAATCATCATCCGTCATCCAACTGATCCAACCATTTCCTTAAGATACATCAGGACAAATGCAACAAGACCAGGCCAATCAGTCCTAGTGAACAACTAACTTGTTTACAAGAAATTTCATCTTTTATGATTCCATAACCTTAACAAAAAGACAAGAAATCACCAAAATGCAGAGGTAGGAGGTCATACCGCCATAGGCTTGAGAGGGATGCCATGACAATTTTTTATTTGGGAGAAAAGATCCTATGGGTCAAGCAATGCTTGACCCTTTCTCAATCCTCTCCTAAGATGTCTTTAAAAGACCTTCCCTACCTAGCCAAGTGGTTTTCAACCTCAACCCCTACACATATAATCTTTATTACCCTTTTTCACATACCAAATTAGACTAGACATTTTGCAGATTAAAGACAAATTTTTCTTTTCTTAAGTTCTCAAATACTGTTTTCTTTCTCTTCTGTCCTTCCATACTCTTCTTTTACTTAGACTAGCATCATAAAGTTTTTCTTTCTATCTGTGTCCATCTTTAAGCCTAGGCAGCTTGAAAACAAGAGGTTATTATTATTACATCAATTACTTATACACACAGGAGAACAAAGAAAGCGTTCATGTCTCAAGGTAAAACCTTAATCTCCAAACTGTTCAGGACTTGGACAAATCAAAACCAAGTTGTTTCCTTTCATTCTTCTTTTAACACTTGAAATTATAAAATTGGAACACTTATGATCACTTACCAAATTAAGGCCCATACATGGATGAAAAGCAACACATGTGCAAGAGTATGCCATATCAGTCTATTTTTTATAATAAATTTACTTCATCTTTTAAATAAAATAACTAATAGGGCAGGACCAACAAGAAGAAATCACAAATCAGAGAACAAACCTCTCTTAGACACCATTCCATTCTATTTTTCTTACTTTTTCTTTTTAGTTCCAACATGATCATGACTAAGCTATAGGTTGACAGTCAACCTATTAACCAGCTGTCAACTAGATTGACTGTAATTAGTCTTAAATGAGGACTTGATCCTATAGTTCCTACAATTATTCACCTTTATCCATTTTTTACTTTTCCCTTTTTGTCAAACTCTGCACATTTAGGGATAGACTATTCCTAAGTGAAGGACTTGTGACACACCAACAGGACAAGTTATGAACACCACGTGTATAGGCTACAAATTCAGTTAGGAAAGCCAGCCTTGAGCAAACCAAGAAGGGAAACAAAATTGACACTCAAGTGCCATAATCATAATAGTTCTAAGATTTGCTATGAGTCATGGACAATTAGCATACACTTGTCATAAATCGTAGGTGATTATACATAATCTAGCCTACATTAGATGATGACACAACCATAAATACAGCCATGAACAACCTATCAAACTGTAAGCTTAAGGCATGAACCTGATACTCCTTTTGTTTTTAGTGTTGATTGACAAACAAAACAGACCATTGACTTATCTTGTTTTACTCTATTCTAGCTGAGCAAGATCATTTAAGAGGAAAGGAAAGAGAAAATAAGATAACCTACCATTATATGTTCAAAGATTCAGCAAACAGATTCATATTCTGTCTAAGTGTTCATTTATTTACTTATTTTTTAAAAGAAAGAGAACATATCAGGGATTGTTTCCAAACCAACTAGCCAAATTCAAACAAACATAGTTAAGACCTTTGACAAAAAGGACTTCACTTCATAATAGGGGCAGTTCATGTCTAGTCAACCAAGTATGAGACTCAACTGTAATCTCAAGCACACAATATCAGCAAATCATCCACATTCATCTCTACTAACACGTAGACTGTCTCATCTCCCTCCCTTTTTTTAATTAAGTTGAACTTCTGTTGACTCTACTTAGGATCATGATCAATAAACTAGCAAAACAATCAAGAAAAGACAAGGGAAAGGGAAATGGACTTTCAAAGGCACTTCACACACACATCTTTATCATTGAACCTTGAAGCCCCATGAACAAACCAAGCCAATAAGTGATTCAAGCAGCCTCTTTCCTAAATGGACTTCACAATATCATTTACACTAATCCTTACTGTGTTTGTATTAAATGAAGCACACATTAAGCATAGAACCAAACAAGGCATACTTAACAAATAAACACCATCAAACATATAAATATAACTAATCTTACAAACATACTTAAACTAGGCAGAATACTAAATAACAAAGTGAAATAAATTAAATTAAGGTTTACCTTTTAAGTGCGCAGCCAAGAAAAGAACGGATTTGGGAGCCTCTGTGCTTCCAAATCTCAGCAACCCAGCCACACCCACACGAAAAAAGAAATGAAGTAAGGACCAAATATTTTGACTAAAAGCCCCAACTATTCAGTCTGGGTTTTAAAAATAATATATATTTTTATTAAGAAGTTTTTTCAAAAAATCTGAGTTTTTCAACTTCTTTTTACTCTCAAATTCCTCTATATTTTGCTATCATTTTTTTCACCTTCCAAAACCTCTTCCACTTCTTAAGGTTGAGATCCTATTTATAGAACCCCCAAGGCTGTGCAAAATACTGAAACCACAATGTGGTACAAATCCTATTTTTCAAGTGAAAATGAATTCAACATCTAAGATTTAAAGTAAAACAACATCTACGACCAGATTCGTTCCTTTCAAAGTCGATCTGAGTCAACCCACGAAGACCAATAGAAAATAGCACAAAATCATAAAGCAATATAACATTAATTGACAGAAAAATCGTAATTTTGACTTAAAAATGCAACGAAAGAATAAAAGGAGGGATTTTAGTACCGTTTGGGACAAGTTTGAATGGAAAGGAGACCAAACATTAATTATTTTCATGATTCGGGCTGTACTACATCTGTGAGGACCGTGCATGCTCGGAATATTATCCATCTGCGTGATGAGAGAGGGAGAGAGCTCAGAGGTGGCGCCTCTAGGGTATACCCGAATAGGAAAGAGAGAGAGAGGACAGTGAAAAAGAAAAAGAGAGGGGGAGGGGGGGGGGGGGGGGTTTCCTTTGTTTGCAAAAGGCGGAAATGAAATTAAGGGTTGGAGGGGGGGGGGGGGGGGGGGTATACATGATTGTTTAATTAAAAGGGATTGGGGCGGGTCGCAGCCTAGCTTGGGCTTGACTCGGTCGAAATCCGAATTTAAATTAAAAGGGGCCTTAACTTTCATGTATACACCAAGTGTATACATACATATTTCATATATATGTGTATACTTTGGTGTATATATTGGGTATATTTAATACCTGAAAAAAAAATTAGAAATTTAATTAGAAATTAAAATTGGAGGAAATTTTAATTACGGGAAAAATTAGCCGTAATTATTTTATTAAAAGATTTTAAAAGGTTGGTTAAGTTGTTAATGGGCCTAAAATGACATTAATTAATTAACTTAGCATAATTATTTTATCATGTCCTTTTAAATCAAATTTTGCAAATTAAATTAAGCCTATTATTTTAAATCTAAATGTTAACAGGCAGATTTTTGCAAAACAACTCTAATTTCATTAAATTATCGACTGGCTAAATTAATTATGGCCAAGGCAAGAGTATATCTATATAAAAAGCTCAATTTTGCAATAATTATCCCTCAATTACTTAATTAGCCTAATTAAGACATTTAAGGACAATTATGCTAATTTTATAAAAATCAGAGGCTAAAAAGACTAAATAGTTAATTACCTAAGTTATTTAATTATTCAAATTTTCAAAGGTAAATAATAAAAAGGAAAGAAGTATTTGCAAAATGATTTTAAACAGTTAAATAAGAACGCTTCCTCTTTTTTTTTTAATTAAATTTAACGGAAATATCATGAAAATGTTCAATAACCTCTAAATAAAATTTATGATGCATGAAAATCCTTATTTGTTTTTGTTAATTTAAGGGAAAGAAATAAAAAATCACTAAAGGCTTTTAAAAATGCTCAGCTCATTTATTTATTATCCGAGGATTCTGAGTGATTGAAATAAATTACGAGAGGTCAAAAATTTGGTGTCAACAGTGTTTTTATATGAGTCTGTGTGTGTGGTTTGTGAGCTGATGGCCTCGGGAGTTGGTCGGGATTTCGGTTGGAACTTGGAAAAACATTTGGGATTCTGGTACCAGGTGTCCGCTAGAGCGGCACTAGTGCCGTCCCAGCGGCACAGCCATTGCGATGGGATGGCCGCTGGGGCAGCGAGGCCTGTTTTGCTCAGACCGTCCCGACGATCTGAAAGGACACCGTGGTGGTGGCGGCATAGCGGTCCCGATGCTGCCGTAGCGGTATCGGGCTTGTTATTTCATTAAGTGTCTATTAAAAAGCCCTTAGTCTATCATTTATCGCCATTATGAAATTTGAGCTCTTGGAAACTATGCTAGAGGATTCTTTGTGGTAAGTCCTGCTAATCTCCTTACTAATCATCTTAGAATTCCTCTTTCCTTATTAGTTCCTTAGTAATGGAAGATAAAAAGTTGATTTAATGGATATTTTTCTTAGGCTTTTAAATGATGAAATTGATTGGGTTTATGCTAGATTATGATGTATCTAAGGTTATTAATCATATATCTTCCATTATTAGTGTTGAATCCTGAATCTAAGAGCTAGGGTTCATACCCAAAATTGGGGGTCTTTCTTGAATTTCGAAATTGGGTGAATCTTTGAGTTAATTTAGCAATTAGTTGATGGGTTTTGATCACCTAGTGTTTAATTTGATATTTTACCCCCGAGTTTCCCGTTTGTCCTTGTGGGGCCCGTTTCTTTAAATTCTAGGGTTGGTTTTGACCTAATTTGAATGATAGCAATATAGGTATCAATCTTCATGATTTATAATCTAGATTTTGAATATGACTAGACTTATTTGATCTTGAGGCTCAGCGGAAGGGCAAGGCTAAAGAGTGATTGTTGATGTATTGCTATTCAGCCATCCAAGTAGGTTATGGCTTACCCTTGGTAAGACTTCGTGTAGCGAAGCATATATTTAGATGATATTGTCGGAGACAACATATAAACCTTCGAGTATGATGTTGGGTTGGATATTGCCTTTGGTTGGGCCCTGTTGTGTGATTGGGGCTAGCCACCCCGTTGTGTTGTGACTTTATTGTTCTATTGTGTTGGATCGATGCCACGTGTTGTTAGTAGATATTGGGAACTGTTGTTACATCTTGATTGTGACATTGCCGTATCTTACTGGTTGATGTGCACACGAGGATGGAGTTCTATATGACTTGTGTAGTCTTTCATGATATTTTTGGCGTACCCATGTTTAGTGTTGTAATATTGATTCGATTATTGATGTTGACACATACATTGCACGTATTCTCATCCTTCATGATATACTGTTGATATATTGTTGATACTTGATAAAACACTGTAATGAGCTTGGCTCGGTTTTGGATGAGAGTGATGTGAGAGTCTGATATCCGATGTTTGTCCTGGAATAGTGGATTAAGTGAGTGCATGGGCTCTGCGAGTCCCCCAGTATGGTGCTGGTGAAAACCCTCTGTGGGTAAAGATCCGGAGTCTCGTCTGTCTGTTGGGCAAAGATCCAGGACGAGTAGCACTTATACTTCACAAGTCACCTTGGGTTGTGCTACCGAGACGTGGAGGTATTTCGTCTGGAGTACATGTGTACATAGCATTACATCGCATTGCATTTGCATTCATACATTATTGCATTGCATTGCATCATGGCTTATGTTGAGATGATTTGGTGCTTTATTTGTGATGTTGGTTTCGGATTGGACATATTGAGACTTGGCACATTTGGGTTTAGATGCTCTACTTAGGCCTCATTTGTTTTCATTAAGATTAAGACGTCTGAATCTGAATGCACATCTGAATGATTAAGATGTTGTCTCTAGGTCTGAACACTGAATGATTAAGACTGTTTGTTTTCTTAATACCTGAACGTGCATAATGTATTTATTTAAACATAATGAATATAAAATTAAAATTAAAAAGTAACTAAATAGTAGAAAATAAATAAAATTTAATAAAATAAAGTATTATTTGATAAAAAAAATGAAACATTTATGTTCACTAGTAATGGTGGAGATGTTTTGTAGTCGTGGTGGGTGGTGAGTGGGGATGAAGGGGTAAGTGGGTGGTTGGGGTAAGGGGTGAGAGGTAGGGTGGGTAGGAAGTGAGGGTGAGAGGTGGGGGTAGTGGGGAGTGGGGGTGGGTGGGGGATGGTTGGGGTGAGGGGTAGTGGGGTGGGGTTGGTGGGGAGTGGGGGTGGAGTAGGTGGTGGGTTGGGGTTGGTGATGAGAGGTGGGAATAGTGGGGAGTGGGGGTGGGTGGTGCGGGCTTGGATTGGGGTTGGTGGTAGGGTGGGGGTGGTGGGGAGTGGGGGGTTAGAGTGGAAGGTGGGTGGGTGGTGGGGTGGGGTTGAGGTGGAAAGTGGGTGGGGGTAGGGTTAAGGTGAAGGGTTGGGGTTGGGGTTGGAGCCGGTAATAAAAAAGTTTCATACAAAAATAACTCTTAATGATATTAAGACTTGGTTCAAGATCTTAATGATTAAGACCTATTCAGACCCAATAAGTGCTTAGATCTTAATGCAAACAAATGCACTTAATGGCTTAAGGTCTGAATCATTTAGATTCAGATCTCCAATAAGTGCAAACAAATGAGGCCTTAGGCGATGACGTGTACTTAGTTTCGATTATGTTAGACTTATACTTGTTGATTTATCTGCCTATCTTGCTTTATTGTCAGGATTATGTTGGCTATACTTAGTCGGCCTATGATACCTACCAGTACTGTGGTTTTGCACTAACCTGCACTTGCTGCATTCTTTTTCGAGTGCAGAGTTCCAGGTTGGGTCTTCTTCCGTCTCCCGTGGCCAGGGGCGAATTTGTGTATAATTTTTGGGTCACATGAACACATGGTCACTCGACTAATCTCGATATATTATGTGTATAATTCTTAAAATATATCTAATATTAATTAAGTGAACGCATGGTCGTAATAGGCTGAGTGGAGCACTAGTCAAAGGTTATCTTTGTATTCTCAAAGTCATGGGTTCAATCCCTTTTAATTTTTGCTATTTTTTCCTAAAGCTACCTTTTTACCTTCCTTTTTATACGATTACTCAAGTAAAAAAGTGTTTTTACTTCATATCACATCATATACCTTTCTTTCCTTTATTTCTAATTATACCAACTCCAAAAAAAAAAAAAAAAACTCCTCGGTTGCACTGTAACAATGAACTCATGAGTCATGACTATCAAGAAACTTAGAAACCCATCGTTGATAGCTAAGCTGCAGGCTGCAAGCTAGCAATGAACCCACCAAAATCCATCAAGTAAAATTAAAGACCCAAGTTTCAAAAGGCAAAATCTATTCTGCATTCCCATATTTATTCTCTATTTTAATATTATTCTCCAATCCCAAAACAAAATATCTCAGGGCAACAAGGTGTTCGGTAAGTCTTGAATTCGAATTTCGAACACCCTTTTGGTCTTTTTATTGATTTTTGAATTTGGGTTTTTGAATTTTATTGTTTTTTTTTTTTTGAGTTTTTGAATTTTGGGGTTTATGGGTTTTGACTTTTGAAAGCTTATTTTCTTTGTTCTTTTGAATTTTGGGGTTGGTGGGTTTTTAAGGAATTTGACAAATTTTCATTTTTAGGTTGGAGTCATCATTTTGTTTCGAAGGAGAAGTACCATTTGCACTGCGGCCATAAAGTTTTGGACCTCTTGGATCGTATTTGCACTAAATTTCGAGCTCGATAGACGTTAATGAACACTTCTCTATAATTTTGAACGCGAAAGGGGTGTGATTCCTCTAATTTATTATAAATGTGAAAGGTTGTGATTCCCTTATATTTGAATGCGAAAGGGGTGTGATTCCTCTATTTTATTATAAATTTGGAAGGGTGTGATTCCCTTATTTTTGACTGCGAATGGGGTGTGATTCCTCTATTTTATTACAAATTTTGGAAGGGTGCGATATCCTTATATTTTAATGTGAAAGGGGTGTAATTCCCATATTTTTTATGAATTTGCAAGAGATAAATTTGTGACTAAGTTGAATAGTTATTTAAATTTTTAGGAATCAAAATGGATAATACGTGACTAAGTTGTACATTGGACAATCAAGTTCTAGTAGCCGTCCATCCGTTAGTTCGCATATAGCTCCAGAAATTCAAAGAGAGACAATTTCACCCTCTCCTTCAAATGTAATCAATTATCTTTTGCTCAGGAAGTCGATGTCCCCATAAAAATTTGTATCTTATCTTAAAGCAATGGTAAACCCATTTTCATGAAATCCTGGATTCGCCTCTGCCCGTGGCTGATAGTCTCTATCAGGACCACTTCGAGTTTACAGGGTAAGCACGAGACGTTCGCTGCCTTGAATACTCCTCTTATTACGTCTTACTTTTCTATTCTGAGGCATAGACAGATTTGATGCATTATTATTTTCCAGACTTGTATATTTTCACTTAGATGCTCTTGTATGGCTTAAACCAGGCCCTGGGTGTATTTTTTATTTCCGCACTTTATTCTATATTGTTATCGTAAGATTTAAGTGATTATTTTCTTCTCACTTTCTTTCATTCTTTCGTGCTATTTTATTCTAATTGGTATTTGGAAAAAATCGAATTGGTATCTGACTCATATCTCTTCTCTCACATATGGTGAGGACTCGAGCTACTATATCCCAAGGTCAGGTGCCAAAGCCCGCAGCTACGGCTGGTACCCGAGGGGGAGCGACAGCCCGAGGACGCAGCAGAGCTAGAGGCCGCGGGGCTGCCTCAACCAGGGGTAGGGCTCCTGCTGTAGGATAGCGGCGCGAGAGATCTCCGTCTCCAGAGCCTGAGTATCAGCAGGATCGAGACTAAGCCGTAGAGGATGGTGTGGCCCCAGCACGGACATAGCCTGATGTTACTTCTGATCAGGCCATGCAAGATACTATGGCCAGGGTCTTACTTCATCTAGATGCCCAGCAGGCTGCCGCTGGTGTCACTACTCCTGGCAGAGGTTGACAGACCATAGTTGTGGTGAAGACCCCTGAGCAGCGACCTACTTGGGTAGCATACCCCGCTGCAGCTATGGCTCCCCGTATTGATATGGTACCCGCTCCTGATGATGATCTTAGGCCCATGGAGGGCGCTATTATGACCGTGTCTGATCAGGATCTTGTCGGAAGGTTCAGGAAGTTAGAGCCGCCAAGGTTTTTGGGTACTTCTTCTGAGGACGCATATGAATTCATCCTGGATATGCATGAGTTACTACATAAGATGGGGATCGTGGAGACCCATGGAGTTAACTATGTGTACTACCAGTTTCGCGGCGACGCGAAGACTTGGTAGAGGTATTTTGTGGCTTGCAGACCTGAGGGTTCCCCTCCCCTGAATTGGACTCAGTTCTACTGGGCCTTCTTTGAGCAGTATGTGCCCCGGTCTTTAAGAGAGGCGCGTAGGGAAGAGTTTCTACATTTACAGCAGAGGGGTATGACTGTGGAGGCCTATGTGACGCGTTATCTGTATCTGGCCCGTTATTCCACCCCCTTGATCCCTACTGAGCCTAACCGGATTAGGCGTTTTGTTAGTGGGTTGTCGGTCCTCTCCATATTTCTTGCCTTCAGATGGAGGCCGTGGGGGATTCCTTCCAATCCATCGTCGTGCATGTTTCTTTGGTTGAGGCCGCTAAGGCCCATGCATTTGGAGGTGGTGGTAACAAGAGACCCCGTCAGACTGGGAGTTATGGTGGTTCTAGTTCGAGGGGCGCTAGTTAGTCTTCTAGGCCATATCAGCCATATTCCGATCGTCCTGTGCACTCACCTTTGCAGGCTACCTCCACTGAGCCACCCAGACAGAGAGATCCTGAGAGTTCGTTTTCTCAACCAGTAGAAAGGGTTATTTCATGCGGGTCCTCAGTTTTAGTTTATCAGCCTTCGTCCCCTCTGATCTGCTTTTCATGTGGAGAGGTTGGACATATTACTAGGAGGTGTTCCCGACACTGACGGGATTATCAGCCACAGAGGACTCTGACATCGTCTGGCCGTCGAGGTGGTGCTTCTTAGAGGGGCGACGCTCAATCAGGCTGCGGTGGTTCTCAGGGATCCAGAAGTAGATCCCAAGCAGCTAGAAGTGGGTCCCAGAGTGTGAGAGGGGAATCTTAGACTGCACGAGGTGAGGCCCATTGTTACTTATTTTCGGGTAGGCCCGAGGCAGAGGCCTTAGATGCTATTTTTGCGAGTACTGTTTCTGTCTGTCATAGAGCAGCATCTGTGTTATTTGATCCTGGATCCACTTATTCGTAAGTGTCTACATATCATTTCGTTAGTTGGGATTTGCCTTGTGATAGCATAGATATACTTGTTCATGTGTCTACTCTGGTTGGAGATTATGTGATTGTTGATCGAGTTTACCGGTCTTGTTTAGTTACTTTTATGGGGTATGACACTTGGGTAGATTTGATGATTCTTGATATGGTGGACTTTGATATTATATTGGGGATGTCCTGGCTTTCTCCTTATCACGCGACATTGGACTATCACGCCAAGACAGTAACCTTAGCCATGCCGGGCATTCCTTGGCTTGAGTGGAGAGGTACTCCTAGTCCTGCTCCGAAGAAGATCATTTCCTTCCTTCAGGCGAAGAAGTTAGTCAATAAGGGGTGTTTAGCCTGTTTGGCTCATGTGTGAGACACAACTGTTGCATTTCCACCCTTGAGTCTATTCCTATTGTGAGCAAATTCGCGGAGGTATTCCCGTTTGATCTGCTGGGTATGCCACCCGATCGTGACATTAATTTCTATATTGACTTGGATCCGGGCATTCGTCCTATTTCTATTTCGCCATATCGGATGGCACCTGCCGATTTGAGAGAGCTTAAGGAGCAGTTACAGGATTTATTGAGCAAGGGGTTCATTAGACTGAGTGTCTCCCCTTAGGGTGCTCCTGTGTTATTTGTGAAGAAGAAAGATGGGACCATGAGGATGTGCATTGATTATCGCCAGCTGAACAAGATTACCATTTGGAACAAGTGTCCTATGCCTCGTATTGATGATCTATTTGAAAAGCTTCAGGGTGCTTCAGTATTTTTGAAGATTGACCTGCGTTCAGGCTACCACCAGTTGAGGATCAGGGCTGAGGATATTTCGAAGACAACCTTTTGGACGAGATATGGCCACTATGAGTTTCTAGTGATGTCTTTTGGGCTTACCAATGCCCCGACTGCATTTATGACTTTGACGAATGGCATCTTTAGGCCATTTCTTGATTGCTTTGTGATTGTGTTTATTGATGATATCTTGGTGTATTCCTAGAGTACAGAGGAGCATGAGGGCCATCTTCGTACTGTTTTTGGGTTGTTGAAGAAGCATAGCTTGTTTGCTAAGTTTTCTAAGTGTGAGTTCTGGTTGGAGTCTGTGGAATTCTTGGGCCACGTTCTATCTAAGGATGGGATTATGGTTGACCCACAGAATATTGAGGCTGTGAGGGGTTGGGCGAGGCCCATTACTGTTACTGAGGTTCGAAGTTTTGTGGGTTTAGCCAGCTATTACCTGCGTTTTGTGAAGGGTTTTGCTGCTATTGCTTCATCCTTGACCAGATTGACTCAGAAAGATGTTCCCTTCCAGTGGTCCGATGATTGTGAGGAGAGGTTTCTAAAGCTCAAGCTTCTTTTGACTTCAGCCTTGATCTGGAGGGTAAGGATTTTGCGATCTATTGTGATGCCTCCCGTATGGGTTTGCATGCTGTATTGATGCAGAAGGGTAGAGTGATAGCTTATGCTTCGTGTCAGTTGAAGATTCATAAGAAGAATTACCCTACCTATGATTTGGAGTTGTCGGCCGTGGTCTTCAGCTTGAAGATTTGGAGGCATTATTTGTACGGTGTCCACTGTGAGGTTTTCACCGATTACCGTAATCTTCAGCATGTGTTCACCCAGAAGGATCTTAATTCCAGGAAGCGCCGATGGATGGAGCTCCTGAAGGACTATGACATCTCTATTCGTTACCACCCCGGGAAAGCCAATGTTGTGGTTGATGCCTTGAGTCGCAAGAGTGAGTATAGGGAGTTTAGCTCGTTTGATTATTTTCGAACGCCCGTTGGCCATGGAGGTTTAGACTCTGGCTAACAGTTTCATTCGCTTTGATATTTCAGCCCCATGCAGGATTTTGGCTTGTGTAGAGGCTAGGTCATCTTTATTGGATCGGATTAGGACTCATCAGTTTGAGGA
This sequence comes from Lycium barbarum, assembly GCF_019175385.1. Lineage (NCBI taxonomy): Eukaryota > Viridiplantae > Streptophyta > Magnoliopsida > Solanales > Solanaceae > Lycium > Lycium barbarum. Next base: position 47,257,495 of record NC_083338.1, on the reverse strand, counting down.
TGCTCAACAAGATTCGAGATAGAGTTTTGAGGGGTAAGGCCAAGGAGGTCGTGATTGATTCTGAGGGCATTTTGAGGATTAAGGGACGCGTGTGCGTTCCTTGTGTTGGTGATCTGATTCAGTTGATCTTGGCTGAGGCTCATAGCTCTCGATATTCCATTCATCCGGAGGCGACTAAGATGTATCGTGATTTGAGGTAGCACTATTGGTGGCATCGGATGAAGAGGGACATAGTTGATTTCGTGGCTAAGTGTGGGAATTGTCAGCAGATAAAGTATGAGCACCAACGACTCGGCGGTGTACTTTAGAGGATTACCATTCCCGAGTGGAAGTGGGAGAGAATTGCTATGGATTTTGTTGTGGGTCATCCGAAGACCCTAGACAAGATTGATTCTATTTGAGTGATAGTTGAACGATTGACTAAGTCCGCTCACTTTGTTCCGGTTCAGGTTTCTTATACTGCGGAGAAGTTAGCCAAGTTGTACATTCGGGATATTATGAGGTTACATGGGGTCCCTATTTCTGTCGTATCTGATCGGGGTACTATCTTCATTTCCCGATTCTGGAGGGCTTTTCATGAGGAGTTAGGTACCCGATTGGATCTCAGTACAACCTATCATCCCCAGACCGATGGTCAGTCTGAGCGGACCATTCAGGTGCTCGAGGACATGTTGAGGGCGTGTGTTATTGATTTTGGTGGTCATTGGGATCAACACTTACCATTGGCAGATTTTGCGTACAACAACAGTTATCTTTCGAGTATTGGCATTGAACCTTTTGAGGCTTTATATGATAGAAGGTATAAATCTCAGTTGGATGGTTTGATAGGTTCGAGGTTCGACCTTGGGGTACGAATCTGTTGTGAGAGTCCTTTGATAGGGTGAGAGTTATTCAGGCCAAGCTTTTGGCAGCTCAGAGTCGACAGAAGATGTATGCGGACCGGAAGGTCCGAGATTTAGATTTTGCTGTTGGTGACCAGGTTCTATTGAAGGTTTTACCCATGAAGGGTGTGATGAGGTTGGGGAAGAGGGGCAAGTTGATCCCCAGGTATATTGGCCCATTTGAGATTGTTGACCGTATGGGCGATGTTGCTTATGAGTTACCCTTGCCGCTAGGCTTGGCGGGAGTTATCCGATTTTTCTTGTTTCTATCCTGAAGAAGTACCATGCCTACGGTACTTACATTGTTCGTTAGGATTAGATATTACTTGATGAGAATTTGACCTATGAGGAGGAGCCTATTACGATCTTGGATAGGCAGGTTCGAAAGTTGAGGTCGAAGGAGATTGCTTCTGTGAAGGTACAATGGAATTACCGTCCTGTTGAGGAGGCTACTTGGGAGACCGAGTCCGACATACGTAGTCGATATCCCCATGTGTTCACTGATTCAGGTATTTTCTCGCTCCTTTCTCTTCTTCGCTCGAGGACGAGCGATGGTTCAATTGATATCTGATGTAATGACTCGTTTGGTCGTTATAGTCTTTTCGGCACTTCTGCCCCTTTCCGAGCTTGGTTAGCTTATTTTTGACCCGAGGGGACCGTTGACACGCTTCCCGAGGTGTCTTGATTTAATTCTAGCGACTTTTTGGGAAATTTGGGCTTTCAGCGAAAAAGAGTTGACTCAAAGTCGACTTTAGGGTAAACGGACCTTTTTCGGAAAACCATCAACTCCGAGAGGTCCGGATTGTCGTTTAGTACTTGTGTGTATATCTGATTCGGTTCCCCATGCACCCGGATGCATTTTGGGACTTGGGTTGGAGAGTTGAAAATGAGGTATCGGGGGTTGACTGGATCAACGAGACCTCCATTGGAAATTTTGAGGCCATGGGTGCGTTCGCAGCGTATTTTTATGTGGGTCTGTGTATGTAGTTTGTGAGCAGGTGGCCTCAGGAGTTGGTTGGGATTTCGGTTGGAACTTGGAAAAACATTTGGGATTCTAGTACCTAGTGTCCGCCAGAGCGGCACCAATGTCGTCCCAGCGGGCACCGCTCTAGCCGTGGGATGGCCCCTGGGGCGGACAGGCCTGTTTTGCCCAGACCGTCCCGAAAGTTTGAGAGGACGCCGAGACGGTGGCGCCGTGGCGGCCCCAATGCCGCCGTAGCGGTATCTGGCCTGTTATTTCATTAAGTGTGTATTAAAAAGCCCTTAGTCTATCATTTATCACCATTACGAAATTTGAGATCTTGGGAACTGTGCTAGAGGATTCTTGGTGGTAAGTCCTGCTAATCTCCTTACTAATTCATTACTCCTAATCATCTTAGAATTCCCCTTTCCTTATTAGTTCCTTAGTAATGGAAGATAAAAAATGGATTTAATGGATATTTTACTTAGGCTTTTAAATGATGAAATGGATTGGGTTTATGGTAGATTATGATGTATTTAGGGTTATTAATCATATATCTTCTATTATTTGTGTTGAATCCTTGAATATAAGAGTTAGGGTTTATACTCAAAATTGTGGGTTTTGCTTGAATTTCGAAATTGGGTGAATCTTTGAGTTAATTTAGTAATTAGTTGATGGGTTTTGATCACCTAGTGTTTAATTTGATATTTTACCCCCGAGTTTCCTGTTTGTCCTTATGGGGCCCGTTTTCCTAAATTCTAGGGTTGGCTTTGATCTAATTTGAATGATAGCAATATAGGTATCAATCTTCATGATTTCTAATCTAGATTTCGAATATGTCTAGACTTCTTTGATCTTGAGGCTCAGTGGAAGGGTAAGGCTAAAGAGTGATTGTTGGTGTATTGCTGTTCGGTCGTTCAGGTAGGTTATGGCTTACCCTTAGTGAAACTTCGTGTAGCGAAGCATATATTTAGATGATATTGTCGGAGACAACATGTAAATCTTCGAGTATGAAGTTGGGTTGGATATTTCCTTAGGTTGGGCCCTGTTGTGTGATTGGGGCTAGCCACCCCGTTGTATTGTGACTTGATTGTTCTATTGTGTTGGCATGATGCCACGTGTTGTTAGTAGATATTGGGAACTGTTGTTCCATCTTGATTGTGACATTGTAGTATCTTACTGGTTGATGTTGATATGAGGATAGACTTCTCTATGACTTGTGTAGTCTTTCATGATATTGTTAGCGTACCCATGTTTGTTACTTGTAATATTGATTCGATTATTGATATTGACACATACATTGCACGCAGTCTCATCCTTCATGATATACTGTTGATACATTGTTGATACTTAGATAAAACACTGTGATGAGCTGGGCTCGATTTTGGATGAGAGTAATGTGAGAGTCTGATATCCGATGTTTGTCCCGGAATCGTGGATTGAGTGAGTGCATGGACTCCGCGGGTCCCCCCAGTGTGGTGCTGGTGAAAACCCTCTGTGGGCACAGATCCGGAGTCTCGTCTATCTGTTGGGCAAAGATCCGGGACGAGTAGCACTTATACTTCGCGAGTCACCTTGGGTTGTGCTACTGAGACGTGGAGGTATTTCGTCCGGAGGACATGTGTACACAACATTGCATCGCATTACATTTGCGTTCATACATTATTGCATTGCATCATGTCTTATATTGAGATGATTTGGTTTTGTGATGTTGGTTTCGAATTGGACATATTGAGACTTGGCACATTTGAGTTTAGATGCTCTATTTAGGCGATGACGTGTACTTTGTTCCGATTATGTTTGACTTATACTTGTTGATTTATCTGCCTATCTTGCTTTATTGTCTAGATTATGTTAGCTATACTTAATCGGCCTATGATACCTATCAGTAGTGTGATTTTGTACTGACCTGCACTTGCTGCATTCTTTTATAAGTACAGAGTTCCAGGTTGGGTCTTCTTCCGTCTCCCGTGGCTGATAGTGGCTATCAGGACTGCTTCGAGTTTACAGGGTGAGCACGAGACGTTCGCTGCCTTGAAGACTCTTCTTATTATGTCTTACTTTTCTATTCTGAGACGTAGACACATTTGATGTATTATTATATTCCAGACATGTATATTTGCACTTAGATGCTCTTGTATGGCTTAGACCAGGCCCTGGGTGTATTTCTTATTTCCGCACTTTATTCTATATTGTTATCGTAAGATTTAAGTGATTATTTTCTTCTACTTAATTGATTTATTTATTTATTTATGTCTTTATTTTCGTTGGGTTGAGGGTTCACTTACCGAGGTGGGAAAGGTAAGTGCCTGCATGGCTTAGCCAAATTAGGTCGTGACACCTGGGGGCCTGCATTTCACAATGCAGGTAACTTACAGGACGACAGATCTGCTCGTTAGAACATTGCTCGTATCAGCTTTTGGTGAGCCCCATTCCATTCGGGGTGTTATCTTTACTTTATTTTTATGTCAGTTATGCAGTTAAGGTATGCCGGGAGCCTTGTCCCGGTAAACAGTTTAGCAGTCAGACTCATGTCAGAGGTTTCATAGACTAGTCAGTTATGTCATGTCCGATGTTCAGTTGAGTTAGCCTCTTTGGCTACATTACTATATTTCCACATTCATGATATAATAGTTTTTTCAGACTTATGATTATTGAACTCTATGTTTTCACAGGTCATGCATGTTTAACTTATATTTTGCATCAGTTCATGTCTCATGTTGATTCAGCAAGCCATGTGGTTCGTTCGGTCACATGCAGTAAGGCACCGAGTGTCGTGTTACGCTCAGGCCATGGTTCGGGACGTGACAGTAAGAAATAATTTTGGGTCGGGTCAGGTTGAACAATTTTAATTAATTTTTTATTCATTAGATTTTTTTTTTTTTTGAAAAAAGAGAGTAAAATATGAGTTATTCACTGTAAAGTGATTTAGTGACACTGGAAAGTGGTTTAGTAACTTTTGTGTTAGTATACTCAAAATTAAGTGACTTTTGTGAAAAAATAATAACACTCCCTCCGTTTTAATTTATATGAACTTTTTCGGAGTACGAGGGTCCAACTTTATAACTTTATCGATAGAGACTTTTCAAGTTTATAAAATTAAAATTTATCTATTTAGAAACTATATAAAAAGTACTATAAGCTATGATAATTAATATTTCAAATAATATAAAGAAAAAATGCAAGAAAAATATAAATAAATAATCACCGTAAACTTTTTAAATAGTAATATGTTTACCTTAATTGAAATAGAGGGATTAGTCAAGTGACCACATGCGAAATTAGGCCGTTTACTCGATCCCCCTTCCACGAACGCCGACCACCACCACTGGGCCAAAATGGAGACGATTTCTCTATTTTTTTTCTTCTTTTCTCTTCTAATCTCCCTCTCTGTCTTCTCTTCGAATGCACCGAAATTGCTAAGTCCAGGCCTAAACCTTTACATTGTTTTGCATATGGGTGGTCGTATAATGGATGAACTATAATTGCAATCCCCTTCCTAACTTAAGAATTGCACGCCCTCAACCTGTTTGTTGAAATTCAGCATTGATTTGGTGATGAGCGGCAAGCTGTTTCTATTTTGTAACTCAACTTGTCTGCAGCTTGCATAGGGTGCCTTACTAGTAGTATATGTGTGAACTGTCATTGCATAAGCCCTCAAGGTAGTGTAGCATCTTTGTTGCGTGCTGCGCATATCCAATTCCTTTCTACTCGCTTCGGATAAAAAAAAGTGTCCACTTAGACTACACTTTTTTTTTTTTGTGAAAAAAAGTGTTCACTTATTAAATCAAGAAACAATTAATCTTTATCTTTTTAGATTTGCCCCTATTAAATGTTATCTGATCAAATCCCAATGCCTATTTAATTAGGGGTAGTTTAGTCAATTTATATAATTTTTTCTTGGAGTGAGTGGTTTGTTAAGGGGTGTGCAAATGACTAAGTGAACTCTTTTTTTGATCCGGAGGGAGTATTGTTTAAACGATTAGGCTACCATAGCTGTATCTAGAGGTGCGAGATACATTATGATACTTAGGGGTCATTTTGTACAGTGTATAAGAATAGTACTAAATGGGGTGGTATTAGTAATGCTGAGATTGGTTATACTGAGATTAGTTATGCTGACATTATTTTTTATCGACTGTTTAGTTTGTTGTATTAAATGATTAGGGTGTATTAGAATATGAATAGTACCGGTGTTAGTTATACATAAGTTTTCGATGTATAAGAATAGTACTGAATAGGGTGTATAACTGATACATGTATCGGTTGTACGTAGGTTGAAAAACACTACGAAAAAAGGGATTAATAATATCAAAGGTTGAAAAACACTACGAAAAAAGGGATTAATAATATCAAAGCTAACATATATATCATTTTTTCTAATACATCGTACCAAAGACCCCTTATAATTTTGTGACCTTGCAGAGAATACTAAGTTAGGGAAGTTTGAGTACCCCTTCGTCTATTTGATCGTCGTGTCACTAAACGTATTGCATTTTGATTATTTTGAATTCACAAGTGTGGTGTGGCCATTTTGATGCGCGCACTTTAGTGTGTGAATGTTGTTGGTCTGTGCTTTAAGCCTTCAGGTTACTTTTGGTAAAAGGGTGACACTTTTGCAACTGTTAGAGCTTGTCTTTGTGTAAGTATCGTGATTTAAGGAAGTCTTAGTAGTTCCATTAGTTAAGTTGCACTCGCTACATTGTGGTTGGACTCATGATGTTATGATTACCAATTGTGCTTATTCCATTTGTATAACTGATTCATGTGGGGAAGTAAGGACCCTTGAAACTTGAATGTTCATAGTCACTATGCCAGCTACTTGACCACATGCTTTTTGCAAGTTAGTGTCTCTCTTCATTAGAAGTTTTGTCTGAAATATTACTTGCTCTGTGCACTGCTTGAACTTTCAGTGACAAGACATTCTTGCAATGTATAAATGCAAGTTGTGTTAATTTAACTTACAAGTAAGTTTGTCAGATTGTGCTAATGGTAGTTGTACCTATCGCTGGTACATAAGACAAACTCTTGATGGTTCAACGCTTTAGACTATTGTATGTTTAAATTCAGTATGGGGAAGTCTTAGTACCCAGTGAACTTATAGAGTTCATCCTTTTCTGCTCCTCACACCTTTGTTTTTTTCTTTTGTAGATTGTCCACATGGCAGACAACAAAGGAAACGGGGGCAAAGCTAAGCCTGGCACCAATAGAGGAGGGGCATCCACTCTGACAACTAGAAGTGCACTTTCATAATAAGGATGCATTGACCCTTTACAAATGTGGCTGTAGACTGATATCCTTGACGTATGAGAAAGCCTAAAGACTGAGGGGTTAGAGCAACACTTTCCCAACTTCTACAAACAGTTGGTAGAAAGGAATCGGTTGTAATGTGCTTCACAGTTCACTACTAAACCAAATCAAGTCAATAAGAATTCCACCCCCAACACCCCCCCCCCCCCCCCCGGGCCCCCGGTCCGCGAATTCTATGCAAACACTGGGTTGTGAAAAAGGGGGAAACACTCACTATAGTGCGGGGGATCAGGTTCAAGTTTTCTGCTGCAGCTTTGATGATGTTCTAAATCTTGAGGAAATGTACCGACTGAATATAATGTTGGACCTTGGGTTTCAACGTTGAATTGCACTACACATTCTGGGTTGGGTGAAGGCAAAGGTGAAAATCAAACGGCCGGATCTTTCGTTGGAAGCCAAGGGGTGGTTGTCATTCATTTGCAGCAGACTTCAGCCATGCAATAATAGCAATGAGATTCTTCTACATCGGGCTGTCCTCATTAATGTGGGGAGACTGATGCAGCCGATCATTTCATCAGTTTCAAAGCAAGATCAGAGCTCTCTTGCATCCCTTAGTTTGTTAATTAAGTTGATGTACTAGAATGGGTATGATCTGCTACTGAGAGATACCATCAGATCACCTCTAGCCACATATGATATCTTCCAGTCCCGAGATGAAAGGAACCCCAAGAAGACCGAGTTCACTACTGGCCAGTCTGACGAGCCAGAGACAGTTGCGCATGAGGCCACAAAGGTCATGTTGCCTGATGAGCAACCTACAGTTCCTACAACTTCAGCATCCGCAACCACTGGCGCATCTACGGCAGTGGCATCCATATCCACCACCCACGACTTCTATTGGATCTACGCCTACTCAGTGGCGGATTCAGAATTTCCGCTGAGGGGGTTCAAAATATAAAAAAGTAAGCATACGAAGAAGCCTAAGGGGGTTCAACATCTACTATATATATATACATAAAAAATAATTTTAACCTTGTAAAAACAATGTTTTTTTCCTCTGAGGGGGTTCGGATGAACACCCTCGGCATAGTGTGGCTCCGCCACTGCGCCTACTCAGACTATATATGCAACAAGGTAGCAAATGAAGACTCAATATCATCAAATCCAACATTTAGCAAAATGCACAAACAAGATGGAAAATGTCGATATGAATGTTAAAGACTCAAACTTTACTCAAAACCCGTCAAACAGGAATGTAAATCAACACACCCTTAATATGATCTCAAAAACTATATATGAATCCACATATCAACAGGTACGTGAGTCCACAGGCTCTTAACAACATTTCACACATTTAATGTGAATCAAATATGCAAATCAATATCCATATATATACAGTGCGTGACAGAATAGTCCAAATCATGTAACTCAACATACATGAACCCTATAATGTTAAACTAGCATGTAACAAATAATATAATATTATTTCAGCATATAAAATATATAAAATTTATCACAGATATAGCAAGTCATGCACCACAAGTAGCAACATATATCCCACAAAATCAGGAGTCTTAACTTACCTCGTTCAAACAACGCTTAACCTTCCAACACTGCCTTTCCTCTTCTGGAATCTATCTAATGACTCCAATGTATCCGAAGATTACTTAACAGTGTCAAACACTGTTATTTGACTCGGATCATAATTTAAAACTCGGAAAGTCAATAGTAAAAGTCAACCCCGAGTCAAAACGATTAAACCCCAAAATAAAATTCAATCCCAAGTTTCCCATAACCCCATGAGTCCAAATCTAGGCTCAGATTTCCAATTAGAGTCCAATTAATCCCTCAAATCCTAAATTTAGTGATTCTAGGTCTTAGGCTTAAAGTCCTCAATTCCCAACATTAAATTTCATGTTTTAGTGGTTAATCTTCAAGTAGAATCATGATACAAATTCAAGGAGGTGTTTACAACATTACCCAACTCAAATGTTGAACACGCAATCCAAAACGTTCAATCTTGCAGCTCCCAAGTTCCAAAGATGGAGAAAAATACTAGTATTCACAAAAAAAATGGTACTTATACCGTCTAGGCCATTATTGCGATCGCGACAGACAGGGGTGGATGCAGAGCCAACCGAGGGTGTTCATCGATAAAAATTCACAGTGTATATATAGGGTAGATTTTTTGTGTTTATGTATATATATGAGCTTTTGAACACCCTGAATAAATGTAAAAGGTTAGCTCAAGCGGTCTAGGATGTTCAAAATTGTCTCTAGTGTTGTAGGTTTGATTCCCATCAATAACATTATTTTTTTATATTTAACTTTTGTTATTTTTTCGAACCCCCTGAGTTAAAATCATGAATCCGCCACTGGTGATAGAGGCCACGCGATCGGGGATAAGACAAAATCCCCTCTCAGAGCGTTCACATTCAAGGCATCGCTTAATCGCGATAGTAGTTCAAGGCATCGCTATCACCATTCATTTTCAAGGTCCAGGCTTAATCACGATACCGGTGATCAGTTAGGTTGACTAACACCGAGATCGCGTCTATGCACCAGATGGCAGAAAAATGTGCAACTTATGAATATGGTCTGATGCAGTGGCGTACGCAGGATCTTTAATCAGCGGTGTCGACATTTGAATAAGTGAACAAAAGAACAAATCGCTCTAACGTTATGTTAAGAAAATATTTAAATCGTATCAGTAAAACACAAGTCACATAAATTGCTAAAACTCTCCTCGACAAGTTTTCATATTTTGAAATATTGTATCCATAATAGCTTGATCATAAGAAATAATACTAAATACTTTTTTTTTTTATGTATCTAAGACACCAAATAACCACTCAAACATTCATCATTCATTCGATTAGATAAATCAATTTATCACTGAGAAAATTCTTTCAACTGTAGTAGTAGAAATTGACAAATGTGAAGTATATTTTACAAGCCGGAACACTAGAAGATAAGTTTGTCTCTACTATTTCTCAGAAAGATCAGCAAGTTCCTTTAAATCTGAAAACCTTTAATTATGATCACAAACATTAAATTAAAATAAACTTTAAAAATCATGGAATAAAATTCATAAAGAAAAACAGTGGATGTTATCAAAAAGTTTCAATTAGAAATTAATAAAAGAGTAAAAAAATAGAAGAAAACTTTTAAAAAATAGCAGCAAATGCACGCCCTCCTAGAAATTGCAAAAGAGGTTGGCTAATTTTTTTTCCCAAAGTTAGAATATAAGTAAACCTGTTCCACGTTTTTAAGCAAATTACTGTCCAAGTTGTCATGAAAATTAACTGGAAAAAACAAGTCATGGAAATTGATCATAGGCGGGGACAGGTAAGTTTGGTTTTTCGAAGTACGGACTGATCAAGCCTCGATCACAAGTCACAACCTGTATTTTTAGCAGATAAATAGTGAGGCACATAAATAAAAATTAAAAACCTAATAAATTTGCTGCTCGGGATCGAACTCAAGGCGTCAAGTAGAAAAGCAAGGCAAAAGACCAGCGAGCTAGGACGCTCATAATGTCAAGTGGTATTACTTGCAAAATTTATTTATATATATATATATAAAATTTCCGGACGAATGGATGACACCCCTAGGCATAGTGTTGCTCCGCCCCTGGTCTGATGGTACCGAAACTCACCCGGGCCCGTCGGGTAATATTTACTTACATAAAGGTTCAAAACATAATTTGAGACGAAAATACTCAATAAATAATTTGCACATGTAAACGAGAATTGAGAAGTAGCAGTTAACAGGCTTAACAGATATCTAATGAAATTACTAAAATTCAAGCTTCCACTTGTACTGAATATGATATAAGAACTTTGGATGCAGGAGTTTTAATTAAGGCGTCCATTTTAATCTAGTTTTGATATCAGTTTGGTTCCTACGTGGGGGATGTTTCTTGCTGTAAAAGGAGGAGGAGCAGTTAGGTTGTTCCCATCTCCTTCTAGCATTTGAGTAACAACTTTGATGGAAGGTCGATCTGTTGCATTCCATTGGATGCACCAAAGTCCTATAATAGCCAATTTCCTTGCAATTATGATGTCATCATCTTCCTCAATCCTGATTTTCAATTCTTCTCCTTGATTCAGCTGTTGATAAATCCACTCGGGAAAGTTCACTTGGATAGTATCGGCCTTTGCATAAAAATTCTTCCTCCCTCCAACCATTTCAAGTAGCAGCATTCCAAAGCTATAGACATCAGATTTATGAGATGCTTTACCAAAATTGTTGGATAACACTTCTGGTGCAATATAACCCATGATTCCTCTAGCTTCAGTCATGGTGACATCACTTTTCTCTCTAGAGCATAACTTGGCAAGACCAAAATCAGAGATCTTGGGGTTCAGGTTATGGTCTAACAGAATATTTTTGGGTTTGATATCGAAATGAAGGATTTGTTGGTCACATCCTTGATGAAGATACTCCAGGCCTTTCGCTATACCCATAGCAATATCTTGAAGCTTTTTCCAGTTAAAGGTAATATTACCTCTAAAACTTGCAGGAAAAATGAGCTTGTCAAGTGACTGATTTGGCAAGTATTCAAACACTAGAGCTCTTCTAATTCCATCAGCACAAAAACCAACTAGGCGAACCACGGTGCAACTTCATTAATAAATTCTTCTCTGTTCTCTTCGGAATCAATGAGAACTTTTACAGCAACATGAATTTCATTAGAGAGTGTTCCTTTATAAACAACACCGTAAGCTCCCTCTCCCAGTCTTTCCTGAAACTGATTTGTTATCTTTTTAATTTCCGCGTAAGTATATTGTTGCTCCCAAGCGCACACGCAAGTATACGTGGTTGTACAAGTAATATAGAACTTTTAAGTCCAGATATCGATCCCACAGAGACTTAGATTCTACTGTTAAACTAATTCAAATTCGAATAAAACTATTCAAGAAAGTGAAAATCAAAGTGTTTGTTGTGACTAAACTAAAACTGAAAAGTAAACAATTTATGATGGGTGTTTTTGTGACTAAGAATATTTCAACAAAGATTGTAAGGTTTATCAGATGATGGAGAGTTCCAGGGTCATGGCTTTCGACAATCCAGTTGATCTTCTGACACTTCTACCTATCTTATTTCCTGGGTTACTAGTTGAGGGGTTAATTATAACTTTATGAGTATCTTCCGAGTTGCTCACAAGCCTGTAGATGCTACTATAACGCCTATATCCCTATGGTCGTCAAAGTAACAAGAACGCATTTAATTCTCCGTATTCAACTAAGCAAGGCTAAAGGGTATATTCCTATCCTCATTAGCGAAATGATTATATCGAACAAGCCCTATTTATTCTTATTACGTATGATAAATTCCCTATCCCTTGTTCAATTCACACACCACAAATAGTGTTCAACTATTGGCCAGATAATCAAACAATTAAGATCAAGAATAAATAAGCAACCCAAAATACGGAAATTTAATCGATAGAAATTGTCGTCAAACCAACTATCATGTCTTTCGCCACAACCCCAGAATTAAGAAGTTTAGCTACTCATGATTCTCAATGAACGACAAGAATTCATGAAGAAATTAGGGTTGAAAAGATGGAAAATAAAATAAACCTAGAGAGAGAAAGTAGAACGGCGGCTTACAAGTCTTCGAATATCCCAGCACGTCATTAATAATGAATAAAACATCTATTTATAGTTTAGGGTTCAAATCAAAATAAAAGGGTCCTAATCCTATTTAACTAGGCTGAAACTGGGCCTTCCCGTTGGCCGCGCGTCGCGGGTCCAACACGGGGTCTTCAGTGGTTTTGGCCTTCATTTGTGCTGAGCCCGCGACGCGGCCCCGCGACGCGGGTCCAACACCTGACTGGCACCCCGCGACGCGGGGCTGGCACATTTACTGCTTCCTTGTGTCTTCATCAGCTCCAAACTTCAGGCGTCTTATCTCGTCACCTCGTGTAAGCTTCATTTGTCCCAAAGTCAACCAAAATTGCCCGGTTTTCCATCGTTTGTCCTCGTTATACCTGATTACACAAAATATACCAACATAAGCGCAAATACAACGATTTCAACATATAATTAACGATTAAAGTATTAACAATGAGAGGTAAAGTGGCACTTCAACATAGATATTTGTGCCAAATATCATATATCTAGTGGGCCTAAGAGCTCTGCAATAAACTTTTCAACTCTGGCCTGATTCTCTCTTTCAGTTTTGCTTGAGCCATAAAACTCATAGACTGCCATCATAATAATTCCCAAAAGAACGAGACCTAAAGCTCCACCTGGAACATGTGATCTCAGAGATTATCCAGAAGGCAACTAGAAGTATGTAAGGGAGAAAAACTTATACCAAAACGCAAAGAGTACGTACCTGCAATCAGTGGTTCCTTTACTGAGCCTGTCAATTAGATCAAATTTTTTGTTATGGCAAGGAGAAGTACATGAGCATGGCATCAAAGAAATGTTTGTCAAAATGTTAAACATTTTTGTATCTTAAACAATTTTTTTGTTCTTACACAAAACATAGTTCGCATAATGTGTATCCTGTATATTCTTGCTGTTTTGTTCAATAAGCTCTATTTGTCCAAAATCAGTTTTATATATTTGATCTGAATTATTATATCCATTTTTTGAAGTGCAAAAGTTTTCCGTCAGATAGTTTATACGTATTCTTTACATTAATCTTTAATAATAGCATCACATAACTATATCTGCACTTTCTTATTGGCAGAGGAACATAGTCCAGAATAGAAAGTTAGTAGGGATAGGGGATGTTTTATTTATGGACATATAAGTTTTCCTTTGTAATTGTATTAGTAATTAATTAAGCAATCAAAATAAAACTTTGAATGAGTTAATACCTTTTGTAGTGAATGGTCGGTTGAAACACTGAGTACTCAGTTGCTCGGTATAGTTCTTGAAGCCGCAATCCATTTCAAGACCTTCACAGTATTTACACATTGGATTAAACCGAGTGTGAAGTAATTGCAAACTGTATCGGAGGGAACTGATGGAATTTCATAAATCTTTTTGCAAGTTGTAGGAGGGGAGTTGTAGATCGTCGTAAGTAGCAAATATTGCTTTGTCAGAGGCACAAGGTGGTCCGGCATTCAGATAACAACTAGACCAATTGAAAACCGAAAAGTCAACTAGTGGAAGATAGCTAGGGTTCATCAACAGTGAAGAAGAAAGGAGATGCTGATAAATTAAGGTGCAATAGCTTGAGAATGAGACAACATTTAGGATCGTAAAGGCGAATCTCCTGAGAGAGCGAATCTCCTGAGAAATATAGTTAATATCCTCAACAATTAGTATAACTGAAATGGGGAGTGTGAGTATGGTTTTGTTTGTTGCTGTCACAAGATAACTCGAAGCCTGGATAGCCACAATGTACTGGCTGGTGCCGAAGCCTGAAGGGAAAATGAATGGTAGGGCCATAACTTCCACACCTGGACTCTCTGCAATCATATGCTCCTTCACTAACTGAAGCCAACAATATGATGACGATGAGAAGTAAGTGCAAGAGGAAAAAGATTGTCATTTCGACCAAAAGACCTTAAAAGATGAAACTTGCAGTTGTTCTAGTGGCAAAGACACAGCCTTGACAAATTTTATTGAAGATTTGCATTAATTTGTTTGCATTAATAATAAAATAAAGATTTATTCACATCCATAGATGACTGGAATACGAAAATACGTACAAGACTTTGGATGACTTGACTTCTTTTTTTGCAACATAGCATAGGTGTGATTATTGCTTTTATCTATCTACGCTCTAGATTGTTAAGAAAAGTCTTGCACTCTCAATTTGATTATTGCAATGAGAGGTACGTAATAACTCTCTTTCTTTTTGAAGGCTTGGAGTATTCTTTCATCTAGTGGCTTGATTTTCTACGCTCTTTAATAGAGAAAAGTCTTGCCTCCATGATTGACTTATTAGAATGAGAGACATGCTGACTTCCCTTACTTCATGAAGACTTGCCATTGTTATTTTAGGATTCAATGACTTGATTTTTCTTTCTTTGCAATACTTAATTGGTTTGCTGTGGGCCAAAAAGGGGAGTGTTTACCCCGAATTTAGGTAACAATTAAATTTGTAAGTGAGGTATAAGATATGTGGATAAACTTTAATCTATTTTGGGTGGATGTGAAATATGTGTGGACTCGTATGCTATAATATATATGTATATGTGTTAATGCCTTGAATAAATATGTTGATATTGATGATTAAGCTAAGTTGTATTGAATGAATAGGCAAAACTAAGAACACCACTGTTTCAGACTAAAAAAGAGAGAGAGAGATAGAGCTTCAATACATATTTTCTATTACAATGTTCTAGATCTCAAAAAGCCAACCCCTAAAAGTAGAGAAATATCCTCTATTTATAGTTTTGCCTCATGGGCCTTACATACAACACAGGGCCTTTTTAGAATAAAGAAACCCTAAAAGGATAAGGTAGGATCGTACGGTCTGACACCCGTATGGTTGTAAGTACTAAATGACAGAACGGTCTTGATGCGTGGCGGTTCCGCAACCGGTTAACCGGACCAACGGCCATGTTCAATTCGGACATGGAGAAAACAGACTAATGGCCACGAGAACTTGACTTGGAGAGACCGGGGTAACGGCAACACAAAGTTTGGTACGGAGACACCGGTCCAACAGATTTACTTCTCTTTTCTTGGATCAGCCACATCTGGTGCAATCCCCCCTGTCCGAAGAACAGACTGATCATACTCGTGCTCATTTGATCCTACCCTCGGCCCCCGGTCTCACCGTTCTTGCATAAATCCGGTTTTTACCGTATACAGATAGTCCCCACACTTTTCGGACCATAGTTTTACCAGAGTAACGGGAAGTAGATAAGTCACAAAACCGGTGGTTTCATAAGCTCGTTCTTATCTTTTAATTTTGGCGGGAACAATTATGTCACGTTCCTCTGATATCGGCCTCGTGTTTCGCCTCGAATGGCCGACCTCGGGAACCGTCATAACGCACGTCGCCTCATATCACGTCTCATTAATTGTGGAACACGTGGCATCTCCCGGTTGGCTGACCTCTATAACCGCTACAGTCACCATGCCTATATAAGGCCCTTAACCCCCTTCATTTTACCATTTTCATTCCTTCAACACTCACTTCTTCACTTCGTTTTTCTGCTCGTCTGGTTGTTTCTCCACTTCTTTTCTTGCTCATTTGATCATTTTCATCTCTACTTCTTGTTTGTTTTGATTGTAAGAAAGCCAACTTTGCCAACTTCTCCATTTCCTATTCTTTGATCGAAAGTGCTCTTTTGTTTCTTCTTTCACTCGTCATTTCGCATTCTTCAACTGCCTTTTCAATCTTCCTTATATTTCCTCCAACTGTTTCGTTTCCTACTTCAAATTCACAAATCTTCTTTTTCACATCTTCCAAATGTCTGCCAATACTGAAACTACCTCCCAGGACGTTCCCTCGGTTTCTCCTCAAGGAGCCGAGCCAACCTCACAACCCAAGGGAAAAACCTTCGTCGAACCGACTGCCTTAGACATAGTGCCGTCCAAACCTAACTATAACAAAGAATTTGAAGTCGAGAAACCATCCCAGGTCGCGGATAGGGGTTTTGATGTAAGGCGATATCATTCGTCTATTACGGAGGATAAACTTGACCAGGTCCGGGCTGACTGCGGATGGGATAACCGTCCGGTGCAAGTGTTCGCCCCCGGGCTCGACGAGTCTATCACCGATCATAGGGAAGGTTTCTTGTATGTTTACACATATCCATTTACGCTCAAACTCAACCCTCCAATTGACCCAGTTATTTTGGAGATGTGCCGGACGTACAACGTGACCTTGGCCCAAATTGGTCCGATTATCTGGAGGACCGTGTCCTGCCTCCTGTTGTTGGCCAACAACGTCAACAGGGAATTCACGATGACGCATGTCATCCAGTTATATTCCTCGAGGCTCTTCCGAATAGGCGTGATAAAGCTCGCCAAGCGAGGTCAGAACCCGATCTTTTCCAAGATGGACGAAGACAGAGATCGAGGTTGGTTAGAACGCTATGTCTGGATGAGGACCGCGGACATTATTCCGGCTGATTACATGCCTTTTCCGAAGAGGTGGAACGATAGGCATAAGTTTCTCAGTTCTCCCTTCAATAATTATTCTTCCATGCTTTGTCAACACTTGCTCCCTTTTATTCAGGTGATTTCTCCCCTTCTCTTTTTATCAGCTGTGGCATGGATACCTCTGGCCATCCGGAACATGACTGAATGGGTTGGAGCAATCATCGGTCAACATACTCACGAACAACGAACATGGGGGGGTCCTGTCGCATGGCCGATGGGTTACCCAAAATCACGGTAATACTCTCCTTGATTTGGTATATATCGTATCTTCTCCTTTTTCCTTTTTTTTTATAACCCTTTCGGTATTCAGGTTTACCCAGGGGCTCGGTGGAGCTGAGACCGGAACCAACAGCCGAGTTTGCTGCACCGGTTGCTGAATTTGATTCAGCAGGGGAATCTCGACTCATTGCTACGGCTAATAAGAGGTGGAGAAAGCCCTCAGACAAAGGGCAAAAACTAAAGAAAAGGTCAATGAGCGTTGTTCGGACTCTGAGGGATGAATCAGAGCCCGACTTTCTTATTCGAAGGGTCGGTGTGGCCCCCTTCGTCGCTTCTATTCCGGAGGAGGAAGCTGCCATTCCTCCCTTTCCTACAGCTGAGGAAAGACCTTCTGCTCCGGCATTACACACAGGTGGGGAAGAAGTTATTTATCCAACTCCTCAAAGGTCAATTGAATTCGTTGACATTTAAGGTGACGCTTCATCTGAAGAGACTCCCCTACAAAGGCCTAGAAAATCTAGGCTAGCTTCGACTGCTGAAGCCAAACAAAGAACAGAGTCGGTCACTGATACTGAGGCTCCAATGGATACCAGCCCATTGCCCGGTGGTGACCCAGCTGCAGCATCCGAGGCACCTGCTTCTACCGAGGCAGCTAGGGCTGCACCAACTTCTCCTGCGTCGAGGTCGGAGAACCTCGATGACATGTTCTCGGATACACCACCTGCAACCGGGGAAGCTTCCGGTTTCGAACATCTCCCTACCCTCAGGTCACGAGGGCAGCTAGCCGGGCCACCGAAACTGGTTCAAGGGATAGCCTAGTACGTGTCTTCCCGGCCCCTAGCGTGGAACCGAGAAGGACAAGGTCGACCATGGTCACCATCCCCGAGGATTGCATCTTTTTGTCCCATCCAGTGGGAGTAGCAAGCTATCTGTGACCTCTCATTTCGGACTCAGATAAGAGAAAGATGGCCGGAGTCCCCTGGCAGTGTCTCATTAACGAGGGCATGCACGCGGGCAACCAGGTAAGATTATCATCCAAACTTTCCATAGTTCAATGTGATCCTCCGCTCTAGCTCTATCCAAGTTTAACTTTGTTTCTTTTGCAGAGTGTTGTGCTTGTCAACGAGGCCTTTATCCGTGCTCAGCAAGAGGTTAACTACTTAAAGGGCCAGCTGGATGCCCAGGGTCGTGAATTCCAGCACCTCCTGCAAGAAAGAGAGGATCAATTGAACCGGGCTGCTGCCCTTTCCAAACTTCAACCCCAGCTCGAAGCGGCGAAGGTCAAAAATCTTCGTTTGAAGGCCGAGTTGGCCAGAATAGTTGAAAAGAACTGGCTCCTGGAAACGGATAAGGTTGTCCTTAGCCAAGACAATGCCCGTTTTTCTTCGAAGCTCGGTGAACTCGAGGCCACTATCTCTCAACTTCGAAGTGAGCTTGATTCGGTCAAGGTTGATGCCGTGAAGATGGCCGAGAGGCATAGGCTGCTTGAATCCGAGAATGCTTTGGACAAGGAGAATTTTAGGATAATGGAACAGAAAGTCGAGGATCGGGCCCGAATTTGCGACGAGCTCAAAAGAAAATTCGAGGAGGCAGCCGAGGCCAATGACATTCTTAAGGCCGAGCTTGAGTCGACTACTCAAGTTCAAAGAATTCTCGACGAAGAAAGATCGGAATTAGTGGCTAATTTGGCCAAACCTGAGGCCGACTTAGAAGAATGTCTTAAGGACGTGGAGGGTATCGAGGCCCGTACCACGATTGCGGTTGAATATGAATAGTAGAAGTCCCGGAGGGCTACCCTTGAACAAGCTCAACAAGGATTAGGGACCTCCCGGCTCTGATACTTGAAGCCAGAACAATCGAGGAGGAGGCTAAGAAAGCCCTTGACACCGAGTCTGAGGATTCCGAGAGAATGGTTTCCGAGAACTCCAGCTCCAGTCGTACCGGGTTGACCATGGCCTGCTATAGCCTTTATTTTGTCTGTCTTTTGATTTGTTTTTGATTTTGATTTTGTGGAAAATGTAAAAAACCCTTGTATATGAAATGAGCATTTTCCTCTTGACTCTTCATTATTTTTATCCAAATGCTTGCTACGACATTTTCCTTAATTGCTTATTCCGTTAAGAATAATCAAAGGTTCAGAGTCATTTTGTCCAGACTGTGCCCGAGGATTGTCTTTCCTCTTCGTTCGGTACATTTTTATCTGAGGATTCGATTGAATGATTTTCCCGGTGGGACTTATTTATGCTTTGTGAATTCAGACGTCTCCGAATCACGTTAGGCATTTTAGGGCCGATGTTTTCCGACTGCTTACTTATCATAAATTAGGTTCGGACATCTGAATCCCTGCCTTGTCAAATTTTGATATGGCAGTCCCCATTCGAGGCTGTTAAAATTTTTTGGCCTGGTTCAACGCGAACTTATTGCCTTTGTCGAATATCGACGATAGTCCCCGGTGTAGTGTATTTCGATAAAATGATGCCGAATTTCGGCGGTGATCCTCGGTGTAGGGTGTTTAACAAGAAGACACATACAAAATGAATTTCTTATAACCTTTATATTGCAAGTATTTGCACGTACATGATATAAAGATTTCGTCTGTTTTCCTTCTATTTTTGCCGTAGCAAATACTAAGTGGACATGATTCGTTCTAATCGTTTGGTCCTTACATCGAAACCTAATACAGAATGTCCTCATTTGGACAAAGGTGAGAAATATAAAATTTCGAGGACTTCTCCGGGGTAGCACTTAACAGCGTTCATCTACTTTGTTGAGCTGCTCGTTTTCCATTTTTCGGGGTAAGCCTCGATGTGGGTATAGCAGTCCCCTAGTGTTTATTCGAGCTGCATGATCGGGTAAGCACTATCAAGTCCCCACTCGAGGGATATACCCCCGAGTTCCCGGATACTTAGCCTCGCTTTCATCAAGTAACACGTTGTACTTATTGCCCCATTAAAAACCTTGTCGGAAGACCCACTTCGGGACAAAACTATACTAAGGAAAAGAGTGCAACAAGTGTTCTCAGACCTAACTTCATTCGGTACTCGACTTCCTGCAAAAAAGAAGACAAATTAACAAAAAATGATCACAAGGGTAGGCGTCCGTACCTTAGCAGTAGTATCTCTTCAAATGAGCCACATTCTAGCTATTGCGCAACCGTTTAGATGCCTTTCCCCTTGCCCGAGAATCTGCTTTTGACCTAGAACCTTACCTGCTGCTTAGTCTGTTGATGTTGATGTGGGCAGATGATGATTTTGATTGCACTTCTACTTATACGCCCACCAACTTCCACCTTAGCTTTCACCAACTAAACGAAAGGGAACTGCTGGCATAAGTAACATTTTCACTGCGAACAACATAAACACTTCCTTACCGGCTACGCACTAGGATCCCCGGGCCGTCCATAGATTCTAGCTGGTATGACCCTTTGCCCGTTATTCCTGTTATCTTATACGACCCTTTCCAATTCGGACCCAACTTTCCGTCATTAGGATTCTTGGTGTTCAAAGTAACTTTCCGAAGCACCAAGTCCCAACTCGAAAATTTCAAAAATAGGCCCTCCGGTTGTAGTACCTTTTCGTTCTCTATTTCTGGGCTGCAATATGGACCAACGCATTTTCGCAAAGTTCGTCCGCGAGATCGAGTTTTATGGCCATGGCCTCCTCGTTTGACCGACCGGTAGCATATCTAAATCGAAGGCTTGGTTCACCAACTTTTACTGGAATGAGGGCTTCGGCCCCGTAGACCAACGAGAAAGGCGTTTCGCCCATGCTTGATTTTGATATGGTTCTGTAAGCCCATAATACGTCTGTTAGAACTTCCCTCTAGTGATGCTTCGATGTTTCAAGTCTTTTCCTTAGATTTTGAATTATTATTTTGTTCGTGGATTCTGCCTGTCCGTTTGCACTTGGATGATACGGAGTTGATACAATTTTCTTGATCTTCAACCCTTCGAGGAAATAATTGACCTTGCTGCCAACGAACTGAGGACCGTTATCACAAGTTATTTCGGCCGGGATGCCGAAATGACAAATAATGTGGTCCCATATGAAGTCAATAACCCCCTTTTCTCTAATCTTTTCGAAAGCCTACGCTTCAATCCATTTGGAGAAATAGTCAGTCATAAACAAAATAAAACAGGCCTTACCTGGTGCCCATGGCAAAGGACCAATAATGTCCATTCCCCACTTCATGAAAGGCCAAGATGATATCACCGGGTGCAGCAACTCCCCGGGTTGATGGATCATCGGGGCATGCCTTTGACACTCATCACATTTTCGGACAAAATTCTTCGAGTCCTCCTCCATCTGATTCCAGTAATAGTTGGCTCTGATAATTTTTTGAACTAAGGCGTCTGCACCAGAGTGATTACCGCAGGTCCCCTCGTGGACTTCTCTCTTCACATAATCGGTTTCTTCGGGACCCAAACACTTGGCCAGGGGTCTGAAGAAAGACCGTCGATATAATTGACCGTCTATTAAACAGAACCGTGCTGCTTTTGTCCTCAGTGATCGTGATTATTTTGGGTCACTCAGGAGCTTTCCCTCTTGTAAGTAGTCGATGTATTTATTGCGCCAATCCCAAGTTAGACCTATCGTGTTTATTTTAGCATGCCCGTTTTCTATCGCCGAATTCATCAATTGCACTATGGTGCCGAGGTTGGTTTCTTCCCCTTCGACTGAAGAGCTCAAATTGGCCAATGCGTCGGCTTCGTTGTTCTACTCCCTGGGTACATGCTGCATGGTCCACTATTTAAACCGGTGTAGTATCACTTGGGTTTTCTCTAGATACCTTTGCATTTGTTCATCCTTAACCTCGAAGATGCCATTCACTTGGTTAACGACTAAGAGAGAGTCACATTTTGCTTCGATTATTTCATCCCCCATACTCCGAGCTAATTCCAAACCTGCAGTCATATCCTCATACTCGACTTCATTGTTAGTCAATTTAATAGTTCTAATCGACTGTCTAATGGCATCCCCGACGGGGGTTTTAAGGACGATGCCTAGCCCGGAACCTTTTAGGTTTGAGGCCCCGTCCGTGTGTAAAGACCAAATACCCAAAACCTTTCCCGAGGTTTGCAGAAGCTCTTTCTCAACCTGGGGGATCATAGCGAGGGTAAAATCTGCCACAAAATCGGCCAAGATCTGAGACTTAATGGCCGTCCTAGGTTTATATTCGATATCATATCCGCTAATATCTACGGCTCATTTGGTCAGTCTACCTGATAATTCCGGTTTGTGCATGACATTCTTTAGGGGATAAGTAGTCACTACGCATATCGGATGGCTAAGGTTTGAGCTTTCTTGAAGCACTTACCAATGCCAAAGCCAACTTTTCGAGGTGGGGATAACGGGTCTCCGCATCCCCTAAAGTCCTACTAACATAATATATGGGAAATTGCGTACCTGATTCTTCTCGGACCAAAACACCACTTACCGCTACCTCAGATACGGTAAGGTAGAGAAACAACTGCTCGTCTGCCTTCAGTGTGTGCAGCAGAGGCGGGCTAGACAAGTATCTTTTCAATTCCTGCAAGGATCTTTGGCATTCCGGTGTCCAAACGAAGTCATTCTTCTTCCTTAATAAGGAGAAGAAATGGTGAATTTTATCCGAAGACCTCAAAATGAAACAGCTCAGCGTTGCTATCTTTCCTGTGAGCCTCTGCACTCCTTTGATGTTATTCACCACCTTAATATCCTCGATGGCTTTGATCTTGTCCGAGTTAATTTCAATCCCCCGGTTCGACACCATGAAACCCAAGAACTTGCCAGATCGGACACCGAAGGCACATTTCTCCGCATTAAGCTTCATGTTGTATTTACGGAGTACATCAAAAGTTTCCTGCAAATGTTTTAAATGGTCCTCTGTTTCCAGGGACTTGACTATGATGTCATCAATATAAACTTCTATTGTTTTCCCTATTTGTTCTTCGAACATCCCATTAACTAGGAGTTGGTAAGTTGCACTGGCATATTTTAAACCGAAGGGCATGACATTGTAACAGTAAGTCTCGTACCGGGTAATAAAGGATATTTTCTCTTGATCCTCCGGATGCATCCGGATTTGGTTGTACTCGGAGTAAGCATCGAGAAAACTTAACATCTCATGCTTAGCCGTCGCATCGATCATTCTATTGATGTGAGGCATCAAAAATGAATCCTTCGGGCATGCTTTGTTTAAATCCTTTTAATCCACGTACATTCTAAATTTATTATATTTCTTCGGCACCACCACTGCGTTAGCTAGTCAGTCCGGGTATTTTGCCTCCCGGATAGAGTCTATTTTTAAAAGCTTTGTTACCTCATCTTTTACGAAGGCGTGTTTCGGCTCTGCCGTGGGCCACCTTTTCTGCTTCACTGGGGGAAATCTCCCATCAAGGCTGAGCTTGTGAGTCGTCACTTCTGGTGGCACACCTGTTATATCTATATGGGACAATGCAAAACAATCGGCATTAGCTTGAAGAAATTTAATTAACTTGATCCAGAGCTCCAAGGTTAACCTCGTGCCCAGGTATACCTTTCTATCTGGTAGGAATTCGAACAAAATGACTTGCTCCAGCTCCTCCACGGTAGATTTGGTTGCATCTGAGTGATCCGGTAATACGAACGATTTGGGTACGCCGAAATCATCCTCTTCATCCCCCAGGTCTGACCCCTTCTGCTCCGTTGTCGAACCCGTATCCTTTAGTTGCTATTTAGTGTCCTTTCCTCTGACTGATTCATCATCTTTTAGATTCGGTTTTTTGGGAAAGAGTGACGCTTCCTCGACCGCGAATATCTCCCTTGCAGCTGGCTATTCACCTCGGATGGTTTTTATCCCTCCGGAGTCGGGAATTTCAGCAGCTGATGTAGTGTTGATGGCACCGCCCTCTTGCTATGTATCCACGGTCTACCAAGCAAAGCATTATACTTCATATCTCCTCCGATGACATAGAACACCGTCTGCTGAATGGTGCCGTCAATGTTGACCGGCAAAGAAATCTCTCCCTTCGTGGTTTCACTTGCCATATTGAACCCACTGAGTACTCGGGCTACTGGTACAATCTGATCGAGTAGCCTTAGCTGTTCAACCACTCTCCACCAGATGATGTTGGCCGAGCTACCTGGGTCAATCAAAATACGTTTAACTTATGATTTAAAAATAAGAATAGAAATTACCAATGCATCATTGTGCGATTGAATAATGCCTTCTGGATCCTCATTGTTGAAGGAGATGGAACCCTTGGGTACGTAATCCCGACTGCGCTTCTCACGCACAACGGAAACCTTTGTTCGTTTTATCACCGGCCCTCGAGGAGCATCTGTGTCTCCGATTATCATATTGATTATATGCTGAGGTTCCACCAATTCGGCCTGTTTGTGAGATTCCCTTTACTTGTAGTGGCTTTTAGCTCGTTCACTTAGAAATTCTCGAAGGTGGCCATTCTTCAGTAATCGATCCACCTCCTCCTTTAGTTGGCGATAGTCCTCAGTTCTGTGCCTATGGGTTCCGTGATACTCACGCATCACGCTCGAGTTCCGTTGACTCGGGTCTGATCTCAGTGGTCTCGGCCATCTTTCTTCTGCGATACGGCCAATGGCCGAGACGAGATTCGAGGTATTGATGCTGAAGTTGTACTCCGATATCCTTGTAAGTCTTTGTTGCTAATTGAACTCCTGGCATCGCTTCTAAATGATAGACCCCGACTGTTCGAGGGGCGCTCAGCCCGTTTATCTCCCCGACCTGAGAGTTGACTGGGGCCATCCCTTGAATGAGAGTATGGCCGATATCTGTCCCTTGATGATCGGACCTCCGGGTCGTAAGCTTTTCTCGACCTTTCAGTGCTTTTGCTCATATTTACGGGTCCCGGGGGGAGCTCGAGCTAGTCATCCTCTACCCTAATCTTTGATTCGTACCTGTTATGAACATCTGCCCAGGTCACAGCCTCATATTCCAACAAGTTTTCTTTCAGTTTGAGTGAGGTCGTCGAGCTCCGAGGATTAAGACCTTTGGTAAAAGCCTGTGCAGCCCATTCCTCCGGAATCGGAGGGAGCTCCATCCGTTCCCTTTGGAAATGGTTTACAAATTATCGTAGTAATTCATCATCCCGTTGGGCTATGCGGAAGATGTCCGCCTTCCGAGCCTGCACCTTTTTAGCCTCGGTATGGGCCTTTATGAATGGATCTGCGAGCATTTCGAAGGAAGTGATTGAATGCTCGGGCAGATGGTCATACCAGGTCAGTGCCCCCTTCGATAGCGTTTCCTTAAATTTTTTCCGCAAAACAGACTCAATTTCATCCTCTTCGATGTCGTTGCCTTTTATGGCACATGTGTACGAAGTCACGTGCTCCTGTGGGTCCGTTGTTCTGTCGTATTTCTGGATATCTGGCATCTTGAACCTTTTCGGGATCAACTTCGGAGCCACACTTGAAGGGAAAATCCTCTTGATGTACCTCTTCGAATTCAGCCCCTTTAGAATTAGAGGAGCCCCCGGGATCTGATCCACCCGTGAGTTATATGTTTCCGCACTCTTCTCAGTAGAGTCTACTTGCTTTTCCAAGGTTTCGAGCAGTCTCAGAACTTCGGTAGATGAACCGGCTCCTGATCCATTACTCTCGACTATCCGTGTTTCGTCCCTTCTCGGTTCGGCGACCCCTTTTGACCTTTCCGAGGTTGCTTTATCATTTTTACTTTGCAGCTGGGCTATTGCGATTCCCTGTTTAGCGATGGCGGTTCCTTGTTCCTGCAACATTTCAAAGATTAAATGTAAGTTAATCTCATTCGGGGTATCCGGTGCTTTCCGGCCTTGTGCCCTGGATAAAGTAATTGAATTATGAGTATTTAAGGGATCAGTGGCCGGTTAAGTGGCATTTTCTTCGTTCACGGTGTTTTTCCTGTCGAGGTCTTCCCTCGAATCAACACAGTTTGGGTCGATTGGATCAACTGGTAGGTTCCGCAACCCACTGTTCTCATTTTCAGCCACAATCTCATTGTTGTTAACATGACCAGACTGTCCACTGCTCGCCATTTGTCTGTTTATTGATAGAAATTAGGAGAATATTTTGTAATCAAACGGGTATAAGGTAGCAGCCAAGATTAAAAAACCACTATTATCCTAGCCCCACGGTGGACGCCAAACTGTTTGCCCCGAATTTAAGTAACAATTGAATTTATAAGTGAGGTATAGGATATGTGGATAAACTTTAATCTATTTTGGGTGGATGTGAAATATGTGTGGACTCGTATGCTATAATATATATGTATATGTGTTAATGCCTTGAATAAATATGTTGATATTGATGATTAAGCTAAGTTGTATTGAATGAATAGGCTAAACTAAGAACACCACTGATTCGGACTAAAAAAGAGAGAGAGAGAGAGACAGAGCTTCAATATATATTTTCTATTACAATGTTCTAGATCTCAAAAAGCCAACCCCTAAAAGTAGAGAAATGTCCTCTATTTACAGTTTTGCCTCATGGGCCTTACATACAACACATAACCTTTTTAGAATAAAGAAACCCTAAAAGGATAAGGTAGGACCGTACGGCACCCGTACGGTTGTAAGTACTAAATGACAGAAAGGTCTTGATGCGTGGCGGTTCCGCAACTGGTTAACTGGACCAACGGCCATGTTCAATTCGGACATGGAGAAAACGGACTAACGGCCACGAGAAGTTGACTTGGAGAGACCGGGCTAATGGCAACGCAGAGTTTTGTCCGGAGACACCGGTCCAACAGATTTACTCCTGTTTTCTCGGATTAGCCACATCTGGTGCAATCCCCTCAGTCCGAAGCAAAGACCGATCATACTCGTGCTCATTTGATCGTACCCTCGGCCCCCGGTGTCACCGGTCTTGCATAAATCCGATTTTTACCGTATACTGGGAGGGGAATGAAAAATAAATCTTCTTGACTACTAACTTGCAGTGTTTGGCACCACTACTGATGAGGGAAATACCTACAATAATATGTTTACCATAGAAAATATAATGTATGGAGGAACCAAGTTTCTTGTATTTCTTCTTACAATCCTCATCTTCATGCAGCTCTCAAAAACTCCATTTGCAGAACAGAACCAGCAGTGTGTCCCTTCTAGTTGTGGGCATATTCATAACATCCGTTATATCTTTCGATTGAAAAGTGATCCGAAGCACTGCGATCGTGAAAATTATGAATTGAGCTGTGAAGGAGATCACCCCATTTTAACAATATTTCCACATAATTGGTTTGGATCACTGAACTACCATGTTCAAGCCATCAATTACGATAACTCCACTATCCGCCTTATGGGTCCTGCTATAAGAGAAGGAGTTATTTGCTCTCTTCCTCAGAATTCGATTACGTTTTACACTACCCCTCTTCATCTTAATTATATTACACGTTACATTGTTCCTATAACAGTACCAATCACTCTCTTCAGCTGTCCATTTGCCATAAATTCTTCAGTCTTTGTGGAGATCACTAATTGTCTCAACAGGAGTTATGCTTCCAATGTTTCTTCTGATATATTTAAGGTACACATATATGCAGCCATGTCCGAATTATCACCATCCGATTTGAGAGTTGGGTGATGGCATATTCAGGATGCAAATGCTAATATTTCTATTTTAAGTTTGCATAATGCTTTGGCATACGGGTTTGAGCTTTCATGGTTTCGTGACATTTACTGTTACAAGTGCGACAAGAGTATTTACAACTGTGTAGGTGAAAATTCAAGGGATGTTCGTTGTGTGGATCTCAGCTGCAAAACTTACAATTTTAGATTCTTTAAAACTTTGTGTGGTAAGAATATTCCCTATGCCATGCTCAAATTCAAGACACTTCTTGCACTTTGGCTATGTAAGTCTTAAAGATCGTTCTCATTCATACTTTTTTGTTTCGTTTCTGGATTTTCTCTTTGGATGACCACAATCAAGTTACTCAGAGACATGTTCTCAGCGTTCTTTCAAGTAAGCACTCGTTCTATTTTTTATATATGCGAGGATTATATAAACGGTAAATAATTGCAAGTTAGATTAACTGTGTTATTAATTGTTGCTATTCTTGTAGGCATCATCCCATGGATACTTCCCATAGCTGGTAAGCCACGTCCGTTGTCTTTAAAATTTGTTGAGTTGTTAGGAAGAGAAGAGCTGAAGTAGAGACTAATGGACTTGAAATCAATCTGAACTTAACACAGAGACTGAGTTCCTTCTTTATTACTGTCTGATAATTTTTTATTACGCACTTTGACTAGGCGCACAGTTGGCTATATATCAGCGTTAGAAAGAAAATAAAGAAGAATTTGAAAGCTAAAAGGAGGAAAAACAGGAAAATTGCAGCAGTAAATTGCTACAGGAATTTTGAAGATGAAGAAGGAGAAGGCTAGAACTTTCTGGATTTTATTTTTTCTCTTACTGTCTCATTTGAGATGGTTTCTATACATAAAGTGTGAGTATTACAAAACACAAAATAAGCAAAATATCTCACACTAAACTAAGTACATATGTGGCTCACTAACCACAACTCATTTTAACCCAAAACACTAGTCTACTACAAAACTCAAAATATCTGCTTGCAACATTCTTTGAATCTCAAACTTGTTGGTGGGAAGAGCCTTGGTTAGAATATCAGCTTGTTGTTCTTCACTGCTGCAATGCACCAGTTTAACTTCACCATTCTTCTCCGCATCTCTTAAAGCATGAAATCTGATATTGATATGCTTTGTTCTTCCATGCTGCACCAGATTTTTAGCCATTGAAATGGCTGATTTATTGTCTGCATAGATCATCGTTGGTTCTTGTGGCAACAGATCCAATTCAAACAAGAACTTTCTCAACCAAATTCGTTGATTTGTAGTAGATGCAGCGGCCACATACTCGACTTCTGCTGAAGATTGAGCTACAATATCTGGCTTCTTTGTGCTCTAAGAAAAAATGCCAGAACCAAAAGAAAATGAGTAACCAGATGTGCTTTTGTAATCATCCAAACATCCAGCCCAATCGCTATCAGAATAGCCAATAAGAACTCCATTCTCCACACTTCTATACCAAATTCCATAGTCAATTGTCCCTCTAATGTACCTTAGCACCCTTTTAGCAGCTCCAAAGTGTTTAGTGCTTGGACTTCGCATATATCGGGACAACAAACTTCCTATAAGACTGCTATAAATTTTTGGATCTGCCCTTTCTTCACCATCATCCTTCATCAAATTTTCATTCACAACAAGTGGAGTTGCAATAGGTTTGCACTTGTCAAGCTTCAACTTTTTTAATAGATTCAAGGCATACTTCTTTTAGGACAAGAAAATTCCTTCACGAGATTGAGCAATCTCCATTCCAAGGAAAAACTTCATCTCTCCTAAATCAGACATCTCAAAAGCTTTAAACATTTGATTTTTAACTTCATGAACCCCAAGAGGATTTTCTCCTGTGATCATCAAATCATCAACATAGACTGATATCACAATCAACTTCCCATCAACTTTGTTTTTGAAGTACAAAGTAGGCTCATTTAGGCTTCTGTTGAAGCCTTGAGACAACAAATGAGTATCCAGCCTACTATACTAAGCTCTTGGAGCTTGTTTCAGACTATGTAGTGCCTTTTTAAGCTTATACACCTTGTCTTCTTCACCTGCAACTGTAAAACCTTCAGGTTGTTCAACATGAATGTCTTCTTCAAGCAATCCATTGAGAAATGCAAATTTGACATCCAAATGAAGGATTTTCCACTTGTATTGTGCTGTAAGAGCGACTAAAAATCTTAATGTCTCATGCCTTGCAACATAAGCAAACATATCTCCAAAATCTACTCCAGGCTACTGAGAATAGCCTTTAACTACAAGTCTAGCTGTATGCTTGAAAATGGAGCCATCTGCATTGAATTTTGTTCTATAGACCCATTTGACACTGATAGCGTTCTTCTGTTTTGGCCTTTCAACCAACTCCCAAGTGTCAATTTTATTGATCATGGCAAGATCCTCCTCCATTGCAGAAATCCAAACTTCCTAATTTGCAGCTTCTTCATAGGAGGACTATTTAACAAGAGCAAAATTACATTGCTCATAAACTTCAGCTAGTGACCTGGTCTTCAAAACGGGAAAATTTGTAGTCAATTCAGCATTTGAATTGTGTTTTGTTCTAGCATTAGGACTAAAGGAAGTATCCCTCGTGTGGATTTGGAGTTGCAACTGAAGTACTCCCACCTTGATTCTTTACAACCATATCTCGATCCCAATCATAGTAGCTCGACTCGTCTACTACAAGATCTTTATTGATGAACACCTTCTTGCTACTAACATTGTACGCTCTATACCCTTTTGCAACTGCGCTAAAGCCCAACATAATGCAAAATTCTGCCTTGCTATCTAATTTGCTTCTTTTAGCATCAAGAACATGTGCATAGCACACCGAAACAAATACCTTCGTGTGTCTTGCAGACAACTTTATACCCCTCCACGCTTCAAAAGGCATCATGCCTTGGACTGCTCTAGTTGGCAATCTATTTAGAAAATAGACTGCGGTATTGATTGCTTCGGCCCAAAAATATTTAGGCATTTTTTTTTGCCAACATGCATCTTGCCATCTCTATCACCGTTCTATTCTTTCTCTCAGAAACCCCGTTCTGTTCTAGAGTGTAGCTAACAGTGATTTGTTGTTGAATGCCAAAGTCTTTACAATACTTGCTGAGCTGATATGAAGTATATTCAGTTCCATTATCGGACCTGATATACTTCAACCTGCAGCCACTCTCCCTTTCTACCATAGCCTTGAATTCTTTGAAAACAGAAAACACTTGAGATTTGCAGCTAAGAAAGTAAACCTATGTCATTCTAGTTAGATCATCCACAAAGGGAATAAAGTATTTGTTTCCACTCAAAGAAGTCGTCCTCATTGGTCCACATAAATCTGTATGAACCAACTCTAGCTTTTCCTTAGGCCTCCAAAGACTTCCTTTAGAAAAGAATCATCTATGCATTTTACCGAATTGACATGACTCACAAACATCTATGCACATGTCAATTTTGGGTACATCAAGCACCATTTTTATATTTCATCTTCCAAAAGCTAGCATGTCGTGTTCCTTTTCATATAGGCTCGTAAAATAATAGTGTATTTGCATTTACAAAAGGTGCAAGCCATGATGAATATTTGTCCAGGGGTTAAAACTCTTGTTGGAAGTATGATTCCATGTAAATAAGGGTTTAAGTTCATGTATAATAAGAATTGGAAGGAGCAGAGGTTAATTAAATCGATGACGGAATAATGCACTAGGCAGTGCAACTCGACGAGATGGTCGAAGGACCGTTGACGGTCCTTCATTCCACACCGTCGAGTTACTCTCTGAGAATCAAAGGCTGCCGTCAGTCCATGGTTGCAAGTCGATGGACTGTTGAGCCTGCCGTCGACTGTGAGGCGGTGGAAAATATCCACTTACTATAAATAGAGAGACCACGACTTGGGATCATATTTTTCTCTAAAATACAGATTTCTATAGAATCTCCTAGCCCTATCACTATCCTAAATTCATCTATTAACATCCTGAGCAATTTTTAAGAGAAGATCAAGCCTAAAACTTTTAACAAGGTCATTGGGGGGAGCTTGTTCTTACTTCTAATTGAAGTTGTGGTGGATAAACCTTAGAGTAAATTGTGTGAGGTGAAGTTCTTCAAGTTATAAAGTATGATTTTCACTTTATTTCTTATTTTGAGTTGATGTAAAAGCTTTAAAAGTCCCAAATGTGAAAATAGTTGTGAAGGAAGGATCATAAAGTATGGTGTCAAGTTGTTGGCTATGGATGGAATTTCCTTAACCCCAAACAGTCTCAAGATACGTTATATGTGTTGGTATACATGAATAATTAAGGTTATATATCGCCATGTAGGGGCAAGGGACGAGCAAGCTTTAGAATAAGAAATTTCTTCTGATAAGCGGATCAACGAATAAAGGTATGTAAGGTGTTTGTTTCCTCTTTCTTTGGCACGAATCCAACTAGAACATGAACACGAGTGTTCCATAATTATTCACTCCATTCCTATGCTTGTATTTCAAATTTTAATGCCTTAATTATTTGATTGATTTTTGAAATATTGTCATGTTTATCATCATTAATTTATTTCCTTGGATTCGATACGAATTCCATAATTCATTCGGAGGTTACCGACCTTACGTCAATCCGAGAGGCCCAATGTCAGATCATTGACTTCTCATGCATCATATATATATATGTATTGAACTATTTTACTATACCACGCCGCGCTATAGTCGGCCGTGCAGGTATATAGATGTGCACACCAATGCAGTGGGCATGTTATGACGATGCCCCGGACGCGTGATGTCCCGGACGCGGGATGATGATGACATGATGACGATGCTGCTATGTGTATATACTTGTATATGTTTTCGAACCTCATGCATGGCATATTGCACGTTCTCAGATGGATTTAGTTACTTCTATCCTTTTTATAATCATGTCTTATGATATTTTATACTTATGTCTTACTTTGATATTGTTTCCTGCATTACATACTCAGTACTTTTATCCGTATCGACGTCCCATCCTACGGGACGCTGCATTTTATGCTGAAGGTCCTGATAGATCCATTGGAGGGTAGCAACAGTAGGACGTCCATCTTCAACGGGTATCAGCAAGTGCCATTACTCCGGACTTGCTACCTTTGGTATACTTATGTTGTCTTGATATATATGCATATGCTATGGGTAAGTCGGGGCCCTGTCCCGACCTTTACGCTTTTTTATGTACACTCTTAGAGGCTCATAGACATAGTGGGATCTGTACGTGTCATGTTTTGGCCTTATCGGTTGTGGTATGATTTTGATACTCTCTTGATAGCCTTGCCGATTTTATGACACTCATGATGTTATAGCGGCCTGGTCGGCTCGCCTGTATATATATATATATATATATATATATATATATATATATATATATATATATATATATATATATATATATATGTGTGTGTGTGTGTGTGTGTGTGTGTGTGTATGTGTGTGTGTGTGTGTGTTATTTCATATCTCTCTATTTGGGCCTTTTCTACATGCAGGTGTCCTTTGAGTCGTATTATATCAAATAACAGTCATATAATCATCATGATAACGACTACGTCAGATGGTATCTGACCTGTAGGTCGGTGCCCGTCGTGCCCCTTGTCGGGGTGTGACAAACTTGGTATCACAGCAGGTCAGTCCTAGGGATGTCTATGAGCCGTGTCTAGTAAAGTCCTGGTTATCGGTATGTCGTGCACCATATCTATAGCCAGAAGGCTACAGGACATTTAGAAGACACTTTTTTATTATGATCTAGAACGTGCGATAGAGCCAGATAAGAATGCAACTATCTAATTTTTCCCTGTTTAATTTTCAGCAATGCTCTGAGAAAGAAGAAAGTCAGCAAAATACTAGGCACTGCTGGGGAAGGCCCGAGCCGAGTACCCCCGCTTGAGTCAGGACATAGAGAGGCTCAAAGCGCTACTCCTTTGCATGCTACCTTTAGTCCTCTAGTTACAGAAGTGCATGATAGGGCTCCAGTCCCTCCGGCTCCTCAGCCTCCAGTTCCCCTCCCAGTTGCACTAGATCAGGACTTGCGAGATGCAATCCAGTTATTGACCAGATTAGTAGCTGCTCAAACTTGGCGACAGGATGGCCTTTCGGACAGGGCTGTCAGTTCCCGTGTTCAAGCTTTTCTTAATCTGGATACCCCGATCTTCACGGGGTCAAACCCAAAAGATGATCCCTAGGACTTTGTAGATCGAATGGGCCGCGCCTTGAGGGTAATGCATTCCTCTGATACAGAATCAGTAGAGTTAGCTTCTTATAGATTGTGCGATATGGCAGCACTATGGTATGAATCTTGGTGCCAGTCGAGAGGGTAGAATGCACCCCCAGCAGTATGGTCTGAGTTCACCAGAGCCTTTTTAGCTTACTATTTTCCCGTCGAGATTTGCAGGGCCAGGGTTGATGAATTTCTATCGCTTCGTCAGGATAATATGAGTGTTCGGGAATATATTTTGAAATTTAACTCTTTGGCCAGATATGCTTCGGCAATTGTTGGCGATGTAGAAGATAGAGTACATCGTTTCGTGACTGGGCTTGGGCCCCACCTGATTAAGGATTTTATGACAGCCTCACTTCAGGATGGCATGGATATTGCTCGTATTCAGGCATATGCTCAGAATATGGAGGATTTTGAATGACAACGGCGGGCTGAGTAAGACCCGAATAGGGGTCATCTAAGCGGGCAAGGTCCGCAGGTTATTCAGGTGATTATCATGGAGGTTATAGATCTCATTCTTCCAGGAGATCAACCCCTTCAATAGTTAGTGCACCTTCTTGTTTTCAAGGACAACGTTATGACCTATTCGTTTATTCTGGACCGAGTCAGAGTTTAAGGGCGCCAGTCTATAGGGGAGAGTCCAGTCAGGCAAGACCTATATTGCCTCCTTGTGACCAGTGCGGTAAAGGCCACTCTGGCCAGTGCCGTCAGGGTATGAGGGTATGCTACTCTTGTGGGCAGCCTGGTCATGTTATACGGGACTGTCCAGCTCGCGGTAGAAGTGGTTCGGCTCAGCCGACAGGTTCGGTCGCAGGCTCTTCATCCTCTATTCTCCCTCCTAGGCAAGGTTTTTCTTCAGCCCCAGCAGGTAGGGGTCGGGGCAGAGGTCAGACATCTGGTTCAGGCAGTAGTCAGAACCGTATTTATGCACTCACAAGGCAAGATCTTGAGTCATCCCCAGATGTGGTGACATGTATCTTATCCATTTGTTCTCATAATGCTTATGCATTGATTTATCCAGGTTCCACCCAATCTTATATCACTCCATATATAACACCTCGTACCTTTAAACTAGGCTATATTTATGATTCTAGACTTAGAAAACCAGATAGAGAATGTGGGAATTGAAAATTTCTCTTCAGTTGTTACGTGGGGATTTCCGCCCCAGAATATGGACCGTATTTCAAATCCTAATTTGGCATCTAAATCACTGTGTATTCTGAAATTTGGCTTGGGGAATATATATTATTAAATATGGTCCGTATTTTGAAATACGGCCTGTATTTGATGGTCGTATTTGGGAATGAGGTGCTAAAATGTTTCTGTTTTGAAATATTCTTAATTACGGTCAAGGTTAACGGACTATAATTCATAATACAGACCGTATTTTGGTCCGTATTTCCCACGTCACACCAGAAACTAAAAATATCTAGGTTCAGTTCTAATTTTTATTTTTACAAGTTCCTAAGCCCTAGAACGACCTGTCCCTCTCCTCCAACACCAAGAACATCAAGGTAAGTCAATCCAATCCCTTCCAAATCAATTCTAACATGTGTTCTCATAATCTAACCATGAAATCAATGTTCTTAACATAGGGTTTTCAAGAAAACCCATTTAAAGGACTCAAGACTCAAACCTTCGAATTCTTCTTCTAAGTTTAGATTTTTATTTCAAGTTTGGAGCACTACCAGGTATGTAGGGTTACTGTCACACCCTAGCAATGGTTGGGCATGACGGGCACCCGACTCTCATTAGAGTCGAGCGAACCCTTAGACATTCGCTCTATTAAAACCTGTCATTTCAAAAACTTTTAAGAACATAAAATTTTTCCAAATAGAAATCATTATCTCTATAACGATTATGAGAACTTTCAATCAAATAAGTACTTTAAACTAATCTAAATCATCTAAAATACACTCTCTTAAAATCCATAAATGACACAACTGACATCACTTTGTCGACATCTTGACAAACGTATCACAGGACACTGTCTGCAGAAGTCTCTAAGAAGTAAACTGAACATTATGAGTCAGGACAGGGCCCTTACATACCCGTAATCATACATATCTATACATTACTCAGCACAGCTCCAAAATGAGGTGGAACTTGCCAATCCCAGCTGACGTCCAAGCATTCTAGCTATACACTTAACCTGTAAAACAATCTGGGGCTGCGGGCATGAACGCAGCGTCCCCAGGCAAAAGGACGTCAATACGGACAATGTATTGAGTATGTAAGGTTGTAACAAATCATAATCATAATTCGACTCCGGAGAGAAGAAATCATAATCTAACTCAATACCTACAGCCTTCGCTGGAAGAAACATAAATGTGCACACAAAGTCTCAAAATAATCTTTAACTAAATAATGCAATCCAACACACATGTCGCTTCCGACATGTTAAAAGAATGGTCCCTTCGGACAGCCGCTTCCGGCTAGTATCACATTAGTCCCTTCGGACGGCCACTTCCGGCATAATAATGATGGCCGCTTCGGGCAGCCGCTTCGGGCTTAATAACGATAGCCCCTTCGGGCAGCCGCTTCCGGCTTAATATCACCATCATATCAACACAAACTCAATCCACAAATATCAATTTCAATTCATATCATAAGTCACTAATCAAGTCATCACAATCCAGTTATTAGCCTTAGTCTTTCACAAGAAGTTATCAAATTTGTACCTCACTAGACTTAGGAGGACATACTTCCAGGTTTGAGGGTAGAATTGTTATGAAATTCTTACTACTTATATTCTACTCAATTTCATCTTATTGCTCTACCCAAATAATAAATGATCATATCAATACAAAGGGATGATACTATGGAATGTAAACATAAATCGTCAATGAAATGAAGTAGTAAAATCTCGCGCCCCCTTCGGAGTGGTTTTGAAAATCAAACTTTATTTTTCCTTTAGTATAAAACTCATTTCCTCGAAATCATTAGTAAAACCATATACACAACTCAACTTGGAACCTTATGGGTGTTCCCTTCAGAACAGAATAGGAGTACAATATCAATAAGCTATCACAAGAAACATTTAGACCTTACTCGTCTAATAATGGAATCATATAGAGTACTTATAGAATGAATAACAACAAGAATCATGCCAAAGAAAGAAAGTTTTGCCGTACATACCATTGCCGCTTTCCAGCTAACCACAGTCCATCTTTGGGTCACGCTAATCTATCAACAATATCAATTTACCAACAATCAATCCAATATATATCCTTATAATCAATCCCTTAAACTTATCTCTATTTCTAACGGAATTTCAACAACATTTCCTTTCTAAATTGGACAAACCCGAAAATCCAATTCAGTTAAATTATTAGCAACAACAACAAACAACAATATAGACAATCAATATACATCATGACTCAGATATTTCCATCCATTTAACTCCACTGAAACAACCCCACCTTCATAAACTCCCCAAAAATGCCAAACGAGCTTTTAACATTATTTCCTCCGTTCTAATCCATTAAAACTCTAAATAAACACTTTAATAGCATAAAAGGAATCTTATACATACCTTAGTAGCAGCTCAACCACGAAAATATCATCCCCCAATATCAATATTTAGCTTAAAACGACGACGAAAATTTGTACTACACTTTATCTTTCACGAGCCTCGGGATTCGGGGCCTCGAACTTGATCGATTCTCCACTTTCTCTCTCTAACTCTGCTCTCTCTCTCTCTCTCTCTAAAAGTTTGTGCACTGCGTGATGTTTAAATGAATTAATTTTTATGAATTTAGCCCTTATATATGGGTCTTGGATCGGTTCCCACCGACCTTGAGTCGGGTTGGGCCGAGCCCGCTGCCCAGCTTGACCTTTCTGTCTTAATACATCCATAACTTTTTATCCCTGTGTTGTGTGAAGGCCCACGACCTATGGTTGGAAATATAATTCAATTATCTACAACTTTCATATTTAGATTGTTTCCAAATTCCCAAATAATGATAGGGTTATGGCCTCCCGAAGTCAGATCACCTGAAAACGTAACTTAAAAACATCTTTTTGGAGGGCTTACACTTGGATTTGGCTCAAGGGTCCTTCTTGAGTTGTGTTTAACTACATATATACCATTCATATAACTTTTCATATGTCCTTTATAAAATCTCCACATGTGGACCCCACCTCAACTTACGATTACGAGAGTTATATGTCTTTTAACGTATCATTCCAATCGTATTGTACGAATTCCAAATATCATACTCGTGCTATCCTCATGCTAATACAGTAGAATTTCATCCTTTTTACTTGTAATATTTTCTCCTCCTTGAGCTCACATTAAGCCGTCTGCAGCCTTAGTAACACGAAAATTTCTGGGGTGTAACATCCTTCCCCTCTTAGAAACATTCGTCCTCGAATGTTAAATGAAACCTAATACTTGTATCCAATTCCAACACTTACTAATATCACTCACCCCTTCACATTTCCTAAGGTCCTTTTCGATACTTATCTTTCCTCTATAAGCTTCAACTTCCCTTAACCTCATTGATGCTTTCAGTTATATTGATTTCTACGAGGGACACATTACTCCCTTTCCTCAAACACATATAATCATGTTTCTTTCTCTTCCTTGTTTCAGTCTTTACTCGTTTAAGCTTACTCTTTTGTATACTAACTCACCCCTCGAATGACTCCTTACTTATCATTTCTTCCCCTCTTATGTCTCTTCTCGTAATCTTATCACATTATTCGAATCACATTAATCTTAGTTCATCAACCTTATTTATAATCCCCGAGAGAACTTAACTTAACCCTCGACTCACTTCTATATCCTCAAGTAATTTCAACCTAACTCTGAAACTCATTCTGAACCCATCTCATAACCCTCCTTTCAGCCGATTTACAACTATTATTAACCTTTCATTCTTCAGTTTACACTTGTGTATCTTACTGATCATAGCGCACACATATATACTGATCACAATCAATTTTAACAAAATTTTGGCAGAACCTCCTTTGTAATTTGTACTACCCACTTGTACACAGCTAACCAACAAGCCTCACAAGGCAACAATCAAAATATATCAACATGCCTCACAGGGCCACAACCATATTACAACACCCTATACATACCTATACAAATGCTCTTCACAATGGCATTCTCAATTCGATAAAAAGCATACCTTTCTTACTGAAATCCTTAACCTTCAGCACTTACCTCAAATAGCAATCATTAATCATCAGAGAAATTACTTTCTTACGGGCAATTGCAATTTCGCAATCATAGCAGTACTTTACAATCACTTAATCGAAATTCGAATCTTAAAGTTAGCGGCAAGGATTCAAGGCCTATAACACAGCTCTATAGCATAATCTATGATCTGAATTAATCCTCTATAGCATAATCTATGATCTTAATTAAGGGAAACCATCCTAGATGCCCTGTAACCTCTTGTTCATAAGTGTGGTCGACAACACACCCATGAACAAGACTCTACCTGAAACGACTTTGTAGAAAACTCCTAGAAAGAACTGCTCTTATACCACTATGTCACACCCTAGCAATGGTAGGGCATGACGGGCACCCGACTCTCATCAGAGTCGAGCGAACCCTTAGACATTCGCTCTATTAAAACCTGTCATTTCAAAAACTTTTAAGAACATCAAAGTTTTCCAAAGAGAAATCATTATCTCTATAACGATTATGAGAACTTTCAATCAAATAAGTACTTAAACTAATCTAAATCATCTAAAATACACTCTCTTAAAATCCATAAATGACACAACTGACATCACTTTGTCGACATCTCGACAAACGTACCACAGGACACTGTCTGCAGAAGTCTCTAAGAAGTAAACTGAACATTATGAGTCAGGACAGGGCCCTGACATACCCGTAATCATACATATCTATACATGACTCAGCACAGCTCCAGAATGAGGTGGAACTTGCCAATCCCAGCTGACGTCCAAGCATTCTAGCTATACACTTAACTTGTCAAACAATCTGGGGCTGCGGGCATGAACGTAGCGTCCCCAGGCAAAAGGACGTCAGTACGGACAATGTACTGAGTATGTAAGGTTGTAACAAATCATAATCATAATTCGACTCCGGAGAGAAGAAATCATAATCTAACTCAATACCTGCAGCCGTCGCTGGACGAAACATAAATGTGCACACAAAGTCTCAAAATAATCTTTAAGTAAATAATGCAATCCAACACACATGCCGCTTCCGACATGTTAAAAGAATGGTCCCTTCGGACAGCCGCTTCTGGCTAGTATCACATTAGTCCCTTCGGACGGCCGCTTCCGGCATAATAATGATGGCCGCTTCGGGCAGCCGCTTCGGGCTTAATAACGATAGCCCCTTCGGGCAGCCGCTTCCGGCTTAATATCACCATCATATCAACTCAAACTCAATCCACAAATATCAATTTCAATTCATATCATAAGTCACTAATCAAGTCATCACAATCCAGTTATTAGCCTTAGTCTTTCACAAGAAGTTATCAAATTTGTACCTCACTAGACTTAGGAGGACATACTTCCAGGTTTGAGGGTAGAATTGTTATGAAATTCTTACTACTTATATTCTACTCAATTTCATCTTATTTCCCTACCCAAATAATAAATGATCATATCAATACAAAGGGATGATACTATGGAATGTAAACATAAATCGTAAATGAAATGAAGTAGTAAAATCTCGCGCCCCCTTCGGAGTGGTTTTGAAAATCAAACTTTATCTTTCCTTTAGTATAAAACTCATTTCCTCGAAATCATTAGTAAAACCATATGCACACCTCAACTTGGCACCTTATGGGTGTTCTCTTCGGAACAGAATAGGAGTACAATATCAATTAGCCATCAAAAGAAACATTTAGACCTTACTCGTCTAAGAATGGAATGATATGGAGTACTTATAGAATGAATAACAACAAGAATCATGCCAAAGAAAGAAAGGTTTGCCTTACATACCATTGCCGCTTTCCAGCTAACCACAGTCCATCTTCGGGTCACGCTAATCTATCAACAATATCAATTTACCAACAATCAATCCAATATATATCCTTATAATCAATCCCTTAAACTTATCTCTATTTCTAACGGAATTTCGACAGCATTTCCTTTCTAAACTGGACAAACCCGAAAATCCAATTCAACTAAATTATCAGCAACAACATCAAACAACAATATCGACAATCAATATACATCATAACTCAGATGTTTCCATCCTTTTAACTCCACTGAAACAGCCTCACCTTCATAAACTCCCCAAAAATACCAAACGAGCTTTTAACATTATTTCCTCCGTTCTAATCCATTAAAACTCTAAATAAACACTTTAATAGCATAAAAGGAATCTTATACATACCTTAGCAGCAGATCAACCATGAAAATATCATCCCCCAAGATCAATATTTAGCTTAAAATGACGACGACAACTCGTACTACACTTTATCCTTCACGAGCCTCGGGATTCGGGGCCTCGAACTTGATCGATTCTCCAATTTCTCTCTCCTACTCTCCTCTCTCTCCCTCTCTAAAGGTTTGTGCATTGCGTGATGTTTAAATGAATTAATTTTTAAGAATGTAGCCCTTATATATTGGTCTTGGGTCGGTTCCCACCGACCTTGAGTCTGGTTGGGCCGAGCCCGCTGCCCAGCTTGACCTTTTTGTCTTACAACAGCCATAACCTTTTATCACTATGTTGTGTGAAGGCCTACGACCTATGGTTGGAAAGCTAATTCAATTATCTACAACTTTCATATTTAGAGTTTTCCCAAATTCCCAAATAATGATTGGGTTATGGCCTCCCGAAGTCAGATCACCCGAAAACGTAACTTAAAAACATCTTTTTGGAGGGCTTACACTTGGATTTGGCTCAAGGGTCCTTCTTGAGTTGTGTTTAACTACATATATACCATTCATATAACGTTTTATATGTCCTTTATAAAATCTCAACATGTGGACCGCACCTCAGCTTACGATTATGAGGGCTATATATCTTTTAAGGTATCATTCCAATCGTATTGTACGAATTCCAAATATCATACTCATGCTATCCTCATGCTAATACAGTAGAATTTCATCCTTTATACCTGTAATATTTGCTCCTCCTTGAGCTCACATTAAGCCGTCTACAGCCTTAGTAACACGAAATTTACTGGGGTGTAACAGTTACTATCTACGTGTGGGAACATCTTTGTTCTTCCCCATGCCACTTCTTCCATAAAGTATGAAGTTATACGAAAATGAGTGTTTTTAACCATGTTCATGATAACCCTAGGTCCATGCCCCATGTTATATTATGTATTAAGTTGTTATAAATTCTTCATTGTGTTCTTGATAAATTATTTTGATTATAGAGAATCAGTCTGTAATCCATGAAAACACATGCTTTGCATTCAATGGTTTTTACATGAAAGTTATAATTTATTTTGTTTATTTTCAAGAAAATACGCTACATGCTTTACACGTTTTCATGCAAGAATACTATGAGGTGATATCTATGTACATGCAAGTTATGATTTATGAGAACCATGGGCTCAAGTGCCACCTATTTTCCTTGTTCATGTTTTTAGGAGTTGCACAGTTTATCGAGAAGGCTCAAGTTGCCTGAAACTACGTTAGCCACCATAGGATAAGGATCGCTCCGCCCAGTTAGGACGATTCGTTCGTGTTATACT
The DNA here is from genome assembly GCF_019175385.1 of Lycium barbarum. Lineage (NCBI taxonomy): Eukaryota > Viridiplantae > Streptophyta > Magnoliopsida > Solanales > Solanaceae > Lycium > Lycium barbarum. Next base: position 47,214,690 of record NC_083338.1, on the reverse strand, counting down.
GATTGGATCCTTTCATGTCACGTTTTCATCTCATACCCTTGGCAAGGTGTGGGAGCTTTGCTAGTCCGATGAGGTACTAGACTCCACGTGCCCACGTGGTGATATCATGTTGTCGGTTTATGTAATGCTCTCCCTACTTATAATGTTTTTACTCAGGTTATATCTATATGTATTCATGTTCATGACCAGACTTTAGTTTCAATTTTCATGATGTTATTTCCATGTCCCATGTTATTTCATTCAGTTGATTTACGTACCAGTACATTCAATGTGCTGACATCCCCTTTTTATTGCCCGGGGGCCTGCATTTCACGATACAGGTACTGATTTTAAGGACGACGCACCTGCCTGGTCGGACTTCACACTTATCAGCTTGTTGGTGAGCCCCATCTCTTCCGGGGCTTAGATATTTATTATTTATTATTTTCATGATAAGATATGCATTTAAAAGTATGCTGGGGGCCTTGTCCCAGCAAGTAAGTTTTCATGTTCAGACTTGTGTAGAGGTTTCATAGACTAGACTAGTTAGACATGTCATGTCAAATGTTCAGAGTCGGATAGCCATTTTGGCTCATTTACGATATTTCCGCATTCACTTTTTAAATCAGTATTTTATTAATGTTATGATTCTCATGATTTATAAAAGATCATCACATTCATGTTATATTTTCGCTCATGTATGCTTCACGATGATTTAGTAAGCCATGCGGTTCGCTCGGTCACATGTAATATGGCACCGAGTGCCGTGTTTCTCCCAGGCCATGGTTCAGGGCGTGACAAAGCTTGGTATCAGAGCCCTAGGTTCAAGTATCTTTAGGGAATCTATGGAACTGTGTCCAGTGGGGTCACTTTTATATGCGTGAGGGCCCCATAGATATAAATAGTTGACCACCAAGACATTCAGGATTAACTTAATTTTTTCATACTCTAGATCGTGCAGTTAGAGAAGTACTTGCAGGAAATCTTCTAACTCGTGAGAATTACATATTTCAGAAATGGCTCCGAAAAGAAAGTACACAAAAAGGAACTCAACTACTAGCCAAAGAGTAGCTGCTAATGCTACAAGGACAGAGGCTATCCGAGCCACTTCGGATCAGGCACCTCTACCGGAGACTACACCACCAACGACTACTACTCCAATAGAGACTCCAGTTCCTCCACCCGGATCTAATGATACTGATGGTAGAAGCGCCGTTAACATACTCACTCAGTTGGTAGAAGCTCAAGCCCAGCGTCAGGAATCTGGGTCAAGTTCAGGGAATAATGGAGAGTCTTCTAAGATTAAGGACTTTCTCAGGATGAATTCCCCAGTCTTTACGGGGACAAAGAAAGACGAGGACCTTTAGGACTACATTGATGCTCTTCAGAAACTCTTCAGGATTATGACAGTTACGAAAATCGAAGCAACTACTTTTGGAGCTTATCAGTTGCAGAGCATTGCTAGCACTTGGTATGAATCTTGAGAATTATCCCGAGGTGATGATGCACCTGATGCTACTTGGGATAAATTTGCAAGCATATTCCTAGACCACATGCCAATAGAAGTCAGAGAAGCTAAGACTGAGTAATTCCTTAAGCTTAAGCAGAATGGCAGGCCAATTCAGGACTACTATTTGGAATTTGTTAGTCTGGTTAAGCATGCTTCACTTATGATACCGGACATGAGGGCAAGAGTGAGGAAGTTTGTTGGTGGTCTGGATCCCCGTTAGTACAATGGGGCTAATATTGCTGCACAGAATAGGGGAACGATTATCTCCAAGATGGTTGCTTTCGTACAAGGGACTGAGACAAGGCTAAAGGAGGAGGAAGCCTTGCAGAAAAAGAAAGACAAGGAGTTCAACAAGAGGGTCAAGTCTACCGGACAGTTCAGCGGTAATAGGAATAGGAGATTCTTTAAGAACAGGTCAACATGACCTGCTCTATCCACAGCAAGTGCCCCAGTTCCAAAGTTTCAAAATGATAAGAAGCAGAATTTCTGGACATCAAGTTCTTACTCTCAGGCAGGTGTGCGTCAGTCGACTTATATCAATCCGATATGCGGCAAGTGTAATAAGAGACACTCAGGTGAGTGTCATGTGGGTACTGATGCATGCTTTAGATGTGGTCAGAATGGCCATTTTTAGAAGGACTGCCCATCAGTTAGGAAAGGTAATGGAGGTAACGTGGCGCAATCCATAAATTCAGCAGCTCCTCGTAACGATCAGGCCCAGCAGGGCACAATGTAGCTAAGTCTGGAAATGTAGACGGAGGGCAAAACTGCTTGTATGCGTTGACAGGTCTTCAGGATTGTCACACCCTAATTCCGCTAGGGTGTGATTGGCACCCGGCCCCACATCCGGAGCCGAGCGAACCCACAGACCTTCGGGACACACAAAATCTTGTTAGACTTTTTAAATCAAATAAAGATAAAATACATAATAAATTTTCAAATATTCTTTCCGAGGCTATCCAAATCAAACAAAATCTGTGATCCTATAAAAAATTTAATACATAGTACAGAATGACATGTCGGCTGATGAAGCCGCTTACACAACTGACATACTATACCCACGACTCTGTCTGCAAAGTCTCTAACATCAATCCAGAGGAAGCACACATACAAACTCTGACTTGGTGGCACCCCAGGAACAAATGGAGCTTGCCAACTCTGCTGGAACATCTTCTATAATAACTCCACATCATCTGGGTGTACCTGCGTGGCATGAAACGCAGCCCCCGAAGAAAAGGGGGTCAGTACGGAATATGTACTGAGTATGTAAAGCATAAGGTACAATAAACAGAATCATAATCTGAACAGAGGATACAGAAGATAAGGGTAGTAACCGGAGTATAAAAAATGCTTACTCATAAAACATAGGTAATGCATGTCACCCATTATGGGACACGGTGAACAGAACGTGGTCGCCACCCCGTCACTGGCGCCACAACACAGCATACTCCAGAGTAGGGAATAACTCCGTAACATATCATATCATATCACATCATATCATCTCAGAATGTGCACATATCAAACATATCAGATGGTCATATCATGTCATATCTTCATATATCAGAATGTGTGTACATGGCACAGCATACTCCACAACCCATGTACATGTATACCTGCCCCCTCATATCGAGGCACGGCGAACAATACAGTGGAATACGCGTGATAACATATCGTGGCCCGGGCTCAATGAAGGAAGTATTGAGGCATCCACGAGTGGAGTAGTGAGAAACTTATGCATCATAAAATATTTACAAGGACTCGACAGAATAATCCGAACGACAGGTCATTTAGGAAAGAAATCAAACGGTAGTCATAATATGTACCTTTCGGATGATACGACGGATTATGTCAAAACAAGACTTCTGAGTTCGTTGTACATGTCAAAATATATCATAGGTCTTCATAGAGTAGTTAAAACAATTTTTGATAACAATCGGAAAAATAGTCAAAAGTTTCCTTTGAATGTCGCTTGAAAATAAGTCTAATAGAACAATATGGAAAGGCTTGGGGAACAGTGGGCCCACCTCGGGTCAAGTCGAGGTGGCGTACATAAATTACGAACCTTAGGCTTTATGGACTCGTTTGCAAAAAGACTCGGGGCATTCCGAATTTATTTGTGAAAGTTATGGACGTTTTACGGCGCAAGACTCTTTTAGAAGTAAAAATGTTCAAACATATTTTCCAACAAAACATGGGTTCATAATTCAATTACATTGAATGTCTAAGGGCCAAACCTAAGATCGGATTTCTAGGAATAGAGTTTTCCCCCGAGACTCGTGTCATAACCTAATGTGACTAAGACATGCCAAAGAAAGAAAAGGCAGGGTTTTACATACCTTATTCGCTCCTTACGCTATCCAAACCCAATTCCCAAACTCCTCAAAATCTACAAAAGGTCACAATTACCAAACATTAACATATAGGCATTTAGGTACTCAATCTTAAGTAACACTTGTCTACAGAAATTTGGGCAGCATCTCCCCTATAAATTCAACATCCCCGAGAATCTAACTCGGCCAAAACATCAATCAAAATACCAACAATATCCACAACCAATCCAAAATGCATTCTAACATAAGTAATCTTCCTTTCTACATAGTACATCAACTTCCAATCCAATTACGTACGTCCAAGCCAATATCAACGTTTACATATTCATTCACTAATTCAAGATTATTCAAACATAATTCAAGAATATTCCAAGCAATCTATACAATATTCAAACAATTCCATATTCCACCCGAAATTCCTACATGTGCGACTAAACTACCACGACGCATCTTCTACTTCCAAATTCATAATCAACAACAACAATCCACACTTTGACAACTTCATTTCCATAATATCATAAGATTATACTAAAGTGACATAATTTCCTACAATCAATTTCAATGCCAACTTAAACCATTTAACCTTCATTTATATTATAAGGGTCACAACAACACAACTAACATTCTAAACAAAATTAATTCATTTCCATCTCATCACCGTACATCACACGGCCCTACTCCACATTTCCAACTTCAACAAAATTCATTCAACTTTCATTTCCAATATGAAGTCCACAACAACCACAACTAGAAGACTACATAAAATTCAACTCATCTTACCTATACAACAATACACACACACGGCCACATGCACACATACACACTCACTAAGCAAACTTCCATATTTCCATGAATTCTATCCTTTTCTACACACAACAACATGAATGAACCCCTCACAACATATAAAAAGGGATTAAATCTTACCTCTTCTCCTTAACTTCTTCACTTGTCCAAGGTGCGGAAACGATGAAACGAATGACTTATCTTCCAAAATAATTACACCACGTTGTCGAGGACCCTTGAATTAGTAGGAATACATGAAGAAAGTAATTTTTGGAGCAAGATTTCATGGAGCTAAATTTCCATGGTCATGGCCGAAAATGGGGTGGTCTTTTGTTTTCTTCAAGCTTCTTGATCTTTCTATGAATTGAAGATGACTTAGTCATCTTTTAAGTCCATAAATTAAACCCCCACATGGGCCTTGGCCCATTAAGGGGCCGGCCACCCTTGGCCCTTGGTCTAAGCCCACTATTTTTTTTTATTTCTCATGTCAAGCCCAATTAGTTCATGACCAATTTTTGTAGTTCATGAATTTTTTTTTTCAAGTTTCCAATTTTGCCCTTAGCCTTCCTCAATATTTCCGTATCAATTTTTTTTTATAACCAACCTATGTAGTAAACAAGATCAAAAATATTGCCTTATCCCTCACTAGTCGCAATTATCTCAAATTATCCGAATGTGCAAAATACGGGGTCTAACATCCTCCCCCCCCTTTTGAACATTCGTCCTCGAATGTTAAATTAGTCTTATAGGGTCTTATAAGTATGAGTTTCTTTTTATGGTTACCACCTATTTAAGTTACCTGTAGGTGTAGGAGTAAGTGGAGGTACTTTTTCTTTGTCTCATCTTCAGCTTTCTAGGTCATCTCTTCCTTGTTATTATTCTTCCACAGTACTTTAACAGAAGCCACATCTTTGTTATACAGTTTCCTTTCTTGACGGGTCAGTATGGCTATAAGCTGCTCTCATAGGGCAATTCTTTTCGGTCACCTGGATGTCCTTCACGGGAAATATTCTAGAAGGGTCACCAATGCATCTATGAAGCATAGACATGTGGAATACTAGCTGCACTGCTTCTAAGTCAGATGGTAGGTCTAATTCACCGGCAATCTTGCCTACCTTACGAACGATTTTGATGAGGTTCCATATATCTCATCTGAGCTTTCTTTCCTGCCGAATCTCGTAACGCCCTTCATATGAGACACCTTTATAAGTATCCAATCATCGACTTGGACTCTAAATGTCGACATCGGTTGTCTGCGTCTGATTTCTGTTGACTCCGGGCTGCTAATAGCCGTCCCCGAATGAGTTTCACCTTGTTAACTGTCCGTTGAATTATATCCGTGCCAAGTAGCTTGGCCTTGTCACAATTAAACCAGCCAAGTAATAGCGCACACCTCTTACCATACAGAGCCTTATACGGTATCTTCTAAATACTAGAACAATGGCTATTATTATCAGTAGACTCAACAGATGGCAAGTGCCCATTCTTACTGCCTCTGAAAGCAACGACATGGATTCACAGTTTACCTTCTAGCGTCTAGATAACACGCTTAGTCTGTTCGTTAATTGAAAGCTAGTGTTGTGTTAAGACTTACTTGTGTCACTCTTTTGCCTTTAATTTAAATTCCTCTATTGCTCCTTTTGCTCTTAACTTGTGTCACTCATTAGGTTACAACCTTGACGAGGACATGTGAAGATACGCACGTTAGCTCAAGAAATACCTTCGCAACGCTTTACCACTCTCTACGCTTTTTATTGACTTCTCTCAATTATCTTATAATACATCAGAAGGGTCTTCGATTCAACCCTGATTAATTTCTACTTGCCCTTAATACTGACCCTATCTTGGTGACTTGGTTTAAACCGTCTCCGCATTTTTCTATATTGTATTCAAAATATCATAACTATATTGTTATTATCGAATTGTTACTTTTCCTTATCAAGTACTCACTCACTTGTCTTGCTTAACATACACATATTCATAAGTTGCAAACCATTCTTGCATATTCGTATAGAGGGTATTCGATCTCAGACATATTCTTCCCATCGCCTTGTTTGTTCCGTTTTTCGCATCCCGTTCCGTCCATCGTTATTCCATGTTGACCCTCCAGTACGGATTCCTTACGAATATGATCGAACACCACTTCACACCGATGATCCACATAATTTCATGGCGTATCTTTTCATGTTTCATATAATTAACGGTTCACGAACTATTTTCTACTATCTGACGAACCCTTTTATTTCATTCACAGATATTACGTCCTTTCTTTCCTTCAAAGGTTCCCAAACTACCAAGCACTGGTATTCCTGCTACAATAATCGTTATTACCCGAAATATCCTTTGAGTCTTATAATTCTCTCCATTATTCTTTAGGAACTTAATTCGCAGCCATTTTCTTGCCTTCATTACTATTCTTTAAAACATATTACTGCGTACTTAGATACGACGTCAGTTTACCCGATAGGAGGGATTCAAATCATGACATAAACATATCACAATTCATATTGGCATGAAGCATGTTCTTAAGATATCTTTTATTCTTTCCCTTTATGCCGGCCTCTCGGCACACTCATTATCAATTTATTTCTACTTCTTTCCTGTATTCTCTTGGTATGTAGATACGTTTAAGCTCTGCCCTCGAGTTAATAGATTTCCTTTCTTAGCGCTTGAAGATATTGTAATTCTGTTCTAAGTCTAATATAATACGTTCTCCCCCCCCCCCCCCCCCCTTTAAGGGGCTCCTTGGGTGTCAACAGTCTTCGAGTACCTTCGGCTACGATAATCACTTCATTCCTTGTTCTTGTTTCCGATTCCGTACATAACATATCAAAACTCCTTATCCTAAACTTTCCTTTTAATTCCTGTCTATATCGTCATTCCGTCCATATTTCCATCCTTTTTCACCTATCTAATTCACATACTCGTAAGTCTTCTTGATTATGCATTGGTGCCACAGTTGTGCATCCATACGTTTTGAGCGTCCACTACTTTTTGCTCTGAGCACAAAGTCCATACAGTTTATACTTTCCCTATCTTTACTCATTGAGTTTTTAATTATGCTTATGACACTATGATCGAGCAGTCTCCCTAGCTCGTTCCTTGTACTTCATTCCATTTCCAAAATCAAATCTGTCAAACTTCGCATGAATTCTTATTCCATATCATTAATCTCCCAGTCGACATTGTTAACCCATTACACTTGTTCTTTCTTTGGTGCGTAACCGGGTTCTCTATCGCTAATTCGTCAAAGTATTCCCTCTTACTCCTATAATTAAAGATTTCCAATGGTTTTATTTCCAAAGGTTCTTCTCTTCCTTGGACCATCCCATTAGTATATTTTTCCCACTTTCATCCTTAGTCTTCCTTGGGTTCCTTCTTCCTCGAATACTTTTCTGATTTTTGCCATTTGTGGCGTCGACTCTGAAGTTTACGAAATTTTCACTTTAGGCTCGCAAATCTGTTTCATTTCTAGATCATCCTTTCAGGCAAACACTTCTACATTCTAGGTAATCACATTAACGCGACTGCATATTGTCCCTTTATATGCCAAATCTCTTGTCATCGTCACAAGGCTTTATCGTTCTTTTTGTTACTTCCCATTCCTTGTCGTAGTCACTATTTCTTCAGTCCCATTTTTTTTTTGAAATTGGTTCTCGAACCTCACACATTCCTCTTTTGCTCCATATAGCCACATTTTATCCTTTTCACATGCCTATCTTCGAACTTTTATTCAAATAGTCTCGTACTTTGCCGGTAATTTCCCTCGGCTTCCCTTACCGGGATTTCTTACCTTTTTCTGACATTTTGGTCTCTTTGTCTTCCATCTACTCACTCTCTTTCATTTTCAAATATCGTTGTATTATAACCTTTCCAGCCTTAGCCTGTAGTGAAAATAATAGCAGCTTGCCTTACAGCACTTGCACCATTTATTCCTGTTGTCATTTAAGCTTCGGTGCCCTTACTCAATTAATGCCTTCCACACCGTAATGCCGGTTGCTGGGACTCACATGTCCGCCGATACGATCACATATAGGATGTCGTACGCATTCATACATGCATATGTGATTATTACCAACTGGCCCACAAAACACCTCCAAACGCTATTCAAGCCTATCCTAATTCCAGAGCGGTGGCGTACTGTCTGTCTCTCTTCTAGTCTAGTCTGTCACGTGCTGTGTGGCCTTTCATGGTCTCCGACCATCCCGTATACTCTACTTTCATTCAAACTATCCTAGCTTTTCATCTGTCTCTTATGTTTGAATATATAGAATTCTTGCATCCTTCCCAGGGGGGGTCACCCATCCTCCCACCTTAGCACGCTTAACCCCGAAACTTCGATGGAATTTGTTGCCTTAATACTGATATAATCGCATTCGCTTTCTCATATGGCCTTTATTACGTAATTTGAGACCAGTCAAGATCTTACAGGTTCCGAGGCATCTTCATAATACCTCCTTCTTTGTACAATTACTATTTTACCCTTTTCACTTAGGTGTATGATTATTGCCTGTCCTGGGCTTCCGGGTTACTAATGGTGGCAGACATACCTTCCTCGCCACTACCTATAAGTACTCAGGTATCCGTATATACAGATTTCCTCTTACCATCCGTACCTACTAATCTTCAGCAAAACTGATTGTTAACTTTCTCTGAATCATCCAACAAACCTTGTTCTTACTAACCTCAAATTTTTATCCCTTTTTAACTCTTCAGACCGTTAATCATCTCTCTTACAATCGTTCTTCGCGTCGTGCCCAAATCTGTAGCTTCTCTAAAATGTCAGATCCCCCTTATTGTCTATTTACGATGTTTCCATTCCATGCTTCTTCCTGTTAGGTATACCTAGTTGACTGACCACATTTTGAAAAAAATTTAACCGAGTCTCCTTTACCATCCTTACCATTCAAAATTTGTACGCCACAATTATCAACAATACCTTACAGAGCATACAACTATATAACACCTTCCAGCCATCCCGAACTTTCAATTTCAGATAACAGAACAAATATATCACGACTTGCCTTTATGTCTTTTCATGTCATCCCTTACCTTCTCCCGTCGTACGTAAAGCTCATATAAGGAATTTCATTTTCCTACGACTCAGCTCTATCGCACGATCTAAGATAGCAAGAAGGTCAACAATCCCTAGATGCCCCGTAGCCTCCTGTTTATAAATGTGGCGCGCTTCACACCATAAACAGGACTCTACCGGACACGACTTTGCAGACAACCCCTAGGACAGACCTGCTCTGATACCACTTTGTCACACCCTAATTCCGCTAGGGTGTGATGGGCACCCGGCCCCACATCCGGAGCCGAGCGAACCCACAGACCTTCAGGACATACAAAATCTTGTTAGACTTTTTAAATCAAATAAAGATAAAATACATAATAAATTTTCAAATATTCTTTCCGAGGCTGTCCAAATCAAACAAAATCTGTGATCGTATATAAAATTTAATACATAGTACAGAATGACATGTCGACTGATGAAGCCGCTTACACAACTGACATATTATACCCACGACTCTGTCTGCAAAGTCTCTAACATCAATCCAGAGAAAGCACACATACAAACTCTGACTCGGTGGCACCCCAGGAACAAATGGAGCTTGCCAACTATGCTGGAACATCTTCTATAATAACTCCACATCATCTGGGTGTACCTGCGCGGCATGAAACGCAACCCCCGAAGAAAAGGGGGTCAGTACGGAATATGTACTGAGTATGTAAAGCATAAGGTACAATAAACAGAATCATAATCTGAACAGAGGATACAGAAGATAAGGGTAGTAACCGGAGTATAAAAAATTCTTACTCATAAAACATAGGTAATGCAAGTCAGAACATATGCCATATCCGGCCCCATTATGGGACACGGTGAACAGAACGTGGTCGCCACCCCGTCACTGGCGCCACAACACAGCATACTCCAGAGTAGGGAATAACTCCGTAACATATCATATCATATCAGAATGTGCACATATCAAACATATCAGATGGCCATATCATATCATATCATCATATATCAGAATGTGTGTACATGGCACAACATACTCCACAACCCATGTATATGTATACCTGCCCCCTCACATCGAGGCACGACGAACAATGTAGTGGAATACGCGTGATAACATATCCTGGCCCGGGCTCAGTGAAGGAAGTATTGAGGCATCCATGAGTGGAGTAGTGAGAAACTTATGCATCATAAAATATTTACAAGGACCCGACAGAATAATCCGAACGACAGGTCATTTAGGAAAGAAATCAAACGGTAGTCATAATACGTACCTTTCGGATGATACGACGGATTATGTCAAAACAAGACTTCTGAGTTCGTTGTACATGTCAAAATATATCATAGGTCTTCATAGAGTAGTTAAAACAATTTTTGATAACAATCGGAAAAATAGTCAAAAGTTTCCTTTGAATGTCGCTTGAAAATAAGTCTAATAGAACAATATGGAAAGGCTTGGGGAACAGTGGGCCCACCTCGGGTCAAGTCGAGGTGGCGTACATAAATTACGAACCTTAGGCTTTATGGACTCGTTTGCAAAAAGACTCGGGGCATTCCGAATTTATTTGTGAAAGTTATGGACGTTTTACGGCGCAAGACTCTTTTAGAAGTAAAAATGTTCAAACATATTTTCCAACAAAACATGGGTTCATAATTCAATTACATTGAATGTCTAAGGGCCAAACCTAAGCTCGGATTTCTAGGAATAGAGTTTTCCCCCGAGACTCGTGTCATAACCTAATGTGACTAAGACATGCCAAAGAAAGAAAAGGTAGGGTTTTACATACCTTATTCGCTCCTTACGCTATCCAAACCCAATTCCCAAACTCCTCAAAATCTACAAAAGGTCACAATTACCAAACATTAACATATAGGCATTTAGGTACTCAATCTTAAGTAACACTTGTCTACAGAAATTTGGGCAGCATCTCCCCTATAAATTCAACATCCCCGAGAATCTAACTCGGCCAAAACATCAATCACAATACCAACAATATCCACAACCAATCCAAAACGCATTCTAACATAAGTAATCTTCCTTTCTACATAGTACATCAACTTCCAATCCAATTACGTACATCCAAGCCAATATCAACGTTTACATATTCATTCACTAATTCAAGATTATTCAAACATAATTCAAGAATATTCCAAGCAATCTATACAATATTCAAACAATTCCACCAATTCCATATTCCACCCGAAATTCCTACATGTGCGACAAAACTACCACGACGCATCTTCTACTTCCAAATTCATAATCAACAACAACAATCCACACTTTGACAACTTCATTTCCATAATATCATAAGATTATACTAAAGTGACATAATTTCCTACAATCAATTTCAATGCCAACTTAAACCATTTAACCTTCATTTATATTATAAGGGTCACAACAACAAAACTAACATTCTAAACAAAATTAATTCATTTCCATCTCATCACCGTTCATCACACGGCCCTACTCCACATTTCCAACTTCAACCAAATTCATTCAACTTTCATTTACAATATGAAGTTCACAACAACCACAACTAGAAGACTACATAAAATTCAACTCATCTTACCTATACAACAATACACACACACGGCCACATGCACACATACACACCCACTAAGCAAACTTTCATATTTCCATGAATTCTATCCTTTTCTACACACAACAACATGAATGAACCCCTCACAACATATAAACGGGATTAAATCTTACCTCTTCTCCTTAACTTCTTCACTTGTCCAAGGTGCGGAAACGATGAAACGAATGACTTATCTTCCAAAACAATTACACCACGTTGTCGAGGACCCTTGAATTAGTAGGAATACATGAAGAAAGTAATTTTTGGAGCAAGATTTCATGGAGCTAAATTTCCATGGTCATGGCCGAAAATGGGGTGGTCTTTTGTTTTCTTCAAGCTTCTTGATCTTTCTATGAATTGAAGATGACTTAGTCATCTTTTAAGTCCATAAATTAAACCCCCACATGGGCCTTGGCCCATTAAGGGGCCGGCCACCCTTGGCCCTTGGTCTAAGCCCACTATTTTTTTTTCTTTCTCATGTCAAGCCCAATTAGTTCATGACCAATTTTTGTAGTTCATGAATTTTTATTTTTTTTTCAAGTTTCAAAATTTTCCCTTAGCCTTCCTCAATATTTCCGTATCGATTTTTTTTTATAACCAACCTATGTAGTAAACAATATCAAAAATATTGCCTTATCCCTCACTAGTCGCAATTATCTCAAATTATCCGAATGTGCAAAATACGGGGTCTACCAAGGATACAGAAGCACTTGCAGATGTGGTCACAGGTACATTAACAATCTTCACATTCGATGTTTATGCCCTTATTGACCTAGGATCCACTTTATCTTATGTAACCCCATTTGTTGCTAAGAAGTTTGGTAGTGATCCAGAAAAATTGCATGAACCCTTTAAGGTGTCCAGCCCAGTGGGAAAGTCAGTCATAGCTAGGCGTATTTTTAGGGGTTGTCAGTACTAGGTTATCACTGCAGGACCATAGCTAACTTAGCAGAATTAGAAATGGTAGACTTTGATGTGGTCTTGGGTATAGATTGGTTAGCTTTATGTTATGCCACGGTATGTTATAGAACCAAAGTCGTAAGATTCGAGTTCCCTAATGAGCTAGTCATAGAATGGGAGGATAATTCAGTAGTACCCAGGGGTGGATTTATTTCTTACCTAAAAGCCAAAAAAATGATTTTCAAGGGTTATATCTACCACTTAGTTCGAGTCAAGGATTAAGATGCCCAGACTCCAACTCTCCAGACCGTCCTAGTTGTAAATGATTTTCTAGAGGTCTATCTATTCCACCATACAAAATGGCTCCAGCGGAATTAAAAGAGTTAAAAGCCCAGTTAAAAGATCTTCTCGGCAAGGGAATTATTAGGCCCGGTGTTTCACCTTGGGGTGCACCAATTTTGTTTGTCCGAAAGAAGGATGGTTCCTTACGCATGTGCATTGACTACCGCTAGTTGAACAAAGTCACCATTAAGAACAGGTACCCTCTTCCCAGAATAAATGACATATTTGATCAACTTCAGGGTGCCCAATGTTATTCCAAGATTGACCTCAGATTAGGCTACTATTAGTTAAAGGTTAAGGGAGTTGATATTCCGAATACCACTTTCAGAACCCGTTATGGCCATTTTGAATTTCTTGTTATGTCATTTTGGTTAACAAATGCCCCAGGTGCTTTCATGGATCTTATGAACAGGGTCTTTAAGCCTTATCTTGATTTATTCGTCATTGTCTTCATTGATGATATTTTGGTGTATTCCCGTAGTGAGGCTGATCATGCAGAACATCTCAAAATAGTGTTGTAGACTCTAAAAGATCGTGAACTTTTTGCAAAATTCTCAAAGTGTGAGTTTTGTCTTAATTTAGGGGCGTTCTTAGGCCATGTGATCTCAGGTGAAGGTGTTAAAGTTGATTCTCAGAAGATTGATCTCGTAAGGAGTTAGCCCAGACCCACCTCAGTTTTTGATATAAGAAGTTTCTTGAGTCTGGCAGGCTATTATAGACATTTCGTAGAAGGATTTTCCTCTATTTCTACTCTGTTGAATAAGCTGATTCAGAAAAAGGTTAAGTTTCAATGGTCAGATGCTTGTGAGTGAAGCTTTGAAGAGTTGAAGAAGAGACTAATTTCTGCTCCAGTTTTGACGCTACCAGAAGGAATCGAAGGTTTCGTGGTTTATTGTGAAGCTTCGGGAGTTGGTCTCAGATGTGTCTTAAGGCAGCATGGTAGGGTTGTCACTTATGCATCTCGTCAGCTTAAGACTCATGAAAAGAACTATCCGACTCATGACTTAGAGTTGGCAGCTGTGGTTTTTGCATTTAAGATATGGCGTCATTATTTGTATGGAGTGCATGTTGATATTTACACAGATCATAAAAGCCTGCAGTATATCTTCAAGCAAAAGGAGCTGAATCTTAGGCAGAGGAGATAGCTCGAATTTTCTTAAGGATTATGATGTGGACATTCTCTATCATCCGGAGAAAGCGAATGTTGTAGCCGATGCTCTTAGTCGGCATTCCATGAGGAGTTTAGCTCACGTTGATGTAGATAAGAGAGTTATGACCAAGGAAGTTCACCGTTCGGCCAGTCTTGGAGTTTGAATTTTGGAATCCGAGGATGGCGGCGTGGTTGTTCAGAATATAACTCTTTCCTCCTTAGTGGTTGAAGTCAAAGAGAAGCAGTTTAGTGATCTCTACTTGTTGCAGCTGAGATAGGGGATTCACAAGCATAAGACGACGACTTTTGAACAAGGGGGAGATGCGGTACCTTGAGGTACCGAGGCAGATTATGTGTTCCAGATATAGATGGGCTCAGAGAGTGAATCATGTCAGAAGCTCACAACTCCAGGTATTCCATTCACCTAGGTTTCACTAAGATGTACATGATCTTAAGGAGATTTATTGGTGGAATGATATGAAGAAGAATATAGCAAATTTTGTAGCTGAGTGTCCGAATTATCAGCAAGTGTAAGTCGAACACTAGAGGCCTAGTTGCTTGGCTCAGAATATTGATATTTCTATCTGGAAATGGGAAATGATCAACATTGACTTTGTATCAGGTCCATCTCTTTTATCTAAGAGGCATAACTCTATTTGGGTGATCGTTAACCGGCTTACTAAGTCGGCGCACTTTTTGTCGGTCAAGACCATAGATTCAGCAGAATATTATGCCAAGTTGTATGTTAATGAAATTGTGAGATTGCTTAGGACCCCAGTGTCCATTATTTCAGATCGTGGTGCTCTGTTCACAACGAACTTTTGGAAATCCTTTCAGAAAGGATTGGGTACCAAGGTGAACCTCAATACAACTGTTCATCCGCAGACCGATGGTCAGGCAGAGCGCACTATTCAGACTCCTGAGGACATATTGAGAGCATGTGTCTTAGATTTCAAAGGTAATTGGGATGATCACTTACCCCTCATTGAGTTTTCTTATAATAATAGTTATCATGCTAGCATTGGAATGACACCATTTAAAGCTCTGTATGGGCGAAGGTGTAGGTCACTGATTGGTTGGTTTGAAGTTGGTGAAGAAGAATTGTTAGGGCCAGATTTGATTTATCAGGCTATGGATAAAATCAAGTTAATTCAGGAGCGTTTGAAAACGGCTCAGAGTCGCCAAAAATCTTACACAGACGTGAGGTGAAAGGACTTAGAATTTCAAGTTAATGATTGGGTGTTCCTTAAAGTCTCACCCATGAAGGGTGTTATGAGATTCTGGAAGAAAGGGAAGCTTAGTCCCAGATATACTGGACATTACAAAATTCTGTGAAAGGTCGGTTAAGTAGCTTATGTACTTGAGTTCCCTCAAGAGGGGCTATTGTTCACCTAGTGTTTCACTTATCCATGTTGAGGAAGTGTGTAGGAGACCCGTCGTTGGTTGTTCCTGCTGATGCTATAACAGTTAAGGATGGCCTCACCTATGATGCGATCCCCGTAGCCATTCTTGATCGTCAGGTTTGTAAGATAAGAACGAAGGAAGTTGCATCGGTTAAAGCGTTATGGAGGAGTCAAAAAGTTGAAGAGGCTACATGGGAAGCCGAAGAAGACATGAAATCCAAGTACTCATTTTTGTTTGAAGAGCAAGCAGAGAACGCTCAAGGTAACTTTCCATAGTCCATGTCATGTTATGTCTCATGTTTCACGCTCATGTCATGTCTCATGTTTCACGCTCATGTCATGTATCCAACGCTCATGCTCTATGTCTCAATATTCATGTTTCCATGTAATCATGTCATGTCAGTTAGTCTCTATGCCCCATGTCATGTTCCTTCACATTCATGTATTCAAGCCATATCCAGCCATATTCTTAACCATGACCTATCATTCGAGGACGAATGATCCTACGGGGGAGATATTGTAACACCTCCTACCTTTAAACTAGGCTAAATTCATGATTCTAGACTTAGAAAACCAAATAGAGAATGTGCGAATTGGAAATTTCTCTTCAGTTGTCAGGTGGGGATTTACGCCCTAGAATACGGACCGTATTTTAGTATACGACTCGTATTTCAAATAGTAATTTGGCATCTAAATCACTGTGCATTCTGGAATTTGGCTTGGGGAATATATATTGTTAAATACGGACCGTATTTTGAAATACGGCTGGTATTTGATGGTCGTATTTGGGAAGGAGGTGCTACAGTGTTTCTGTTTTGAAATATGCTTAATTACGGTCCAGGTTTACGGACCGTAATTCAGAATACGGACTGTGTTTCCCACGTCGCACCAGAAACTATAAATACCTGGGTTCAGCTCTAATTTTTATTTTTACAAGTCCCTAAGCCCTAGAACGACCTATCCCTCTCCTCCAACACCAAGAACATCAAGGTAAGTCAATCCAAGCCCTTCCAAATCAATTCTAACACGTGTTCTCATAATCTAACCATGAAATCATTGTTCTTAACATAGGGTTTTCAAGAAAACCCATTTAAAGGTCTCAAGACTCAAAACTTGGAATTCTTCTTCCAAGTTCAAATTTTTATTTCAAGTTTGGAGCATAACCAGGTATGTAGGGTTACTATCTACGGGTGGGAACATCTTTGTTCTTCCCCACACCACTTCTTCCATAAAGTATGAAGTTATACAAAAACTAGGGTTTTTAACCATGTTCATGATAACCCTAGGTCCATGCCCCATGTTATATTATGTATTAAATTGTTATAAATTCTTCATTGTGTTCTTGATACATCATTTTGATTATTGAGAAACAGTTTGTAATCTATGAAAACCCATACTTTGCATTCCATGGGTTCTTACATGCAAGTAATAATTTATTATGTTTATTTTCAAGAAAATATGCTACATGCTTTACACGTTTTCATGCAAGAATACTATGAGGTGATATCCATGTACATGCAAGTTATGATTTATGAAAATCATGGGCTCAAGTGCCACCTATTTTCCATGTTCATATTTTTGGGAGTTGCACAGATTACTGAGAAGGCTCAAGTAGCCTGAAACTACGTTACCCACCGTAGGATAAGGATCGCTCCGCCCAGTTAGGACGATTCCTTCATGTTATATTGATTGGATCCTTTCATGTCACATTTTCATCTCATACCCTTGGCAAGGTGTGGGAGCTTTGCTAGTCCGACGAGGTACCAAACTCCACGTGCCTACGTGGTGATATCATGTTGTCGGTTTATGCAATGCTCTCCCTACTTATAATGTTTTTACTCAGGTTATATCTATATGTATTCGTGTTCATGACCAAACTTCAGTTTCAGTTTTCATGATGTTATTACCATGTCCCATGTTATTTCATTCAATTATTTTACATACCAGTACATT
This sequence comes from Lycium barbarum, assembly GCF_019175385.1. Classification (NCBI taxonomy): domain Eukaryota; kingdom Viridiplantae; phylum Streptophyta; class Magnoliopsida; order Solanales; family Solanaceae; genus Lycium; species Lycium barbarum. Next base: position 47,196,741 of record NC_083338.1, on the reverse strand, counting down.
CAATGTGCTGACATCCCATTTTTATTGCCCGGGGGCCTGCATGTCACGATGCAAGTACTGGTTTTCAGGACGACGCATCTGCCTAGTAGGACTTTGCACTTATCAGCTTGTTGGTGAGCCCCATCTCTTCCGGGGCTTAGATATTTATTATTTTCATGATAAGATATGCATTTAAAGGTATGCTGGGGGCCTTGTCCTAGCGAGTATGTTTTCATGTTCAGACTTACGTAGAGGTTTTATAGACTAGACTAGTCAGACATGTCATATCAAATGTTCAGAGTCGGATAGCCATTTTGGCTCATTTACGATATTTTCGCATTCATGTTTTAAATCAGTATTTTATTAATGTTATGATTCTTATGTTTTATAAAAGATTATCACATTCATGTTATATTTCCGCTCATGTATGCCTCATGATGATTTAGCAAGCTATGTTGTTCGCTCGGTCACATGTAGTATGGCACCGAGTGCCGTGTTTCTCCAAGGACATGGTTCAGGCCGTGACTCCATATGTTGTTGATAAGTTTGGTATTAAGCCAGAATCATTATCTAAGTCTTTCTCAGTTTCTACCCTTATCAGGGAGCCTGTTATTGCAAGACGAATTTATCATAAGTGTGTGGTTACGATATGTGGCCGCGAAACTCTTGCTGATTTAGTGGAATTAGAAATGGTGGACTTCGATGCTATTATGGGTATGGACTAGCTAGCTTCTTGCAATGCCGATGTTGAATGTTGGTCAAAAACTGTGAAGTTTTAGTTTCCGGGCGAACCAGTTCTTAAATGGAAGGGCAATACTCCAGCACTAAAGGGTAGGTTTATTTCCTACCTTAAGGCGTGGAAAATGATCTCCAAAGGCTATATTTATCATTTGGTTCGTGTTAGGAGCACTGAAGTCGAACTACCAACTTTAAAGTCCGTTCCAGTAGTTAATAAATTTCAGGATGTATTCCTCGATGAATTACCAGGTCTTCCTCCTGAAAGAGAAATTGAATTTGCGATTGATGTGCATCCCGGCACTTAGCCCATCTCTATTCCTCCCTATCGTATGTCCCCGGCCGAATTGCAAGAATTGAAGGTGCAGTTGCAGAACTTGCTAGATAAAGACTTTATTAGGCCCAGTACTTCTCCGTGGGGAGTGCCGATATTATTTGTACGCAAGAAGGATGGCTCACTAAGAATGTGTATTGACTACCGGCAACTAAATAAGGTGACTATCAAGAATAAATATCCATTGCCTAGAATTGATGATTTGTTTGATCAGCTACAGGGTGCCAGGTGTTTATCGAAGATTGACTTGAGGTCGGGGTATCACCAGCTACGTGTAAAAGGGGAAGACATTCCAAAGACAGCTTTTCGAATAAGATATGGGCATTTTGAATTCTTAGTTATGTCCTTTGGATTGACAAATGCTCCAACAGCACTCATGGCACTAATGAATGTTGTATTTCGATCCTTCCTGGATATCTTTGTTATTGTATTCATTTACGATATCCTGGTATATTCTCGTTCTGAAGCAGAACATGCTGAACACATTTGGAAGGTGTTGCAAACATTGCGAGATCAAAAGTTGTGCGCAAAATTCTCCAAATGTGAATTTTGGCTAACTTTAGTGGCTTTTCTAGGCCATAATGTGTCTGACGAGGGTATTAAAGTTGATAATTGGAAGATCAAAGCCATTAAGAATTGGCCCAGGCCAACAACAGCCTCAGAAATTTGAAGTTTCTTGGGCCTTGTGGGATATTATCAGAGATTTGTAGAAGGATTCTCTTCTATAGCAGCTCCCCTTACAAAATTGACTCAGAAGGCAACTAAGTTTCAATGGTCAGAAGCTTGTGAGCAGAGTTTCCAAAAATTGAAAGACAAGTTGACATCCGCTCTTATTCTCACCCGTCCAGAAGGCACTGAGGGTTACACTGTATATTGTGATGCTTCACGCACAGGTATGGGATGTGTATTGATGCAAAATGGTAAGGTGATCGCTTATGCCTCCAGACAGTTTCGGAAACATGAGCAAAACTATCCAACCCATGATCTTGAATTGGCAGCAGTAATTTATGCTCTGAAGATATAGCGGCATTACTTATATGGAGTTCATGTTAATATTTATGCAGATCTTAAAAGTCTTTAATATATGTTCAAGAAGAAGCAGTTGAACTTAAGGCAACAAAGATGGCTCAAATTGCTGAAAGATTATGATACCGATATCTGATATCATCCTGGCAAAGCAAATGTTGTCACGGCGCTAAGTCGCAAGTCGATGGGTAGTCTATTGTACAATGCCAATGGAAAAGCTGGAGATGACTAGAGAACTTCAGCGCCTATTAGATTTTGAAGATACTGGTTTTGCCTTATAGGATATTTCACAATCGACTCTTGCCTCGGAAGTAAAGGCTCAAAAGTATGAAGATTCGTTCTAGTCAATATCAAGGAGGGAATTCAACAGAATCAAATTTCTGCTTTTGAACTCCATTCAGATGGGGTTCTTAAACATCGAGGTCATTTGTGTGTTCCAAATGTAACCAGACTTTGGGATAGTATTATGTCAGAATTTCATTATTTCTGGTATTCCATTCATCCTGGCTCCACAAAGATGTATCACGACCTTAAGGGTTTTTATTGGTGGAACGATGTGAAGAAAGATATCGCGAGCTTTGTAGCTCAATGCCCCACTTGTCAACAGGTGAAGATTGAACACGAAAAACCTAGTGGTCTATTACAGGAAATGGAAATTCTGGCTTGGAAATGGGAGGTGATCAATATGGATTTCATTACGGGATTGCCCCATTCTTATCGCAAGTTCGATTCTATTTGGGTGATCATCAATAGGTTAACTAAATCAGCCCATTTCATGCCAGTTAAGACCACTTATACTGCTGAAGATTATGCTAAGCTATACATTAAAGAGATTGTGTGTATTCATGGTATTCCTGTGTCTATTATTTCTGACAGAGGCGCTCAGTTTACGGTAAATTTCTGGAAATCTTTTCAGAAAATACTTGGTACTCAAGTAAGTCTTAGCACAACCTTCCATCCGCAGTCAGACGGACAATTTGAGCGAACTATTAAGACTTTGGAAGATATGTTACGGGCTTGTGTATTAGATTTCCAAAGAAGCTGGGATGATCATTTGCCTCTAGTAGAGTTTTCCTATAATAATAGCTATCATACCAGTATCAAAATGGATCTGTATGAGGCTCTATATGGAAGAAAGTACAGGTCTCCTATCGGTTGGTTTGAAATTGGAGAAACAAGTTTGTTTGGCCCAGATCTTGTTCATTAGTCTATTCAAAAGGTAAAGCTTATTCAGGAACGGTTACGTATAGCTCAGAGTCGTCAGAAATCCTATGCAGACGTGCGACGACAAGAGTTGGAATTTTAGGTAGGTGATTGGATGTTTCTGAAAATATCACCTATGAAAGGTCTAATGAGGTTTGATAAGAAAGGGAAGCTCAGTCCCCTATACATCAGACCTTATAAGATCCTCCGATGAGTTGGTCGAGTAGCGTATGAATTGGAGTTGCCATCTGAACTAAAATCGGTCCACCAATTTTTTATGTATCCATGTTGAGGAAATGTATTGGAGATCCCTCCGGAATCGTACTTGTTAACGATATACAAGTCACAGAGAACCTAACATATGAGGAGGAACCAATTGCCATTCTCGACAGATAGGTCCGCAGACTTAGAACCAAAGATGTAGCTTCTGTAAAGGTTCTGTGGCGAAGCAGAGATAAGGAAGAGATGACATGGGAAGCGGAGGCGGAAATGAGATCTAAATATCCTCATTTGTTTCCAGTTAAATATGATGCAATCCCTGAAGGATATAGCTCGCAAGGTAAGAGTTGTATTTAAACTTTTAAAAAGGCAAGGTAATAAAGAAATATTATTATGTTACGATATGATATTAAGTTGCCAAAATTCCCACAGCAATGTGCATAAACAAATTTACCTTCCGTCCTCAAGAACGTTCTTAAAGGAGGGGAGAATGTTACATCTCATCTTCCAAAAGCTAGCATATCACGTGCCTTGTCATATATACTCGTAAAATAATGGTTTCTTTGCATTTACAGAAGGTGCAAGCCATGACGAGTATTTGTCCAGGGGTTAAAACTCTTCTTGGAAGTGTGATTCCATGTAAACAAGGATTTAAGTTCATGTATAATAAGAATTGGAAGGACTAGAGGTTAATTAAATTGATGACCGAATAATGCACTGGGCAGTGCAACTCGATGAGATGGTCAATGAACCGTCGACTGATCGATGGTCCATCATTCCACACCGTCGAGTTACCCTCTGAGAATTAGAGGCTGCTGTCAGTCGACCGACCGTCAAACCTGCCGTCGATTGTGAGGTAGTGGAAAATATCCACTTACTATAAATAGAGGGACCACGACTTGGGATCACATTTTTCTCCAAAACCCAGATTTCTCTAGAATCTCCTAGCCCTCTCACTATCCTAAATTCATCTATTAACATCCTAAGCAATGTTTAAGAGAAGATCAAGCCTAAAACTTTTAACAAAGTCATGGGGGGAGCTTGTTCTTAATTCTAATTGAAGTTGTGGTGGATAAACCTTAGAGTAAATTGTGTGAGGTGAAGTTCTTCAAGTTATAAGGTATGATTTTCACTTTATTTCTTATTTTGAGTTGATGTAAAAGCTTAACAAGTCCCAAATGTGAAAATAGTTGTGAAGGAAGGATCATAAAGTATGGTGTCAAGTTGTTGGCTATGGATGGAATTTCCTTAACCCCAAATGGTCTCAAGATACGTTATATGCGTTGGTATACATGAATAACTAAGGCTTAATTAAGGTTATATATCGCCATGTAGGGGCAAGGGACAAGCAAACTTCAGAATAAGAAATTTTTTCTGATAAGCGGATCGACGAATGAAGGTATGTAAGGTGTTTGTTTCCTCTTTCTTTGGCATGAAACCAACTAGAACATGAACACGAGCGTTCCATAACTATTCACTCCATTCCTATGCTTTGCATTTCAAATTTTAATGCCTTAATTATTTGATTGATTTTTGAAATATTATCATGTTTATCATCATTAAGTTATTTCCTTGGATTCGATACGTATTCCATAATTCATTCGGAGGTTACCGACCTTATGTCACTCCGAGAGGCCCAATGTGAGATCATTGACTCCTCATGCATTAATATATATATATATATATATATATATATATATTGCACTATATGTATATATTAATATATATATTGCACTATTTTACTATACCGCGGCCTATTTTACTATACCACGCCGCGCTATAGTCGGTCGGGCAGGCACGTAGATGTGCACACCACTGCAGTGGGCATGTTATGATGATACCCAGACGCGGGATGCCCCGAAGGCGGGATGATGATGACACGATGACGATACTACTATATGTATGTACTTGCATATGTTTTTGAAACTCATGCATTGCATATTGCACGTTCTCAGATGGATCCGGTTACTTCTATCCTTTTTATACTCATGTCTTACTTATGATATTATCTCCTGCCATACATACTCAGTACTTTTATCCATACCGACGTTCCATCCTATGGGACACTGCATTTCGTGCTACAAGTTCTGATAGATCCATTGGAGGGCAGCCACAATAGGACGTCCAGCTTCAGGAGGTGTCAGCAAGTGCCATTACTCTGGACTTGCTACCTTCGGTATACTTATGTTGTCTTGATATGTATGAATATGCTATGAGTTTGTCGGGGCCCTGTCCCGACCTTTACGCTTTTGTATGTACACTCTTACAGGCTCATAGACCTAGTGGGATATGTACATGTCATGTTTTGGCCTTGTCGGCTATGGTATGATTTTGATACTCTCTTGATAGCCTTGCCGGCTTTATGACACTCATGATGTTATAGCGGCCTTGTCGGCTCGCTTGTATATATATGTGTGTGTGTACATGTTGGGTCATTGCATATCTCTCTATTTGGGCCTTTTCTGCATGCAGGTGTCCTTTGAGTCATATTATATCGAATAACAATTATATAATCATCATGATAACGACTACGTCAGGTGGTATCTGACCTGTAGGTCGGTTCCCGTTGTGCCTCTCGCGGGGTGTGACAACCATACCTTTCGATTGCATATACACCAGTAAACCAAGGTTGTAATGACCAAACCTTTTGTGCCAAAGCCAAGTATCATTCAATTCAACATTAAAAAAGTAAGTAGCAACACAATAGAATGAAATTGAAAAGGAATTGTCAAGCATGCTAATATTAGCTACTTCACATCCTTTAGGATCATAAATGACACATTTTTTATCCTTGAAATTAAGAGAATAATTTTTATGAAGCAACTTAGCAATGCTCAACAAGTTTTGAGTCAAGCTTGGCACATAAAGAACATCTTTAATGATTTTTATACCTTCGTTAGTAGAAAATTTTACTGACCCTCTACCTTGAGCTTGCACCAATGCAACATTTCCAAGCCTCACTTTAGTTCTGCCAGTTCTATCCAAGGTAACAAATAATTTTCATCAATCGCCATGTGCCTTGTGCACACACTGTCAACATACCATTTACATCCATCAACATGTGATGTATGAGAGGCAATGAAAACCTCCTCCTCTGATTTTTCAACTTGGTGATCATCCGCGAAATTTGCTCGTTGGGAAGACTAACCACTTTGATTTTGCTTTTGCCTGCAATTCCTCTTGATGTGCCCATACTTTTTACAATATCTACATTGAATTGGAGTCCTTTTTGTCTTCTACCACCAATTCTTCTCTAAGTGGTTTGTCTTCTTACAAACACCACAAGGTAGAAATTTTCTTTTTTTCGACCAATCACCTTGGTTTTCACCAGATTTTACCTCTAGAGTTATCTAAGGAGACTTTTCTGGCTTCCTTCCGCTGCTTGAATTTATGCCTTACTTGAAAGGCATCTTCTACTATCCCTTCACTTCTCATAGTTACCCTTTGCTCTTGGACTTGCAATTTGGAGTTCAATTCATATATTGTAAGAGTAGTCAAGTCACAAGACTCTTCAATAGCTGAGATTTTTTATTCAAACTTATTTGGAAGGCTGACCAAGATTTTTTCTACAACTTTCTGATCTGGGAAGTCTTCACCAAGTATCCTTATCTGGCTCACAATCTCCATTATCTTGGAAGAGTATTATTTCACACTATCTGAGTCCTTCATCTTCAAAAGCTCAAACTCCCTCTTCAAAGTTAAAACCCTAACAGACTTTACTTTGTTGTTGCCTTCAAACTCCTCCTTTAACTTATCCCAGGCCTCTTTAGCTGTTCCACAAGCCATAATTCTTGTAAACATCACTTCTGTAAGACTTGAATGTATGCAAGTGAGAGCTCTTGGAGATCTAGTCACCAACTTATCATACTTTTTAATTTCATTGAGAGTTGCATTAACTCTCAAAGGTTGGACAACAAGTTCTCCTCTCTCCACAACTTCCCATAAGTTGAGAGCCTTTAGATAAGCCTTCATCTTGATGGCTCAAATGTGATAATTCTTGCTGGTAAAAATCAGAGGACCCATTGTTGGCTGATTTTCTGGTGCCAAAAGTTTACCCAGCAAATAAATCCAAGAAAACCCAGGAATGAGATAAGCCAAGTAACAAGATTTGATTCAGCTCCTTTAAGAAATAAGTGCTGATACCATGTTAGAAATAAGAACTTGAAAGCTAAAAGGAGGAACAACATAAAAATTGCAGCTGTAAATTGCTACAGGAATTTTGAAGATGAAGAAGGAGAAGGCTAGAACTTTATGAATTTATCATGCTATATATATATATATATATATATATATATATATATATATATATATATTTGAGTCTTCATCTTCATTAAGTTGATGATAGACATATAAGAGCTAAAATTGCTAAAGTAATTTAAGGCATAACCTATACAAGAGCAGAAAAATTAAAGAAATGAATAAGGATAAACCTACACTTAGGAGGTTCAAAATTTACCTTGAGGTTCCAAGTTCAAATTTCAAGCACTACATTTTTATTTGCATTAGAAGAAGGGAAATGAAGAAATAAAAGGAACAGAACGTGCAGCAAAATGTGAGCGGGGGTTCGATCCCTCAACCTTGAGCACTTGAGCATAGCGCCTAATCGGTGCTTCATTCAGTTTAGTTTGACCATGTGTTCCTTCAGTAAATATTACATATATTTATAAGAATTATGCACATAATATACCGAGTTTAGTCGGTTGATCATATGTTCACGTGACCCATTTTTACACATAAATTCGCCCCTGTTTGTATGTATTGGAGACAAATATCACCTAAGTTTTTCTATGCAATTATGGACTCTCAAAATAGACTAAAAGGGCAGCCCGGTGCACTAAGCTCCCGCTATGCGCGGGGTCCGGGGAAGGGCCGGATCACAAGGGTCTATTGTACGCAACCTTACCTTATATTTTTGCAAGAGGCTGTTTCCACGGCTCGAACCCGTGACCTCCTGGTCACATGGCAGCAACTTTACCAGTTGCGCCAAGGCTCCCCTTCCAAAATAGACTAACTTCTATAAAATGAAAAGCTAAAACGATGAATACAATAACTGGTTAACTGTGTAGGATTGCTAAAGGATGTAAATTAATTCCTTTCAAACCAGATCTTGACCCTTGAATGTTACTACCTATATCTCATAAAATATTTTTTCGGATTTTGAATTTGTGTTTCACTTATAATCATAAACCAAATCTTTATTTATTTGATTAAAGATGCTTGATGGAATTATTTTTTTAAAATTGGAATAAATGGTTTATAGTTTTTTTTTCAAATATTTTTCCAAGTATATATTAATATGATTTTGAAATTTCCACTTTGTTCTTGGAAAAAAAGGACATGAAACTAAACTGGTACTGGTTTAAATAATAGGGAGTTGTTTCGACTGATGAAAAACATATGTGAAGAGGAGTAACATACTTGGAGTACTTTTCATTTGCAGTGAACGGCTCAGTAGCGTATGTACGACTTTAACATATAAACTATGAGGATGTGCGTGCATTTCTCGTGCAACGCACGAACGTAGAGACTAGCTTATTACAAGTTCTGATGCACTGTCTCTGGTTGTTCTCATTAATTGTTGGCATATTTTATTTTGGATTTCCTTGCTACTTTTAGCCATTAACTGGTCAATTCTCTTAAAGATTACATTTACAATCTGTTAGCTCATTTTCTATTTTGATTTAATTAGTGTTTTAATGCTTCAAACAGGTTTCTTGCTTACTGCACCACAAAGCTGGTAACACTTCTTCACTTTGCATTTACTTTATAAAACTCAATATGATATTTATACTATTGTCAGTTGAAGTTGCTCACTTTTAAAATCTAAAACAAAAGAATCGCTCCATAATATATGTTTGTCACGTATCAAATCTTTGAATGTAATTCTTGTACGACAACTATGTATAGTATTTGGTCGTGCATCGTCTGAATGGTAAAAATTAGATAAGGAAATCCGCTTCTACATTATAAATATATATATTTTGTTAGCATCTACCTCCTAGCTACTACAGGAATGCCATGGCAAGTGAAGAAGAGTTAAGTAACCAGTGTACACCTATTAGCAAATTGAAGAGATATGCAACAGAATGGGTGATCAAAGTGTTAATCATTCGACGCGGCTTAACAAAAGAGTACAAAATTGAAAGCAGCGAGGGTATTCGTTGGCAGCTCATTTTTGTTGACGAAGAGGTACCATTATTATAATCGTGTGTTATACTCATTAGTTGATATGTAGCCTCCTTTAGTGACTGTATGCTTGTACGTCTTACCACAGGGAACAAAAATAAAAACTACTCTTTTCAACAAAGACGTAAACAGTTGGAATAAATGTTTTACACTAAATCAAAGCTACTACATTATAAATGGAAAGGCAAATGCTGCTAAACCGAAGTTCTTATCTGTGCATAAGAACCTCGAAGTAGCGTTTAATAACAACACAGGTGATCGAGTGCAACAGTCAGTTTATGACTCAACAGTTCTCGAATGGTTTTATTTCCTTCGAAGAAGCCGAAAAGATCACTGCTGGCACTTTCTTTGGTAAATTCCTGCATATGTTTGTTGTGTATTGTTCACGAAAAATTATTCAGTATTTGATTATCCAGATTTTCTGTAGATGCGGTTTGTATTTTAGTTAAAGTAAAAGCACTAAATAGAGATGGACGAACCAAAAGGCGAGAAGTCATAGTTACAAACGAAAGGTAAGTTAATAGTTACTTTTCATGTGTCCACTGAAGAATATGCAATAACTTTTGAGAAAGTCGATTTTATATAGGTATGATCGTAAAATAATGACTTTGTGGGGAGACTCAGCTGAAATTGACGGAGAATTTTTAGAGAACTTTGAAAATACCAAACATGTGCTTGCTTTTTTTTGATGTTAAATGCTCTATTTACAAAGGTATAATTACACCTGCATTACATATTTGTATCAATATTATAGGAACTCTGAATTTATTGTAAGGATTTGAATCCCAAATCCGACCTTTGTAAGCAGGTTCCCAGGAAAAATTTGAGGGTCACAGCTGGACCACTTAAATACCAACCTCCTTAGACAGAACCTACTTACGCCGTGATGTAAGCGAAAAATAAATAAATAACACACATAGATTTATAGTGGTTCACCCTCAATGTGAGAGCTACGTCCACGTTGCTGCTGCAGATCTTATTAAAGAAGAAATATTACAAGTGTTTACAACACTCAACCTCACAACCCCAATCCCAATTTCACTCAACAATATTTTTTACTAAAAATTCTCTCAAAAGCCTTCTTTTATTTAGGCCTTTCACTAAGAGTATTTCTCTTAGATTTTTCTCTCTTTTGGATATGTTGTCTTCTTCAATTTTTTGTGGTGTTTCCAAATGAAGCTTAGAACTCTATTTATAAGCTTCAGAAAAAACGCGTGAACAGTACCACGCGTGAACAATAACCTCGTTTTTATACGCGTGAACAGTAAACCACATTTTTATACACATGAACAGTACCACGCGTGAACAGTAAACCGAGTTTTTATACGCGTGAACAGTACTCAACAATTCTCCCACTTGAAGGCTAATTTTAATTTGTCTTCACACTTTGATCGATGCAGCAGCTCTTTCCTAGTTTCATACTTCGTGCAGGCCAACTGAAGCTGAACATTGCTTCAGTTTGTCTATCGTCACTGCCTTTGTCAGCATGTCTGCTGGATTCTGACTCCCTGCAATCTTCTCAAGCACTAACGCTCCATCTTCCAAAGCTGATCTAATGAAATGGTACATGAGTTGTATATGCTTCGTTCGAGCATGGTAGACTGGGTTCTTTGCCAAATGAATGGCACTTTGGCTATCACAATATAGCACACTTCCCTCGTGGTCCTGATTCAATTCCCGCAGAAAAGATTGTAGCCACATCATTTCCTTTGTGGCCTCCGTCACAGCAACGTACTCAGCCTCACAACTAGAGAGAGCTACTATCTTTTGCAACTTGGAAACCCAAGAGATTGCAGTACCTCCGAAGGTGTAAACATACCCGGATGTGCTCTTTCTGCTATCAACATCACCACCATTGTCAGCATCAACATACCCTTGCAATCCTGTTTCTGATTTTCGAAAATACAGAGCTGAACTCGAGCTGCCTTTCAGATATCTGAATATCCACTTCACAGCCTCCCAGTGTTGCTTTCCCGGATTGCTCATAAATCGGTTGATAACTCCCACTGCATATGCAATGTCTGGCCTTGTACATATCATTGCATACATAAGACTACCGATTGCAGATGCATAAGGTATCTTGTCCATCTGTTTCTTCTCATCCTCGGTTGTCGATGACTGATCCTTTGACAACCGAAAGTGTCCAGCCAAGGGAGTGCTGACTGGCTTGGCATCATGCATGTTAAACCTTTTGATAACTTTCCTCACATATTCTTCTTGTGAGAGTTTGATGCCCTCCTTGCTTCAGTCGATTCTCATCCCAAGGATTTGCTTTGCAGCTCCCAAATCTTTCATTGCAAACTCTTTCGATAACCCTTTTTTCAACCGATCAATCTCCTGTAGGTTTGCTCCTACGATTAGCATGTCGTCGACATAGAGTAGCAGTATCATGTACGAGTCTTCAAATTTCTTGAAGTAACAACAGTGATCTGCCTCGCACCTTGAAAAATCAGCTTTCTTCATAAAGCTGTCAAACTTTAAATACCACTGTCTTGGAGCCTGTTTTAGTCCATACAGACTCTTTTGAAGTTTGCACACCAGATTCTCCTTTCCTTTGACTTTGAATCCCTCCGGTTGTCGCATGTAGATTTCCTCGTCTAGATCACCGTGAAGAAATATAGTTTTCACGTCCATCTGTTGCAGATGTAGATTTTCCTTTGCTACCTGTCCCAAAACAGTTCTGATAGTCACCATCTTGACTACGGGGGAGAAGATCTCCGTATAGTCGATGCCTTCTTTCTGTTGAAATCCCTTTGCAACTAGCCTTGCTTTATAACGCTTGCTTCCATTGGGTTCTTCCTTTATCCGATAAACCCATTTGTTTTGCAATGCCCTCTTATCCTTGTCACGACCCAACTAGGGGCCGCGACGGATACCCGATACTTGTACCAAGCACCCCTTATCTCGTATCGTACTTTTACTACTAGGTGGGCCGTATAGACTATACCATATATTTTTTTTTTGTTGCTTAACGTTAACATTAATGGCATAAGTGTAAACATGGACTTATAAACTTTGCTAGCACATTATACAACGACGAGGACAACAAAATTACAAAACATTTGACCGTACATATCTGTCTATGAGCCTCTAAACAAAGTACATCTACATATACAAGAAGGGCCTGTCCTACCGTGCCCGAATATATACATAAAAGTAGTACCAAGAAACTGAGGCTCCGGAACAACTGGAGCGCTGCCACAGTACTGCTGATGGAGCTCTTAAGAGTCAAATTAGTCTACCTGCTGACCTGCGCGGCATGAAACGCAGCGTCCACAAGAAGGGACGTCAGTACGAGTAGTGTACCGAGTATGTAAGGCATGAATAATAACATACAGGAAATATAGAACATGGATAACGACATCCAAGAAATACCGAGCATGTCATGAGGTAGAAAAATAACCTGTGCATATCAGTGCCCTTGGGCGAATACCATACATGCTTGACGCTGCGGAACGTGCAGCCCGATCCATGTGTGCATATACTATAACATATTGCTGCAGAACGTGCAACCCGATCCATATGTGCATATACTATAACATACTGCTGCGGAACGTGCAGCCCGGTCCATATACATATATTACTTTACTTTCTTAGGAAGACATTTCTTTCCATATGTATAGAAAATAGAACATGTCATATTGCCGAGGCGTCGGCTCCGATCCATTTAACCATATATCCCGCGTCCGGGCATCCCGCGTCCGGGACGATATCATGTACCAACTCCAACTGATCAGGTGGCTATGCGTCTATAGCGCCTTCCCTTTTTCCAATCTTCCCCATATACATATACATATACTTATAACATATAAACATCATGCATGAGAGCCTAAAGAAAATTGTGTCCGTATCGGAGTGACATAAGGTCGGTAACCTCCAATTACCTTATGGAATAACCATGGCCGCTTGTCTCACCTTGAAGGAACGATACTTATAAGATGAGACTATCAACGAAGGACAACACTAAGAGAACATAGAATAAAATTATGGACATCATAAACGTCAATTCATATGCTTTGGACTCTTAGTCGCGGAATCATTCTTGTCATACTCATCATAGACATATTCTCTTTCTTAACATCATCGTTATCATTATCATCATAGAAATATCCTTATTAGAATAGTCACAACACTTATCGTTTAATAAACGGAAAAATAAAGAAAAATCCGGGAACCATGGGCCCACCTCGGGTCAAATGAGGCGGCGTACACAATTTACGTACGTTACATTTTATGACGTCACTTGTGAGAGTTTTAAGGTAGTCGGGTGTCATTTGTACAAGTTCTAGATAGCTAGGCAATTCTTCCCACTATTCATGAAAGGTCTAATTCAATTCTATTGAATGAAAAAGGGAAAACTTTAGGCGCGGATTCCGGAGAATAGAGTTGTCCCCGAGGCTCGTATCCAACCTAGTATGTCTAAGACATGCCAAAGAAGGAAGAGTAAATCCTTACATACCTTTTCTGCTTCATACACGTCTCCAAAATCAAGTTTCAAGTTCGCCAAAATCTACAATTTGGTCACAATTACCAAATGTTAATTGTAAGGCTTTAAGATTTCAATCTTAACCAATACTTGTCTACAAAAATTTGGGCAGCATCTCCCCTATACATACAACATCCCCGAGATTTAACTCGGCTCAAATATCAACAACCATACCAACAACAATACCAATAATCATCACAAAACACAATATAGCATAACTAGTCTCCTTTCCAACATAGTGTAATAGTTTTCATTCCAACTTCACATTTTCAAATCAATACCAACCTTCTCATATTCATTTACTAATCAAGATCATTACAATCCAATTTGAAAATATTTCATATCATTTCTACGAAATATTCACAAAATATACAAAGTATACAAATTTTTCACCAAAACCATAATCCATCCAAAACTTCTAATCTTCAACATACATATTCATAACATATTTCCACCTTCCAATTTCATCAACCATAATCATAATTTGCACCTTAACAATTTCATTTTCATAATTACATAAATCTACCATAAAATCACAAAACTTCTCATAACCACTTAACAACCAATCTTTCATGCCAATATGGACTATTATCCTTCCAAATTCACCAACTAACATAATAATTCACATTTAAAACTCCACTTCCATAATTACATAAAAACTTCATTAAAATCACATAATTTCCTATAACTATTTCCAATAATTTTCCATGCCAACTTGAACCATTTTCTTCCATTTCCAATATAAGGTCCACCACAACTACAACTAGAATACAACATAAAATTCAACTCATCTTATTTATACAACCTTACATACACATGCACACATGCAAACCCACTTTGTAAACTTCAATATTTTCATAAATTCTACTCATTTCTACATACTACAACATAAACCAACCTTCATAACATAATAAAAAGGAATTAATTCTTACCTTTCTCTCTTTTCTTCCTTCTTGGCTAGGACTTGTAACTCACAAAAATATGTGGTTTCTTGCTCCAATGACTACTCCACCTTGCTAAGGACCCTTTAATTGGTAGAAAATGATTTTTGAATTATTTTTTTTTCGGTCTTGAGCTTGGCCGAAAATGGCCCTTAGGTTTCTCCCTCTCTTTTGTTCTTCAATGTTCTTGATTGTTCTTGAAACTTCATAAAATGAAGACTTGGTGCCCTTTTATTATTCTTTATCACATGGAAATTAATTAATTTTGTGGGCTTGGGCCATGTATGGCCGGCCACCCCTCTCTATTGGGCCTAAATTTTCTCTTTTTTTTTTTGGGCCTAACCCGGTTGGTCCCGAGTTGGGCCTAGCCCACTGACCTTTCGACCTTAAAACGTCCATATCTCCTTGTACTGACGTCACCTGGGAACCCACGACCTATGGTCGGAAATCTAATTCAATTATCTACAACTTCTATTTCTTGGTATTTTTCCAAATTCCAAATTTATAATACCGTTTTTTCCCCCCAAAGTCAGGTCACCCGAAAATGTTTTCTTAAAAATATTCGTTTGGAGGACTTCCACTTTGATTTGGCCCAAGGGTCCTTCTTGAGTTGTGTTTAACTTCACATATGTGATTCTTATGACTTTTCAGATGTCCCAAAAAAATCTCGATGTGTGGGCCCCACCTCAGCTTACAAATAATCCGACGTTCAAAAATACGGGATATAACAATCCTTTAGCAACTCAGCTAACTCCCATGTATGATTTGCCGATAGTGAATCCATCTCATCCTTCATTTCCAGCTCCCACTTAGTCGATTCATCGACTTGCATTGCTTCATCATAACATTCCGGCTCCCCTCTATCAGTGAGTAGAATGTAGTTGAGGGATGGAGAGTACCTGTGAATCGGCTTCCTGATCCTGGATGATCTACGCAGTTCTGTGATTGGCGTCTGTTTATTTGTTTCAGAATCAACACTTTCATCAGCACCTTCTCGAATTGTTTGTTCCTCTGCCTCGGCTGTACTTGGCTGCGGCTCAAGTGTCGGGAAGTCCCTTAAATCGACTATTTCCGATTCCTTGTCCTGACATTCTGAATTTTTTTACAACTTGTGTTTGTACAGTACCTCTTCGTTGAAGACAACATTCCTGCTTCGGATGATCTTCCGATTTTGTTCATCCCAAAATCGGTAACCAAGCTCGGTGTCACCATAGCCAATAAAGTAACACTTCTTTGATTTTGGATCAAGCTTGCTTCTAGCCGTGTCATCATTATGAACATATGATAAGCAGCCGAACACTTTCAGAAATGAAAGATTTACCTTCTTGCCACTCCAGACTTCTTCTGGAATTCTGAAATCCAAGGGAACTGACGATCCTCGGTTAATTAAGAAGGCCGCGGTATTGACTGCATCTGCCCAAAATGTATTCTCATACTCCGACCACGCTCGTTCAACGTTCGGTTCATTCTTTCGGCTATTCCATTTTGTTGCGGCGTTCCAGGAATAGTCTTCATCATCTTGATCCCATTATCGGCACAGTATCGTTTGAAATCACCATCGGTGTATTCTCCGCCGTTGTCGGACCTCAAACACTTCAACTTGAGGTTTGTTTCATTCTCGACCATGGCTTTCCATCTTTTGAATACACTAAACACATCGGATTTATTTTTCATAAAATAAACCCATACCTTCCTGGTTGAATCATCAATGAAGGTCACGTAGTAGTGTGATCCTCCAAGAGAGGGGACAGTGGTAGGTCCCCACACGTCTGTGTGCACCAATTCCAGCTTCTCGACCTTCAACTCCCTCCCTGCATTTGAGAAGCTTACTCGCTTTTGTTTTCCGAGAATGCAGCTCTCACACGTATGAAGGTCCACCGTCTTCAGCTCCGGAATTAAGCCATTTGTCACCTACAGCTTCATCCCCTTCTGGCTGATATGCCCCAGCCGACAATGCCACAAATCTGTCTTCTTTGTGTTGTCAACCACAGCAACAGTATCACGACAGCTAGTCGTCATGTAGAGAGTGCCAATCTTCTTTCCTCGGCCAACTACCATAGCACCTTTCGCCACTTTCCAAGACCCATTACCAAAGTTGAGATCATATCCCTCATCATCAAGCTGACCTACTGAGATCAGGTTTCGCATCAGCTTTGGAACATGTCTAACTTTTGTAATCTTCCACGAGGATCCATTTGACATCTTCAAATTAATGTCTCCCGTGCCAACAACGTCTAGCGGCTCTCCATCGGCTAAATAAACTTTGCTGAGATTCCTAGCCACGTAGTTTGTCATTATATCATGATGTGAGGTGGTATGAAAGGACGCTCCTGAGTCAAGCACCCAATAGTCTATCGGGCTATCAACCGATAGCAACAACGCATCGCCAATGTCTTCCGTAGCAGCGTTGATTCCAGCCCCCTTATTGTCCTCCTTATTTGGCGCCCTGCAGTTCTTCTTAAAGTGACTTGGTTTTCCACAGTTCCAACACTCAAGTGTTCGTCCTGGTCTGGATTGACCCCTGCCATTCCTTGACTTCGATCTGCCCCTATTTCGGTTGTAGTTTTTGTCATAATTTCTGCTTCTGTTTTCAACATTAAAAGCAGAACTCGTCGATGCCTCTCCAGAATCTGTCTTGCGCACCTCCTCAGCAAGGATACGATCCCTAACATCGTTGAACTTTAGTTTGTCACTGCCGATAGAATTACTAACTGCTGCTCTCATTGGCTCCCAGCTATTTGGTAGGGATGCCAACAAAATTAGAGCTTGCACTTCATCATCGAAGTCAATTTTTACCGATGACAATTGATTTACAATGGTATTGAATTCATTTACTTGTGCAGCAACATGAGCATTTTCCATCATCTTTAGATGAAATAGTTTCTTCATGAGAAATACCTTATTATTTGCCGAAGGTTTCTCATACATGTCAGACAATACCTTCATCATATCTGCGGTGGTCTTCTACTTTGCCACATTGTGAGCAACATTCTTCGACAGCGTCAGCCGAATGACTCCCAGAACTTGTCTGTCGAAGAGATCCCAATCTGCTTGCTTCATCTCCTCTGGTTTTGGACTCAGAGGTTCATGAAGCTTTCTGCCATATAAATAATCTTCAATTTGCATTCTCCAGAACGCAAAATCTGTACCATCGAATTTACCGATGTCGTGCGTCGTACCATCTTCGCCTCCCATCGTTTCTAAATCACAACACAACCTGTTGCTCTGATACCAGTTGTAAGGATTTGAATCTCAAATCCGACCTTTGTAAGCATGTTCCCAGGAAAGATTTGAGGGTCACAACTAGACCACTTAAATACCAACCTCCTTAGACAGAACCTACTTACGCCGTGATGTAAGCGAAAAATAAATAAATAACACACACAGATTTATAGTGGTTCACCCTCAATGTGAGAGCTACGTCCACGTTGTTGCTGCAGATCTTATTAAAGAAGAAATATTACAAGTGTTTACAACACTCAACCTCACAACCCCAATCCCAATTTCACTCAACAATTTTTTTTACTAAAAATTCTCTCAAAAGCCTTCTTTTATTTAGGCCTTTCACTAAGAGTATTTCTCTTAGATTTTTCTCTCTTTTGGATGTGTTGTCTTCTTCAATTTTTTGTGGTGTTTCCAAATGAAGCTTAGAACTCTATTTATAAGCTTCAGAAAAAACGCGTGAACAGTACCACGCGTGAACAATAATCTCGTTTTTATACGCGTGAACAGTAAACCGCGTTTTTATACGCGTGAACAGTACCACGCGTGAACAGTAAACCGCGTTTTTATACGCGTGAACAGTAATCAACATTTATCACTAAATTTATTAAACCTATAAAACAGGTGATTTTGTCCTTTCCACTACTCCTATCAGTAGTTTGCTAATCAACTCAGCATTTGAAAAGGCCGACGATCTCCGGAAGTGGTAAACAATTGATCTCGCTTTGCACTCACTGATTACCTCCCCACATGTTAGTTATGTGAGGTACTTTAAAAATTTATTTCCAATTACAGGCATGACAACATGAAGTCAAAGAAGATTGACATAAGTTTAATGCCAAGTCGATTAATGCGCACAGCCCCCGAAAAGTGAAACTGTCTGACATTTTGGACGGTTCACTTGCCAATGTGAAGGTACCTTCTTCTGGAAATATACAGCAGAATGTTTACTCAAAGTTTATAATGTAACAAATTGTTTTCGCCAATTTACTTATAGGACAAGTACTATAAGTTCAATGCCGAGATTAGTGGCATTGACAACAAAAATGACCCATGGTATCATGCTTGCCAGAAATGCTACAGGCGGATAACTGTTATAGAGAGTGTTGCAACTTGTGACGACTGTTCGGGAGAAGATTTTGATTATGAGGAGAGGTAAACTGCACAAACAAACGCACAAGAGATATTCTCTACGTCAACCTGCTAAATAATAAATGATTAATACTTAAATTGTGGTGTAGGTATAGGTTAACGTTTGATGTCACTGCTGAGGAACAATCTCTAATTATTATGTTGTCTGATGCTGCGCAATTCTTTTTTGGTTGCGATGTAAAGGAGTATGTTCGCTCGACATCTGTAAAGGTAAATCACCAGTGACTTAAAAAAACAGTCAATAAGCATAACTTAATCCTATGTTTAGTGAACATTTTCGCTAATATTTTTGGCTTTTTGATGCCACAGAAAGAGGATTCTGGGTACTACCGCAAGTTGTTATTGAGTAAGGGAAAAGAATTTAGTGTCCTTGTGAAGATTGATCGAAATTTTGCAACAGGAGATTCAAAAATGAATTTGATAGCTGCGGAGATACATGAGGTTGAAAAATTAATTGCGGCATATGAAAGCGAGGTTGAAACACTGATAAAAAAACAAAGAAGCAAGAGGACCAATAAGGTTAAAGATAACAATGGAGAGCCCCAGCAAATGACTGATACGATGAAACCGCTAGCTGGTGACATACCTTATGATGAAACAAAAAACGTTGCAGATGAAATAGAG
Source organism: Lycium barbarum (assembly GCF_019175385.1). Taxonomy (NCBI): domain Eukaryota; kingdom Viridiplantae; phylum Streptophyta; class Magnoliopsida; order Solanales; family Solanaceae; genus Lycium; species Lycium barbarum. The sequence continues at coordinate 47,176,634 of NC_083338.1, read as the reverse complement.
ATTGAAACCCCAACAATAAAGTTAAGAAGCAAGAGGACCAGGAAAGTTAAAATGCCATTGCAGAGCACCCGATAATTGATAACACCACACTGCTGCAGAGATACATAAGGTTGGAAAAGATGTTGGCCCGTACGAAAGTGAGATTGAAATGCCGATAATAAAGCTAAGAAGCAGGAGGACCAGGAAGATTAAAGAAAAAAAAAATGCGGACCAACATCCTGCGCGTGTTAAAAAGATCAAAATGGAAAAGAAATAGTTACAGCGTAATCTAATAGACTGTCTTTAGCTATTCTCTATGCCTAACTACCGTTGGTTGATTATCTCCCTAATATCAAAAAGTTAATTTACTATTGTCAATGAGCAACTTCATCGGACATCGCTTTACTAATAAAGCTACTTTCTCATATCTGATTGAATGAGATTTAGTGATTTACTAATCATTCAATATCTTCTCATTGTTTCTTGCATACAGATCACCTACACTCTTTTCCGGAAATATAAACTCCATACAACTGAAAAAGGCATCAGTACACCCTACACTATAGGTATTTAATATCTTTATATGTAAATTGATCAGTGGAGAAACTAAAAACTCTTCCTAACGATACCACCATGTTCTAGATCGGTGGAAAATTACATAGGCTTTCTGGGAGACTAGAAGACAGGTGTCGTCAACTACCTTAAATTGGACTCTGGCAATACAAAAAATGCCAAACGACCAACATCCTGATATATCTACTATTCTAACTCCTAACGCTGGTCAAAATAAAATCTTACACTTGTTCTCAAATTATATGACAGGCGTTAAAGGCAAATCCATGGCTTGTGGACGTCAAACTCAACAACATGTCAAAAGACAACAAATCAGACACAAAAAACAGCCACGCTACACATGTAAGATCTCATACGGTTTGTGACCAAATTGCACCCTTGACAATACATGTCTTTTCTTTTTTCAGAAGCACCACAAGTTAGATAGTATTATATTACTAACAATAACAAACAATTGTATGTCGCCAAATCCAAATGACTAAAAAACCAGTAAAATAATAAGCCCTATAGTTTCATGTTGTTGCATGTAAATTAAGTGACTTGTGTTTCTGTCATTAATATAATCTGATGCTTATAAATACACGTACCAACTACGTATTAAATATAGTACGGGCATTATCTTATCATAATTACCAACGTAATCATTTCGCTTGGCATATCAAATTAAATAGGTGACAAAGGAAAATCCACTATGTATACCAGTAGAGGTGATGATCATGCCAACCACCCAACCAATGATGCAAGTTAAACTGGTAAGATCTGAGATATTGCTGGAAAATTAAAGATTGATATGTGGCTCATGATGGATCACCACATTCACATACTGTCACACCCCCAATCCTGATAGGGTATGATGGGCACCCGACCCTTACTTAGAGCCGAGCGAACCCGTTGGTTCTCGCTATATTCATAACCTCACTGGACTCTGAAACCACGAAATGAAATGCATAATGGAAGCCTTTCAAAAAAATATTCTTTTCGTCTTTCTCAAATCAAGTAAAATATGTAATCATATGAAATTTGGAACATAATGCATAATGATACATCGGCTTTCAGAGCCGCTTACAAGACTGACATACTATATACGTGACTCTGTCTGCAAAGTCTCTAACATAAATCAATATACCATAATATAGATACTCTGACTCGGCAACACTCCGGAAAGAAATGGAGCTCGCCAATCCAGCTGGAACATTCTTCTACCAATATCCACTACTCATCTATATACACCTGTGTGGCATGAAACGCAACGTCCACAAGAAGGGACGTCAGTACGAATAATGTACTGAGTATGTAAGGCACGAGTAACAACATAACATAGACATGAAAGTAACAAGGAATAAGAGAGATAACTTGTACATCTGAATGCCTCGTGGGGCAGATGTCATGCATGCTTAGCCTTTTAAAAAAAACATTTCTATACATATACATAGTACCATGCCCGGCCATTAAGGCTCAGTGTCATATATATAGTATCATGCCCGGCCATTAAGGCTCGATGTTATCATCATTAGCCCGCGTCCGGGCCTCCCGCGTCCAGGGCAATATCATAACATGCCCACTGCAGTGGTGTGCACATCTACGTGCCTGCCCGGCCGACTATAGCGCGGCGCAGTGTGAGAAAATACATACATATATATATAAAGCATGCATGAGAGCCAAATAAAAGCTATGAGTACATCGGAGTGGCGTAAGGTCGGTAACCTCCGATTATATTATGGAATAATCATCGTCGCTTTGTCTCACCTTGAAGAAAAATTATTATAAGGTGAGACCAACAACAATGAATAAAATTAAGAAAGGTCAAAAGATAGCTCAATATTCTCATATCGTCATTGAAATCATAAACTTGGAACCTTTGAACACAAAATCGTTCTCATCATAGTCATCATAATAATGTAAAGCTCATGTGCATGGAAATCTCTATGAATAAAATCATCTCATAAAAACATTGATCTCATAGCTTGAGACTTTTAACCATAAAATCATCATCATCATAATCATCATAGAAAATATCCTCATTTTTGACATCATCATTATCATCGTAAAAACATGCTCATCACTGTTATCACAAGAGCTCACAGAATCATAGATCTCTGATTTGGAAAATGCGACATCTTGGGAAAACAGCTATGAATTATTAGGAAAGGAATTATGCCTTGGAGTCGTAAACATTTAACTTTTGAAAACGAGGAAGATATGGAAACATTTATGAAGCCATAGTATCGGAATCATGCCTTTAGAAGCTCAATAAAATTATAAGGGTCAAGAAATTTGTGGACTTCTAGAATTTGCGGGACCAATGATGTTATGGGTACGACACAAAGATTTATAACGAAAGGATCATGCCTTTAGAAAGAAGGGGACTAGCCTTAACATACCTGGAGGATAATTTCTCGACTTCCAACTTACTTCCTGTCTCGCAATTCACTTAAGACCATTCGTAGCCTCGTAATCTACATATACAACCATTCATATCATTGTTAGGTTCGTCATCATGCTTGTCTCAAGACTTTAATTAAAATCCTTTTAGATTCTGTCGAAATTCGGGCAGCACCTCCCCTGTTTATATGCCAAGCCCGAAATCATTATATCAACAACCAATCAACAACAACAATACCAACATCATCAATACCATTATCCATGCCAATATATCTCCTAAAACATCCCACACGATTGTTTCTAAATTTCTCAACTAACCAACTTGTGATACAACTATTTAATAACTTTATTTCCGTAAAGAAACCGAAATTAATACCAACAACATCAATAACAACATCCTCAACATCCTACAAGATAAATATATATATTTTATCCAAAATTCTCTTCAAACCTCAATCCATAATTCAACAACATCAACACAACAAAACATAACCTTTATTCTTGCAATTACTCCTTAATCCATATCGATAAAGAAAGAAATTCAATGATTCATACCTTGTATTTACCAAAGTAACAAGATCTTCAATTTTTACTTGTTCCCAAGCTCCTCCAACACCAAAATGAAATCATAATCGCGTCTATGCGTCGCCCGGACTTCGGTTAGTATTTCGTAGCTTGAATTTCACTCAAAATCCTCACTTTTATGTGAGATTAAGAGCCCTTTTGATGGCTGAAAATTCTGGAACATTGGAGCATTTTTTGATGATGAAAATGGGGGGTTTTTAGCCCTTTTATAGTGGGTTGGGCCGGAGGTACTGTAGCAGTACTGTAGCGCCCTGTTTCTGCGTTGACAGCTCAGTTTGTAACGTTCATAATTCTCTACTCCGATGTCCTATCGATGAACGGTTATTTGACTTATAAATTAGACTCGACGAACTTCATTTTAGGCTTTTGAAACACCTTAAAACTCCTAATATGCTAGGAGATATGCCCTTCCAAAGTTGACTAAAAATCTGCCCAACATTTCTCAAATTTTCGTCAAACTTATTTTCTTCAATTTACTTGATCTCGAAATCTTTCAAACTCTCCATACATGATACTTATCATTTATTATACATGATGATGGACAGGTTCTTGCATTTCAAAATAGTCTTTCCCGATTACGACTTACGAGATCATAATCATCCTTTACTTCATTGTTACATACTTCCCATGGCTTATACCTTCCAAAACATCATGGGACGTCTCCGATACTCCATTACTACGGTAATGTACATGTCATGCTCATGCTCTGAAAATGCGGGGTGTAACACATACATACAAAAACACTAAATATTATACGGTTTGTGACTACACATATAAATTGTTGTTCCAATTATAGAGGAAAGGCAATTGTGTAGCGCATTGCGACGGGTGGAAAAATATATAGCATCAAGCCAACCAAAAACAGACCTACATGTTGAAGAACCGCGTTTGAAGAAGCAACCTAAAGTTAATTGGCTATTTAGAGCTTTATCCGAAGAGACTGAAGCCGGAGGTAAATCAAATGAAAAAGATATTCATATATTAGATAACTTTTATATATATATATATATATATATATATATATATATATGCAGGAGTGTCACACCCCTATCAGGAGTATGACGGGTTCCGACCCGTAGGCCAGGAACCACCTGACTTATCCGTTACTTTGAATATTATAAACCATAACTCAAAGAACACCTGCACGCAGAAAAGGCCCAACATAGAAATATCCGATCATTTAGCACATATGGTCATATGCGGACCGAAAAGGTCGCCACAACATAACGTATATCATAAAGCCGGCAAGGATAACAGTAAAGTATCAAGAGCTCAAAATAAGGCCGACAAAGCCACAAAAATATTATACAACATTATGAACCGGTGGAGCTATAAAACATCTAACTGTACACACACGTCTACGATCCTCTACATAGAATACAAATGATCATAAGGACAATACCAAATAGACTGCAGCTCCGAAGTAAGTGGAATGCTTCTGAGAATCTGCTGATAGAACACCTACGGGTCTGATCCGTCTCCCTGCCTACCTGCGGGCATGAGCGCAGCGTCCACAAGAAGGGACGTCAGTACGAAAAATATACTGAGTATGTAAGGCATGAATAACAACATAATATAGATATGAAATGTAACATGGAATAAGAGAGATAACCCGTACATCTGAATGCCTCATAAGGCGGATGTCATGCATGCTTAGCCTTTTAAAAAAAACATTTCTATACATATACATAGTGTTGACACCCAATTTTGTCCCACCTTTTCTCCAAAATACCTATTTTTCACTTCTAATATTTTGGCAACTTTAAAAAATAATTATTTGCATTTTTTACTATAATTAGCTTTTATTAATACCGGCATTTCATTAGCCTGTCATTATCTTTTACTACCGTCATTACTACCATTATTATTATTACTATTATTATTATTATTATTATTATTATTATTTTGTTACTAGTATTATCAAAATTATCATTTCAGCATTTTTTTACCATCTTACGCGCACGCATCGCATTTATCTTCGCATAATTAAATGACAGCACCTACTCACTATTGAATTTCAAATATTATTGCATTGCTATTATGACGGCATATAATTTATTATCCGAGTATTAGTAATTGCACATTTTATATTAAGTAATTTAAATTGGTCTTTTATTTAAATGTAGTAGCCCAATCAACTCATAAACATTTTTTGACCAGTCCATGTTTTATTGCACTAGCCCATTCATTTAATACTCAGTCCAAAATAAACTGATCCAGCCCATCCTAAATTATACCCGACCCGCCCTTTTTCATTTAACAAGGAACCATTAGGGTTCCTTGTTGATTTTTCTCCTTTCGTCCGCCGCCCTCCCCTGTTCTCTCTCATCTCCTTCTCTCGCTCTTTCCTCTCCTTCATCCCCCCCCCCCCCACGTGATCTAACCTGCCATCTCCACCATAGGCTGTCACCCCACGCGTCTGACATCCTGTTCCCCACGCACCTCTACCGCCTCCACCATACGATGTTCCTCACGCGTCTGACATCCTGTTCCCCACGCACCTCTGCCGCCTCCACCATACGATGTTCCTCACGCCTCTGACGCTCCACGCACCTCTGTCACCCCATCTCCACCTGTTCCTCACGCTCCTCCTTCTCTCTTCCTTCAAACAAAGAGAAAAATCTATAAAGAGCTGGCGAGTGGTAGAAACAGGGATCTTTTTTTTGGTCACGAAAAGTTCCGTTAAAACAAAGTTGAAGATATTCTGGAAAATATCAGTCCCTAATCGCACGAATTTCCCTCTTTAAATATTAGTTTTAATTTTCTAAATATCGATTCAAGTACTAAATTCTTTTCTGTTTTGCCCTTGTTATTTGTTGCGAACCCGAGCGTCGCAAGTTCGGATTCGATTGTGTTCGAGTAGATATCGAAGCCCTGCCCCACTTCGCTGCACCCGAAGAAGGTAATTCTACATTCCCCTTTTTTATTTCTGCTGTATTTTCTGCTGCTTTGTGTTATTTAGTTATTGTTCCGTGATTCAAGCGTGGTAGGTAAGCTATTTTAGTTTGATAGATAAGCCTGGGCTGGTTTATGTGTGCGATTAAGCATGTTTAAGTATGATAATATAGTTTGGTTTGCTTAAGTATGTGAGCTACTCTTCTTTTAGTGGATTTCAGTTTTAACGGTTTAATGTGTGGTCGTGTGTTTATAGGCTAAGTTCGAGTCATGTTTAGCTAGATATGCTTCCGCGTATGGTTAATTCATTTTTATACAGTTTAAGCCATGTTCTGTGCAGTTCAGTTTCCTGTTTTAGTTCCAGCATTTTTAGTTAGGGTTTTTTCGTTGAGTTTCAGCATGAATTAATCTTGTTCCATAGTGGCTCTAGCCGAATCTTGGCCTTTTCCTGCGAAGCACGAATAGTTTATGGATTTTCTTAATACTCCATATAAGTTTAAAAAATGAGTTTAGTTTAAGTGGACAAACTTATTCCAAAGATTATGGGTTGTCGATCAGGTATTCAACAGTATGATCTCATGTTAGCCGCTTAAATGGTTTGCCTCCATGTTTCGTGTTAATGTTTTAAGGTAGTTTGAATTGTTAGTTTCTTGCATATTTTGCCGCTAGTCCTTATCCCATTATGTATGTGATTCAAGTATAGTAGTGTAGTTCAGAGCAGCTTGAACTTTGATCTTTATTTGTTTGAAGTATTAATCTGTCAGCAAGTAGATCTATGTAGTATGTTCTGTGTCTATCGTTAGCCACATTTATCGATTACATACTAATCTTTTTTCTTTTGTTTTTATGCATGACTACCGCGTACGAGTCCGAGGAACTCATCTTCTTCCGCATTCGATGTTGGGCCAAAGCCCAACGAAACACTCTATCGAGTCAGCCCCATCAGTTGTGTAAAATGATTTTGGGCCGAGGCCCATAACCGCAACAACAATGCACAACAATTGGCCTGAAATGGGCCGATCCATTTAATTCCTCTCCTCCTCTATTTTATGCTCCGTTGAGCATTTTGCTTTGGTATTGAATGACTAACGCTTTGCCTTGTTTCGTTTTCTTAATATTAGATGAATCCTAGCAGATTAGTGGGGATGATGTTAGTAGTAACGGATAGTTAAATTAAAGGAGAAACCAATAGTTAGTTCCCTAGTTTTAAGTTCTTATGTTAAAATTATTTAAAGTTTTCTTTTATACAAATTATTATATTTTCCCTAAATCTGATTTTAAGTAATATTCTTATATCTTCTTTAAAACTTTAACAACCTTTCCTAGCCCCCTTTTCTTAAAATTCAAAGTACCTTCTTTAGCATTAATTAATTAACCTAAGTTTGACCGGATAACCGTAGTTAACGGATTTTAAAGGATACCTAACCCCTTCCCTTTAGGATAATATAGAACCCTTACTCAGAATCACATTGGTTAAGCATACTATTAACAGAGGTTTTAGTTTTAACTTTGCCTTAGTTAACCTCTAGGTGTCCTAATTCACCGTTAAATTAATTAGGTGGCGACTCCTTAAAACAAAGCATAATAGGAATCTCCAATATGTTGTACTCGCTTCAACCCGGTTAAAATGGGGTATAACAGCTTGGCGACTCCGCTGGGGAACTTCTAGGTTCTTAACCATAACAAACTTAGGTTGATAATTAATTTGTTGGATGTTTGGTTGTTTTCTTTATGTTTGCTCTTATTGTTGCCTTGTTTGTTTCTTTTATGTTCTTTTAAGTGATTACTTTATTATGTGAAATTTTCTATGTAATAATATGTTACTGCTTTTTTTAAATTGGCATTCCGGTCATATTTCCTCCTCTTCTGGAAAACTCACACTATCACACGTACACGCGAGGTGTGTTTTGCGCACTCGCAATTTTTTCGTCGAATCCAAATTTTAGGAGAGTTGGCGTATGCGCGGGGTGCCCGAGTAACGGGGACCGCGTAGCCTTCTCACTCGAGTAGTCCGCTCGGGAACCTTGTGTCTAGTAAGCCAAATCTTAGGAAACTTAAGATAGAGCTTTGCCACCAATTTTATTAAGTCATGCATGCATAAACCTTAGGTGGGTCGATCCTAGGTATCGGTTCCACAATTAGGAAACCTACCAAATTATCGACGGGTTTTTATAACCCAACGACCAACAATGCATATTATGTGTAACGTGCTAATTTTAGAAGGATCCAAGCCTAACCATGACATGTCGAGTTTGGAATCATTTCTTTTTGCAGGATGGTTTTTCACACCCCAAGCTAGTTAATGCTTAAGTTCCTATGTTGCATTTGATATTTGCTTCTGTGTTTGATTATGTAGTTAGCAATGCGATCACTTTGAGTGTAAAGAGTTCTAAGAAGAGCATCAATAAATATATGTAAAGGTGTATTTACTGAATGTTAGCTTGTAGCTTGGTTAATAGTATGCTGCCAGGTGAAGTTATTATTTGAAATGACTTGAATGAGATTTGGTTAAGAGCTAATCAAGTCTCTACTGTGCTTTAATTTTGGCAAGGAGTTCCCTTTTATCATGATCCGTAGCTAATCCCCGTTTGAAGATAATAAAGAGTTCAACAGTCTTAGTTTAAAGTTTCCCTCGATTTTGGTTTTGAACATTTCCCTAACTTTAGTTGCTTTCTTCTAAATGTCACCCTGAGGCACATAATATATTTCTCCTAGTGGTTGGTGGTCTGGTAGTTAACATCCTTTCTTTATGGAAAACTGTACTCAATTCAAGGATCCAAAATGATTATTTTAGATTAGCTAAGATATCTTTTCTGGTTAAATACCTCCCAAAAGAGGGATTCGAGTTATAGGTCAATGGTTTGTAAGTTCGAACTTGGTTCTGATGTGATATAGTTGTCGTAAATGTTCATTAGATTTAGTTTCTTTCCATTGTGGACAGCTTGAGTTATCCTAATGGGGAATTGAAATAAAACTGCAGACCCGATCTTGTTTAAGCCTAGGGGATAACGGCTTAAAAACATGATGTTTTAAGCTGGGACTATGGGGAATCTATTTCCATTTTGCTGGTTCCTCTTTATGTTGTCTGTATGCATACCATTCTTTGAAAACATAACCAGCTTATCAAGACTATCCAAGTTCTCTCTACAAGTCATGAATATGATTACTTCTCTTGTGAATGTTTTGAGATATGTTTTTACAATGAATGAAAAGGGGACAGTTACTTTTAGATATAAATATCCTCCATGTTAAATCATGAAAAGAGTGAAAACCATTTACCTATTAGCATGAAAAGAAAATAGTTTCCCGTAACCAAGTATTCCAATGTCCCTCTCTGTTTTGCACCATGTCACTAATTGTGTGTTAAACTCCTTTGTATTCTGGTTGAAATTCAGACCATTAAAATATCTTTGTTCAAATAAGTTTTGAATGTTTTCCAATCATATGTGTTAAGAATTCCCGAACTACTTAAGATACTAAACCTTGAAAAGAACTATTTTTTTTAAAAAAAAAACTTGCCTTCTGTTTAAAATTTTTAATGTCCAGATAACTTAAATGCTGCAAGTTTTGAAATCTTTAAGGGCTATTGTGTTGCTTTCTGTTTTGAAGTATGAATTCTCTTTGAACCTTCCAGATTAATTCAGTCTCTTTGGACCATAATGGTGAGTGCGGCTTGTTATGTATTTGCTTTAAGTTTCAACTTAGTTATATTTTCCCAGATTCTTAACCTCCAGGGTTAATGCTTATAAAACTCTTCCTGAATATTTCTTGGATGTGCTCATTAGTTCCTTAAACTTTGAGACTTTGGGCTGTGTTGATGCAGTTTACTACGAAGAAAAAATCAGTTTGAATTACCTCTTGATGTTTAAAAGGTTACTGGTTGAGATTAAAAGTTATTGTTTTGATTTAAAAAAAGTTACTATTCTTATAGTTAAAAAGGGTTACTGTTTCGAAAAAAAAAAAGGGAAAAAGAAAGAAAGAGGTAAATGAAACCAACAGCACCTATGACAGTATTGTTTTGACATATCGGATGAGAGAATAATTGTGTCGTCAAGGGACTGTTCTGTTTTTCGCTAAAAATGGTGTTTTGATAATTACCTTCAGCTTTGCATTAGTATGGGCTCCTTTATTGTGGAAATATTATGCTGATTTGTGGAAGTTCAACGATGCTAACTTATGATAAATGTATTTGCCGCTGTGTATTGAGTTCATATCCAGAGGTCCTATCATTTATTTTTTTTGGGAGCATGGTTGTCTTCTATGTTATGTGAAGAGTATTAGGACCATGATTATAGGATGTTTAATGTCTCAGAAAGGGCATAACCACTGTTTTGATGGTATGCTGGTTGTATTTCAACTTAAGGATTTTTGTTTAACTTGTTTATAAAATATATGTGTGTCGCTAGTGTATAAGGTTATCTGCACTTAGAGATCATCAGTAGAATGTGAATAAAGGGATTAAAGACTACGGCTAAGAGATGTTAGGGTATGTTAAAGTGTGATTTTACACGGGCATATTTGACCATGGTTCAAAATGTAGGATATCATGATCTCGTATTTTAGGATTTTTGTATGTTACTAGCAAGTAAAAGTTTCACCGTGAAGGTAATATGAATTGAGAATTAATAAGCTTTTTCTAGCAGGTTTATGTAGACAGTAAGACCGCTTGCATTTAGAAATAATGTCTGCAGAGACTGCACCTTCCCCTAAATTCGTATCATGAAGATGTAGTAAGGAAAATGTTGGATTGTTTGGGAAAGCTATCTGTTTTTTCCCTGTGGCATGTAGCTGTGTACTTAGGATTTTTCCCTTGCATTTTTTTCCCTTTTTTTTTTTCTTCTTTCTTTTTTAAAAAATTTAAACCAAGATGTGATGGGTTATCTTATAGTATCTTGTTACAACTTTCCTATGCACAAATACTCTCCTTCTTCTTCTTTGCATGACTTGAGAGGATATCTCAAAACTCAAATGAATCTTGTATCCCTTGAGGCAACTGCTGCTGCCATGGTTCTCTGAGAAATAGATAAGGCATATAAATGCCAATACACCTTTGAGTTGAAGCTGCTGTTTGTTGCTGTTTTTCTCTGAGAATCTGATGATGTTTCTTTTTAAGATATATTTTTGCTACTGAATTTGAGATAGATGTTGTAGTCTGATGCATCATCGCCAAGGTAAATAAGTGTTGCATCTGATCTATTTTCAGGCAGGCAGATGATGCACTCTTGAATTAAATTCTACTGCATGTTTTGATATCCCTACTATTGTATGGGACTTTGTCGTTTGAGCTGTCTTATTGCTGCTGAACCACTCATTTTGGCTTAAGTTATTACTTTATTTTAAGGGTTGTTTGCTATTACATGTTGGCTGCATTTGGGGAAGTTAAGGTTGGTCTTGTGATTGGTTTGCTGCTGTTGTATTTTGATCTAGTGGTTGCTGCACTAAGAAGGATTTCCCCTGCTATTGGTGGATTTATTGGCAATGAGTCTACTATAATTAGGGCAAAGTTGTCGCTGCCTTTGAGATGCCGCACTTTCGGACTTCTAGATGATGTTGCATCATAGGCGTATTTTATTTTAGTTAAACTAGTACTGCTACTTGGTTGCTGGTTGCTGCAACATATGGCTTTAAGATACTGGTGCCACATTGGGTCAACTAATGATTGTTTCTTTGCTGAAAATTGCTACACTTGATGAAAGCAATGCAGTTGCTGCTGCTATGTTCTTTAAAAAAGCAGATTTCTACACTTAATGGGGTGGGGTGGTGTTTGAAGATAAAGGTGGGGTTGTTTGAAATCTTGTTTTGTGTAATGGGTCCCAAAAAAGATTCAATGTTTTTATGTGTTGATTGGTTTAGATTGATATTGGCATGGGATTCTTGAAATTGCTGTGCTCAAAAGTTTCAGTTTTTATGCTGCAAAAATATGCTCAGAAATTCTTCATTCATGTCTGGGATATTCATTTGACGTCACATAATAGCCCATATTATCGATGGTGAAATAAAATACTCAGAACAATTTAGTAGTTGAAGGACTAAGATATCAGCAGCCACATGAAGATGAATTATATTTATGTCATGTTTAAACATATTAGTGCGTACGCTTGCTATCATGTCACAGTAGATCGGCAACAATACTCCATGCATACTAATAGAAAGAACTGGAAACAGAATCGAAAGAAGACTTTGGTATTAAAGATGAGCAAGCACATGCAAACAAATATTCCTTGTTGTCAGCAACTTTTCAAAACAAATCGAGTTCAGACAAAAGTTTAACAGTTCCTCAAATGCTATCTGTCTAGAATCATTTAATTTTTGCCGCATACAAGGAGGCTAGAAAGTCATTATAACTAATCAACCTCCATGCAGACATGAAGAAAAGGAAAGGTGCAACGATCATTTCAGGAAAAACCAATAGTATGACTGCCTTGGAAGAGTTATTAGTTATCAATAGCATCTTGAAAGTCACTCACTAAGAATCAACCCGCCAGATCGTTTGAGGCATTTCGACCATTGCCCCATCTCCAATAAGCAAGAATAACCGAGCAAGCCATTTGAAAGCGACTAATTCTAGATATTCCAATTCTTCCAATCCTTTATCTTGGATTTGGAAACATACGTAAGATCTATTTAACTGAAATGATTACTGATCAGCCGCCAACATGATCAAGTGCGAAATCTCTTAGCTAAGTCTTAGGATTGTCTTTACATTATGTATTTTGGCTTATTGTTTCACCAATGTACTCGCTTTGTTATTTTAATGAAATTTAGCCTTTTATTTCCAAACTCAAGTGTCTTGATGAAATGGCTTGGATCACTCTATCATAATCTCGAATGTTTGGCGTTAGGCCTACCTCTGGCATAAAGAGGTCCCTGCATCTTAGGACGTGTTATTAATGTCTGTGTTATAAACTTTATAAGTTGTTTGCTCGCTTACTTGCTAAGTGATTTATTTGAATTTATTTGTGATATGCTCGCTCTTGAATTTACTTGCGATTACTTGATGCTAAGAGAATTATTTGAATTTATTTTCTACTTGTTTAGTTTTAATTCTTTAGAGGTTGCCTAGCATTGAACACTGCATTGGCTGCGAATCTGCATTAAGGACGAGATACAATGGCAAAAAGATATGAATCATTCAACATCGGTGTGGGATTGGTGCAAGCGCAGAATGAGGATAGCGAGAAGAATGTAGTACAAAGAAGCGTGTTGGTGAATTTGGGAAATACCTTCAGCCTTCTTCCTAACACAAGTTCGGCTTCCAGCTCAACCCAAAACATTTTCTTCACCATTTCTCCTCACCCAGCTCCTACATATACACCGCCAAGATACTCCATTAAACCAGAAGCTTTACAAGTCACGTTGATGCCTAATATCCAAAAGCCTGCACTTGCAGCACCCTTCACAGAAAACCAGCAAAATCAGCTAGCGGTATGCCCATACAAGAGATTGAGAAATGAAACGAATGCAATCAATTGGGATGACTCGGATAGAGAGCTCCACAATTTAAGGAGAATTGTCGAAGAAGAGATGCGGGCAAGAAATGTCCAAAGTTTAAGATATGAAAGCTTGTGCATGCTTCCAAATGTTGAGTTGCCGCCAGGATTCAAAGTGCCAAAATTCGACACCTTCAATGGCAGAGGAAATCCTGTTACGCACTTGAAGGACTATTGTAGCAGATTAATGGGAATTGGACAAGATGAAGCCATACGAATGAAATTGTTCATTCAGAGCCTATCAGGGTTAGCATTAGATTGGTACACAGAACAAGACTTTCGCAAATGGTACACATGGGAGGACATGGCCCGCGACTTTGTAGAACAATTCAAGTTTAACATCGGGGTTAGTCCAAATCTTTATGATATACGTGAGATAGAAAGAATACCACATGAGTCTTTTCAGGAATATGCTATCCGATGGAGATTGGAAGCTTCAAAAATACGCCCTCCATTGCCCGAGAATGAGTTGATTTCAACTTTCATCCAAATGCAAAAGGGCATCTATTATGAAAAGTTGTTATGTGCGCGGTTACGTGACTTTTCCGATCTAATTCAAGTTGGAAAGCAAGTAGAAGCGGGCGTTCGAACAGGAAGAATTGTTGACACTCCATCAGTACAAATGACTTTTCAAGCCGAAACGTTCAAAAACTTGCAAGGCAAAAACAGAGAAGTCGACTCACCTGTCAAGCCTACATATCAGCCGCAATCACGACAGAACTATCAATGTTCACGTGATCATGTATACTTTCATCAACGAGGCTTTCGATATCAACCCGATCAAACACAGTCTAGCTTACGACAGTCAGAGCACGCAAGACTCCGCACTTTTACTCCGTTTAAAGAGTCATTAACCAGCATATTTGAGAGAATGAAAGCCAAGGGACTCCTGAAGCCAAAGAAAGGATGGATCCCTAAAAGCCTACCGCCAGATTTTGATTGGTCCAAGAGTTGTGCTTACCACTCTAATATTCCAGGTCATGACACAGAAAATTGCCCGGCACTTAAGCATAAGATCCAGAACATGATTGAAAAGGATAAGATAAGCGTGCAACAAAATAAATTGTGTGACAATGAGGGCCCTCCAGTTGCAAATGCAATTATTGTTACCGGTGATCCATCAAAATTGGCACCGAGACATTTGAAAAGGAAGCGCGGAACTAAGTAAGATGATTGAAAGGATCTACTGTCACTAGCATTCTTCACCCACTTGCTTCATGATAAGCTTTCCTTCTAGTAATTTTTGCTAAAACTTTTTATGAACTACTTTTGACCTGATTCCTTCGGGATAAGTAGGCAGTCCATTCTTGGACACGGTCTTAATATAGTGAAAATTCAATTTTCCCCACGAAGCAACACTGGGGCAACTTTGAAAATAGCCTATCATTATTCGACAAAAGCATGAATTGAAATCCCGAGCAATATATTAGCGTCACCAGATTTGTTGCAATGCCATCACCACGAAAATGCAGATTCAATGCCAAAGCTTTAGTGTTCAATGCAAGGCAACCATTTTATTTTACACTAACAAGTTTTCTTTGAGTAACGCAGGGACATATTTTAGCTATTCTTGAAGGATATCGCACAGTATCAAGTCGGCAATTGCAAGATTCAGATAAAGCAAAGGGCAAAGCCAACTTAATACTAATTAAACTTGAAACTCACAAATTTTCTTTGAGTGCAGGAACTTTTTAGATGTAAATCTTGGCAGGGTAGAAGGTCCCCAAATCTTCGGCACTACATCATGAATATTTACTGCTGCAAATTACGTACTGCGTCAAACTCATCTCACCGCACTAATTTTATTAAACATAAATCAAGCACTACATTTAGGCTCGTCCGCCTTTAATAGGACATTTTAGGCTCGTCCGCCTTTAATAGGACATTTTGGGCTCGTCCGCCTTTAATAGGACATTTTGGGCTTGACCGCCTTTTATATATTGCATGGGCTGTGCACCGCCCCTTTGAAATTTCTGCATAAGGCTGAGCACCGCCTTTTATATGTTGTGTGGGCTGTGCACTGCCCCTTTGAAATTTTAGCATGAGACCGAGCACCGTCTTCTATCTCAATTTTATTCTGCTTTGTAATTTAAACTACGCTTGACCTGATTCCCTTAGTGGGATACATAGGCAGCCTATGTCAGGCTCGGTCTCGTCATTCGCAAAAGCAACATCCTCCTATACCAGAAACTGGGACAAATTTTAAGGGCATCACCGCAAAAGCTCAATATCCTCCTATACCAGAAACTGGGACAGTTTTAAGGGGCATCATCGCAAAACGACACCCTCTTATGCGAGTAACTGGGACAATTTTTAAGGGCATCATCGCAAGCGACATCGAGAAACATGAAAGAGAATATGGCCAACAGAGTCATCAGGCAAAAAGAAGACTTGGGAGAAAGGACGCTCGCTTTGTTTCACGGTTCCCAAGTCGCAGAAGCCAAAATATATAATGTTCGCAGCCTTGCAAGGATTGCACGTCGAACGGTTTGATCTTTATTATAACAATTATGCCTCTCGAGTATCAATAATTTGCGAGATTCGCAACAAATTAATACTTGAGTCTTGCAAATGATTTTTCAAACGTGTCGACGCACAAATATTATTTTCAAATGCTCTCAAATGCACTACGCATGCACTACTATTTTAAATACCACGCACTGCTGCTTTAAATTCCCCGCACTACATGCACTATTATTTTTAATACCACGCACTGCATATGCACTATTTCTTTAAATTCCCCGCACTGCATGCACTACTATTTTAAATACCACGCACTGCTGCTTTAAATTCCCCGCACTGCATGCACTATTATTTTTTATACCACGCATTGCATATGCACTATTGCTTTAAACTCCCCGCACTACATGCACTACTATTTTAAATACCACGCACTGCATACGCACTACTGTTTTCAAATGCCCCGCACTGCAAAAGCAACCGCACCTGCATTACATTATTACTTTCAAATGCCCTGCAAAGGCACATCATCATTGTTCGCAAAAGCACCACATTTTAGGTTCGTCCGCCTTTAATAGGACGATTTAGGCTCATCCGCCTTTAATAGGACATTTTAGGCTCGTCCGCCTTTAATAGGACATTTAGGCCCGTCCGCCTTTAATAGGACATTGAGGCCCGTCCGCCTTTAATAGGACATTTAGGCCCGTCCGCCTTTAATAGGACATTTAGGCTTGTCCGCCTTTAATAGGACATTTGGGCTTGTCCGCCTTTAATATAACATTAGGCTAGTCCGCCTTTAATTGGACGTTTTAGGCTAGTCCGCCTTTAATAGGACATTTTAAGCTCGTTCGCCTTTTATATATTGCCTGGGCCATGCACCGCCCTTTTAAATTTTTGCATAAGGCTGTGCACCGCCTTTCATATGATGCATGGGCTGCGCACCGCCCTTTGCATCGCTTTCATATATTGCTTGGGCCATGCACCGCCCTTTTTAATTTCTGCATGGGCTGCGCACCGCCCTTTGCATCGCTTTCATATATTGCCTGGGCCATGCACCGCCCTTTTAAACTTCTGCATAAGGCTGTGCACCGCCTTTCATATGATGCATGGGCTGCGCACCGCCCTTTGCATAGCTTTCATTTATTGCTTGGGCCATGCACCGCCCTTTTTAATTTCTGCATAAGGCTGCACACCGCCCTTTGCATCGCTTTCATATATTGCCTGGTCCATGCACCGCCCTTTTAAATTTCTGCATAAGGCTGAGCACCGCCTTTCATATGATGCATGGGCTGCGCACCGCCCTTTGCATCTCTTTCATATATTTCCTGGGCCATGCACCGCCCTTTTAAATTTTCGCATAAGGCTGTGCACCGCCTTTCATATGATGCATGGGATGCGCACCGCCCTTTTCATCGCTTTCATATATTGCCTGGGCCATGCACCGCCCTTTTTAATTTCTGCATAAGGCTGAGCACCGCCTTTCATATGATGCATGGGCCGCGCACCGCCCTTTGCATCGCTTGCATATATTGCCTGGGCCATGCACCGCCCTTTTAAATTTCTGCATAAGGCTGAGCACCGCCTTCATGTTGCACGGGCTGCGCATCGCCCTTTGAAAATTTTCTGCATAAGACATCGCACCGCACTTGCTTTGCTTTATTATTATTTTTTAATGCCCTGTGTGTGCTCGCAGCCGCATTGCACCGCACTTGCATCGCTTTACTTCAATATTTATTTTTACTGACTATTTTTTATCTAGTTTAAAGTTTCACAGGAGCTTTAGCGCAACGTGGAACTATTTCTTCGGCAGCGAACTGGGGAAATACGTCGGGAAGGATAAGCAGACTTCCCGACAAGGGTCAAAGATCTACCTCGAACACTCGGTTCCAATTCCAAATATCCCGCCCGCATTCTAGCACACTCAATTTTCAGAGTTCTATCACAATACCCAGTGTCATCATAACTCGACACTGGGACAATATTTTGCGAAGATTCGCGCCAAATCGTGAGTTTGCCAGTCATAGGTGTCGTAGCCATCCCAGAACTACACATGGCCTGATTCTCGTGCAACCCGAGATATGTAGGCGATTCAGAGACCAGAGTTCGGCCGTAATTTTCTTTACCCTTAGTCCTCCATAATCCTTTAGCCGGGACAAAATAGGCTACTAAGTCAACGTCTTTGCCCGACAACTCTTTTCATCATTACCGGGCAAAGAGGGACAAGTTGTTGACACCCAATTTTGTCCCACCTTTTCTCCAAAATACCTATTTTTCACTTCTAATATTTTGGCAACTTTAAAAAATAATTATTTGCATTTTTTACTATAATTAGCTTTTATTAATACCGGCATTTCATTAGCCTGTCATTATCTTTTACTACCGTCATTACTACCATTATTATTATTATTATTATTATTTTGTTACTAGTATTATCAAAATTATCATTTCAGCATTTTTTTACCGTCTTACCCGCACGCATCGCATTTATCTTCGCATAATTAAATGACAGCACCTACTCACTATTGAATTTCAAATATTATTGCATTGCTATTATGACGGCATATAATTTATTATCCGAGTATTAGTAATTGCACATTTTATATTAAGTAATTTAAATTGGTCTTTTATTTAAATGTAGTAGCCCAATCAACTCATAAACATTTTTTGACCAGTCCATGTTTTATTGCACTAGCCCATTCATTTAATACTCAGTCCAAAATAAACTGATCCAGCCCATCCTAAATTATACCCGACCCGCCCTTTTTCATTTAACAAGGAACCATTAGGGTTCCTTGTTGATTTTTCTCCTTTCGTCCGCCGCCCTCCCCTGTTCTCTCTCATCTCCTTCTCTCGCTCTTTCCTCTCCTTCATCCCCCCCCCCACGTGATCTAACCTGCCATCTCCACCATACGCTGTCACCCCACGCGTCTGACATCCTGTTCCCCACGCACCTCTGCCGCCTCCACCATACGATGTTCCTCACGCGTCTGACATCCTGTTCCCCACGCACCTCTGCCGCCTCCACCATACGATGTTCCTCACGCCTCTGACGCTCCACGCACCTCTGTCACCCCATCTCCACCTGTTCCTCACGCTCCTCCTTCTCTCTTCCTTCAAACAAAGAGAAAAATCTATAAAGAGCTGGCGAGTGGTAGAAACAGGGATCTTTTTTTTGGTCACGAAAAGTTCCGTTAAAACAAAGTTGAAGATATTCTGGAAAATATCAGTCCCTAATCGCACGAATTTCCCTCTTTAAATATTAGTTTTAATTTTATAAATATCGATTCAAGCACTAGTACCATGCCCGGTCATTAAGGCTCGGTGTCATATATATAGTATCATGCCCGACCATTAAGGCTCAGTGTCACATATATAGTTGTTATGTCCCGTATTTTTATACTTTGGGACAACCCGGATTAACTATAATAAGTTAGGGCCAAGATCATTCCGGGACTTGAAGTCGGGACTTTTGATCTTTGATTTTTATTTTGAGACATAAGTTGTGCATGAAATTGTTGGCATGAAAAACTTAGGAAAAATTGGGACAAAAATTCATAAATTTGGAGCTTAAAAATCTTGCACACAAGGCCTTGTAGCCGTGTGGTCCTTAAATGGTCCCACACATTTTGTGGCCAATTTTAATTGGTCCAACTCATGTGTGGGCCATGGACACATGGATAATTTATGTGGAGGCTTAAAAGATGACTTCTAAGTCATCTCTTATCATTTCAACACTTAAAAAAGATCAAGAAGTTGAAGAACAACTTCAACACCCCTCTCGGCCAAGAACCTAGGAAAACCAAATCCAATTTCATCCCTTCCAAAATTATTTCCTTGGTATAAATCCACAAATTAGAGGTCCCTAAGTAACGTGGAAGTGTTGTTGGAGCGATCAAACCCTCCGTTTAGTAGATCGCAAACCCTAGCCTAATTGTGGAGTTGAAGAAGAAAGGTAAGTTTTGATCTTGTTTTATGTGTTGCGAATGTTTTATGCATATTGTAGTATGTTAATATGGATGAAATTTGTGAAATATTGTAAGTTGGAGGTTAGCCGTGTAGGGTATGTGTGGGCGTGTAAATGGGTGTGGTAATTGGGTGGATGAATTAATTCTATGTAGCATGTTTGATTGTTGTAGGGTGAAGAAATAAATGAGAACCATATAAATGTGTATGTGGGTGTGTGTCCATATATAGCCTATAATGTGTGGCAAAGGATGAATTAATATCGCTTAGTGTTTTAGTAGTTGTCGTCATGAATTCTAGTTTGGAAATGAGAGTTTAATGACTCAAGATGGATGTTGTAATTGTAGGGGCTGGTTTGAGGGTTATTGTGTGTTTGATGTAAATTGTATATTTATGAGAATGTTATCGTTATAGTGTGGATTGTTGACACAAATCATGATTTGAAAATGAGGAGTGTGTTATAGTGAGGTTCCCGGGTTTGGGGGCTGTTTTCGGCAAAAATTGGAGCAGTGTTGGATTGTTGGAAATATTGTGTAACTTGTTTGAAATGTCCTTGAATATTATTGGTATGGGTTCGGGTTGGTATTTGAATGTATGAGCGGTAATGTGGCTTGAACATAAGCCGTCGAATTTAATATTATGAATGTTGTTGAATGTTGTAAAAGAGAGTCATTAATGTTATATTGCCTTTCGGATTGGTCATTGGAGTTGTTAGGTTGGTTATTGTTGTTGTGATTGTTGATTTGGCCGAGTTAAATTCTCGGGGTTGGCCTATTTACAGGGGAAATGCTGCCCAAATTTCCATAGAATTTGAGTGTTAGTTTGGAATAAATCGCCTAAGTGCCTATGTCTAATATTTGATATTCGTTGACGTATTTGTAGACCTTGGGGAGCCCGAGACGTAAATTGGGATTAGCTTTAGTTGGACTAACTTGGAGTGCGTACGAGGTACGTAAAGCTCACACCTTCCTTCTTTTGGCATGTCTTAGTTATAAATAGGCTATACCACGAGCCTCGAGGAAATTCTAAATTCGCAATCCGAGCACGTTATGATTCTAATATATATATTCCTTGGCATTCGTATGTTTGATGTGATGAAATATGAGCCCTTATGTCTCCGAAATGATTGATTTCCAAATGTTGCACAAAAAGTTTTGTTTTAAAAGAATTCCGTAACTAAGGACGCCGTACCTTCCACATAAAGGCTCGGATTGCTTTGATATTTTCGTAGGAGTTTGTATGACGTATGATGAGTATGTTCTCCATAGGCGGGCACGGCTCGGGTCAATAACCACCCGTGGGTCCCGAGACTTTCCTTTATGTAATTCGGAAAACTTTTGAAAAAATTTGGTATGACTATTACCTTGATTCTCAATTATGGTCATTTTACTTATATTTGAGTCCATGATAACGATTTTATGCATATGGTTGCTCACGACTCTGCTCGTGCGTTCTGTTATATCTTTCGCCGGATCCCGGGCCGGTTCTGTTGTCGTGCGCATTTTGATATACTCCGGTGTTATGCTGTGTTTCCGCTTATATTTGGTGTTATGCTGTGTATGGCGTTATGTTGTGTTGTGATATGTGACGGGGATACGGAGATTTGAAACCTTCTGGTGTTATGCTGTGTTATGGCGCCATCGACGGGAGGGCGACCATATTCTCTGTGCCCTATGTTGACACCCAATTTTGTCCCTCCTTTATTTTAATTTATTTACTCGGGCTTCTAAATTTATTGACGAGTTAAATACTTTATTCTCACTATTTTATTTTATTGCTACTACTATTAATATCGCTACTTTTATTTTCAACATTACGAGCATTACTTTATCACAAATTTTAAATGGTTCGTCATCGTTTCATTTTAGGATTTGTACTCGTTAAATTAATTTTTTTACTTTATACACACTAATTACTATTTGTCTTCACATAATATATATTATACTAGTTACTAAATTAGAAGCCCAAGAATAATTAAATAGGGGACAAAAGATCAACATGTTTTAGCCAATTAATGGCCCAAACGGACCAACCCATTACCACTATTTTAACTAATCCAACCAGCCCAAATAATCCCCTACCCGGTCCAGCCCAAATAATTACCCGGCCCAACCACTTCATATGATCAGCCAAAACAAACAAACCCTAATCCTAAACCTAATCCGCCTCCCTTCCCTTTCTCTTTCTTCCTCCTCTCCTCCTTCACTCTCTCGCCCGCTCCCCTCACGTTCTCTCCACTCCTCTCTGTCCCCCCACGTCTCTGCCATCTCCACTTCCCCTTGTCCCCCACGCCTATCTCTCCCACGCTCCCTCCACTCGCTACACCCCGCTCCTCTTCCTCTTCCATTTAAAACCCTAATCACAATCCTATAAAAGAGGAAGAGCAAGAAACTCGAAAGAAAAAAAGAAAGACGTTTTTAAGGGGAATGACTCAACATTTTTAAGTTTTTGATTTAGCGTTTTTTCAGGGAACGATTATTCAACGTCTCCCAGAGCTTACCCTCACAGTTCATACACTTTTGATCAATCATCATCTGTTCTTGAACATTTATTCAACATAAAATTTCTGGTCCGTCTCGATCTGAGGTTCGAATCGTTCGTCGTGTTCGGGTCTATTCATAACGAGAGAGTAGATTCGACGACCTCGACACCCAGTTCATTGCGCATAAAACAGGTAAACCTCGATACATTTATTACTTCTAGTCTTTAGTTTCTGCTTTAATTAAATTTTTAGCTGATTCTGCTATTTTCTAGTTATGTAGTTTCTTTGTCGTCATGTTATTTCTTTGATGTTTGGATACTGTTAGGATAGGATGTTGACTGCTAAAAATGAATTTGAAAGGTGTATACTCTAATTTGGATACTTAGACTGAATTTCCAGGACTTAGAACCTATTTAAAGCCGAATATACATAGGATCTACAGTGGGTATACATTCGATATACGTCTGGTATACACACCATGATGCGTATATATTAGGTATCGTGTTAGTACTCTGTCGTATCTTATAAGGTTGTTTGAAGTCACCTGTTGACGAAATCTTTAATCATGTGTCGTATGATCTAGATGTGATTCTGTATGTTTATTTCATTACATGTATGTTTGTTTGCTTCTGTTCGTGTCTGTTAAGCTGGAACTGATGTGTAAACTTTATGGGAACGAATAAATCTGAATGTGGTCTGATTTCAGTTCAGTAAAAAGAATTTCCTATTTGAGCCTATGTGAAAAGAGAGATGGTTTCAGACATCCATTTCGTCTTGTTTGGTATTTAATTTCTTTTTTTGTGTTCGTATGATTAGCTTAGCTCATTTGGTAGATGTTGTTTAGTTTGGCATGTAAGTGATGAGGAAGGCCAGAAATTTATGTGCATATGATGTTACCCTTTACACCTGCTTTGATATTGCATGATTATGGTTATGTATGGCCTTGCATAAAAAATAACCTTGAAATAAACCTAGTGAACCAGACCTTTAATGTACCCCTGATGTCTGTTCTAAGTTAAAGGATTCGCATTCTATTGATGGTTCAATATCTTGAGTTTCAAAGTAAATATGGTATGCATGAAAGGTTTGAGAAATCCTGAATTTAGCTACTGTGGATTTGGTAAATGATTTGGGAATCCTGCTAGTTTCTTTGGAGTGCCGTATGGCGAGAATTTGCCTTTTTGTGCCTCACCCGACTATGCTGTACAAGCCTCTTTCGTTTTTCATGACCTTAAATGGCTACCTGTTTATCTCCTTGGGTTAACTTCCTGGACACATGCTAACTGTCACATGACTCATTTCAAGTTCTGTGTGAAAAGGGACTTATTTGAACGCTACTTTACTCTCAACATGTTTAATCAGTGTTTTAAAACATGTAAACCTTCCATGTTTGAACCAGCCTACTTGTTTAGTTGACTTACCCCTCTATCTACGCTTACCACATGTTAATTTACCTTACTTGACTGGTCTATGCTACCATTGCTTAATTTTATCTTCTGGTTGCGATGAATCCGTGACAATGTGTGGTTATTAAGTTCACTACCTATCATTCTTACGTCTATTATGTATAATATGTGAGCCTGGCAGTCTGAATTTTGCATAACAAAGCTGTTTGTTTTAGTTTGTGTTGACTGAAGCTTGACTGTTTAGTGTGAACCTACCTGGGAGTTTGTTTGCCGCCAAGACTTAAGTCTTGATAGGGTGCCCTTGTCTTGAATTTATCATAGCCGCAATTTCTGAGTTTGCTTCTTGTTTGTCACTTGGTTTTTTTAGCTCCACTGCGGCCTGCTAAGTATCTAAGTCCAAGCATGATATTCATATCCTATTTTCTATAGATGGTACGACTTGCTTACTTGTTGTTAATCCTGAGCTTATTTGCTTCTTGAACTTGCCTACACTCTATGCAAAGTTTAAATAACTATCATACATGTCTCCCAAACCACATGGAATCTGGTCTTAGCACCTCCAAACTGTCTACTTTTGAGTAATGAAAATCTGCATAAGTTTGTGCCTCTTCTTGTTGTCTATTTTGCCTAGCATGGCTCTGTACAAACATGTATTATCTGGTTCTCTCCCTGTCTTGTTGAAACTGATCCTGAGTTCTTTGAAACCCATCTTACTTGTTTACTTATGATAGACGTTATTACAGCATGGTGATGTTTGCCTATTTGTTGTGATCTTTAGGAACTTTGTTGGGTACTTATTGGAGTATGGGACTCTGGATTAATATAGTTGTAAAGCTTGTCTTCTAAATGTGTGCTATACTAGTTGCTTCTATGGCTATTTGTCTGAACCCAGCATGAGTCTTACCTTGTCCATTCTCTTATGATTCTGTATGTTAAGTGCTTTTATTCACTATATAGTAGTAGTGCTTGATAGTAGTGTGCAAATGTGGAAAGATGTACACAATAGATGGTGCAATAGGGTCTCACTGGTATAAGTTTAAACCTTCCCCGGTGTTAGCCATGCCTGGGGTTCATGAAATCCCCTGGAATTTGTGCGACATCGGGAAGACGAGGGCGAAAACTTTTCAATATTAGCCTTCTATACATCTTTATGAATGTGTACTCCTAAGATATACTTAAAATATACATAGAATATACAATCTGTTAATTTGTTTTGAGTTTATATTTCGTATGTTTAACATTATTCATTAATCACATACTAATCCTTTTCTTTTCCTTTTTTTATGCATGACTCTCGCATACGAGTCCCTCGGATTCGTCATCCCCGCATTCGGTGTTGGGCTAAAAGCCCCAACGAAATTCTTCTCGAGTCAGTCCAATCCGCAGCCAAACAAGAAAACAAAATCTGGGCCAAAGCCCAATAGACAAGACAGCCCACAACAACAATATAGAGGGATTTATTGGGCCTAAGCCCAATAAACGTGAACAGTTCAGCTGGGCCCTAATAAATAGGCCCAACCCATTTACTCTTTTACTCTCTTCCTTATTTTTATTGTTGTGTATTTTTTTTATTTGCTTTGTATGACTAACATCTCATTTTATTTTATTAACTTAGATAAATTCTAGTATATTAAGGGTTGTGGTTTAGTAATGGGTAGTTAATTCACAAATTACATTCACTTATATTTTCTAAACTATTTATAGTATCCATAACATTTATTTGAGTAATTGATTTTCAAATAGTATGCCTACATATTTTTGGGTTAAAGAAATCATTTTTCATTCTTACTATCTTATGAATTTCAAAACGTCATTAAGTAGGGATCCAATTATATTTTATAAACATTTTCAAGATTTACCCAACTATACATGTTTTAGCCAAAAAAATTGGTTAAATAAAGAGTGATAGAAATAGAAAGATAAGTCCAGGCATTTCCATACCATCATATTCACATAATATCATTTTACTTAAAGAATCACATTCGTCGCATTATCTTTTAAAAGACTATTATTCATAGGCAAATCATCCTATTTTCTACAAATTTTATCTTGAATAACATTACTATATTTTTCATTTAAGGCCTTAGCCATATCTTTAAGTTTCATTTAACATTTAGAATCTTCTTTTACGCAAATTATTATGTTTTCTACAAGTATTATTTTAAACAACACTATTATGCTTTCGTTTAAAACCTTAACAACATTTATAAGTCGTATTCAAAATAGCATTAGAAATACTCTTTTATACAAATTATTACTTTTCTACAAGTCCTATTTTAAATAGCATTCTTATATGTCTATCTATAACTTTAGTCATATTTACAAAGCTACGTTCTTTTCTATAATACTATGTTCACACTTAGCCTAATCAATTGTAAGTCCGGTCGGTTAACCATTGTTAATGGGTCTTAAAGGGTGCCTAATACCTTCCCTTTAGACTAATTGAACCCTTACCTAGAATCTTAAGTTTCGCAGACCTTAAACAGAGTTAACTTTAAAATAACTTTAATAAATTTAGGTGTCCTAATTCACCATAAATAATTAGGTGGCGACTCCTTAAAACAAACACAAACAAAAAATAGGAATCACCAATATGTTGTACTCTACTTTAACCCGGTTAAAAAGGGGTATAACACCCTATGCATGACTTATATTTTGAGAGTAAACATTTTGATATTTTGGGTTTGCACTTATGTTCTGTACTTCTATTTCGTTATGCTTCAGATTTGTTTTCTGTATCTTCTGCTTTGCATACTCAGTACATATTTCGTACTGACCCCCTTTCTTCGGGGGCTGCGTTTCATGCCCGCAGGTACAGACGCACAGTTTGGTGATCCACCAGTTTAGGACACCCTCTTCTGCTGTTTGGAGTGCGCCTATTATTCTGGAGCCTACGTTTTGGTATATATTCGTTCTTTGCATATGTACATATTTGTTCAGGGGTACGGCGGGGCCCTGTCCCGCCATATGATTTGGTTGGTCTGTTTAGAGGTCTGTAGACGTATATGTGGGTTGCGCCTACTTCTGTACAGGTGTGTTTGTATGATCCCATTTGCCATGGCAGCCTTGTCGGCATGCATTTGTATATGTTTTGGGCCGTTGCGCCATTTGATAGCCTCGTCGGCTTTTTGATATATACGTACATATTTGGTTGCGTTTGAAATGCGTCTGAGACAGTTTGATATAATGTGAGGCAGCGTGTGATATTTGTGCCCGTATACGTTATCTGTATGTGATTCATATTGGTTGAGTGTGTTCGGGTGCCCAGCTCGGGCACTAGTTACGGCCTACGGGGTTGGGTCGTGACAATAGTATCATGCCCGGCCATTAAGGCTCGGTGTCATATATATAGTATCATGCCCGACCATTAAGGATCGGTGTTATCATCATTAGCCCGCGTCCGGGGCAATATCATAACATGCCCACTGCAGTGGTGTGCACATCTACGTGTCATGCCCAGCCAACTATAGCGCGACGCGGTGTGAGAAAATACATACATATATATATATATATATATATATATATATATATATATATATATATATATATATATATATATATATATATATATATATATATATATATAAAGAATGCATGAGAGTCAAATAAGAGCTATAAATACATCGGAGTGACGTAAGGTCGGTAACCTCCGATTATATTATGGAATAATCATCATCGTTCTATCTCACCTTGAAGGAACAATTATTATAAGGCGAGATCAACAACAATGAATAAAAATCAAGAAAATCACGAAAATAACTCAACATTCTCATATTTACATTGAAATCATAAGCTTGGGACTTTTAAATATGAAATCATCATCATCGTCGTAATCATCATAGAAACATTCTCATCCTTAGCACGTCATCAACATTGTAAAAACATGTCCGTTGTTGTTGTCTTAAAAGATTATAGAATCATAAATCTTTGACTCGGAAAATAGGGACATTTTGGAAAACATTTATGGATTATCAAGAAAGAAGTCATACCTTTGAATCATGAACTCTAACTTTTGGAAGTAAGGAGGTTATAAAACATATGTAGGGAATTATAACATAGGAATTTCTAGAAATAGGACCATCGTCATCATAAAACATATTTATCTTTAGCAGCATAAGAACTCTATGAATCATGAATCTTTAGCTTTTGAGAATAAGAATATTCTTGGAAAACATTTATGGATTCACATAAGGGATCATGGAACATTTGGAAAACACCTATTGGATTCATAAGAAAGGAATCATGCCTTTAGAAGAAAGGGACTAGCCTTTAACATACCTGTTCAACCTCCAGTTATTGTCACGACCCAGCCCCGTGGGCCGCGACTGGTGTCCTTCTGGGACACCCCAAACGAACTCACACCCAGACCATCGTAATCTGACTCGTCCGAACTCAACGTACGTTATTCGAACTCAACATCGTAAGCAGATCTCTACCGAACACTTATCCTAAGCAGTCGCCCGTACAGATCAGACAAATCACAAATCAGAAAGGAGGCGGAATATACATCGCCAAATTTCACACACACACATCAGAAGGGTGGCGGGATGCACATCGCCCCCAAGTACATACACATACATACAAACTCAGAGGCCGACTTGGCCATAGCAGCGTACGGGCCGCTTAAGAATGCAAAACAGACTCACATGCAAACACACCGGACCCACGACCCACAAATCTGACTACAGGCCTCTAGACAAAACAGAACATAAGAACATAGGACGGGATAGGGCCCCGCCGTACCCACTCATCCAATATACAGAATACAGACACAACAAAAGATATGTACCAAAAGTAGGCTCCGGATCAAGGGGAGCTTTCCAACACAGCAGAATGAGTAGCCTAAACTGGAGGACCACCCAAACGAGCTTCTGTACCTGCGGGCATGAAACACAGCCCCCGAAGAAACGGGGGTCAGTACGGGAGAAGTACCGAGTATGTAAAGCAGAAGGTACAGAAATCACAAACACAGCTGGAGTCAGAAAGAACAAACACACCAACATCGCAAACAAAGCAAACCTGTGCGGGAGGCGAACGTACAAATGCAAATCAAATCATGTATAGGGTTTAGGAACGTGGTCACCCCCCGACGCTGGTGCCACAACACATCATAACTCCAGAAGGTTTCAAATCTCCGTACAATCTCCAGACACATCATATCACACACACATCATATCATCAGAACGTATCAAATGCCATATCACATCATAACTCCATAAACGGTAACCGGCCCTATGGCGAGGCCTCGGAAACCGTAACACATCATAACTCCCGAATATATTATAGTGCGCACGATCACAAAGTCGGCCCGGGTACCGACGAACGAAGTCATAGCAGACAGCACGAACAGAGTAGTGCCGAAACCATATGCATATTAAAAATAATTTATCGGACTCAGCATATCGTTTACATATAGATAGATACTGACGCCAGAAGGCTCGGAGTAGGAATCGAATTGATAAAAGTAGGCATATAAAGGTTACGAAGTTCCAAACTGTCAAATTCGTAAGAAAACTGTTCATAAGTCATTTTTCCGAAATTCTCACATCATCCCAAAGTACAGAACATGCATTAATGGCATAGGAAGTTTCAAACACATCCTTGAGTCATAAACAGAAGATTGCGAATCATAACAGACACAAGCGAATCAAACAAACCGAATAAGGGGAGCCTCGGGGCTCGCGGGCCCACCTCGGGTCAAATTGAGGCGGCGGACACAAATCACAGACTTTCGGCTCCATAGAGCCATCTACGAAAGTTTCGAAGGGTTTCGGACACAACAGCACAAGTTATGGAGGTACGAACATTCTTTTAACCAAAAGTGACAAAAAGGGGTTCAATCGCGCTGAGTGAATAGTGCTCGGACTTGAACTTCGATTTCCAAGAGCAGGGTTATTCCCGAGATTCCGAAATTTTCCTAGTGGGTCTAGGACATGCCAAAAGAATGAGAGGTAGGCTTTACATACCTGGTTGGCGCCTTACGCTCCTCAAATCGCAATTCCCGTTTCGTCCAGAAACTGCAAATGGTCACTTTTACCAGTTACTATTCATGAGAATTAACATTTTAGTCTTTGGGCTATATTTGGCTACCGAAATTTCGGCAGCACTTCCCCTATAAATCTAACACCCCCGAGACTTAGCTCGGCTCCAAATATAACAACATCAACAGCCCAAACATCAATACACAATACGAATCACAATCAAACACACTAACTTCACAATTGCACCTTATTCCATAAGTTGGTAATCCTATTTCCAAACTTCACAATTTCAACTCATATCCACATTATTGTATTCATTCATTCAAGATTATTCCATTACATAACAAACAAGTTCCAAACCATTTACCAAGTTTTCCCAAAATCCATTACTTTCCATTTTTCATTCAACACACCAAAAGTTACGACGAACGTTCTAACTTGCGTCGTTTCATTCCAAATTCGTTATCATCAACCATAAATCTTATTTAAGGTCTTTAGTGTCATATATATACTATGATATACACAAATATACCAAAGGTATACACTTTCCGATAACGTCCGAAATTATTTTCTAACACCAACTCAATTCCTTAATCAATCCTTTACAACATAATGACCACAACAACACATTATTCAAACTAAACAAGATAAAATTCTTATGCCTTGCACTACATGGGACTCACGGCCAAACACACCCTTTTATATACACACACACCATGCACAAACACAACCTCATCCCACAATCTTCACACTAATCCAATCACTAACACATATATATCCATTTCATAACATTAAAACATAAAAATCTTACCTTTTTCTTGAATTTCCGATTTGCCGCAAACGAGCACCTTACGCCAATCTAATTATACCACCACGAAGAGCACCTCGAACTCATCAATCATTCCAAAAGAGACTAGGTGATTGGATTAGAAACAAAGCCAAGAATTTTTTTTTTCCTTTTTCTCTCCTTCGGCCGAGAGCACCTTTTGCTTGGTGTTCTTCAATTGCTTTGTGTTTATCTTGAAAATTCTCAAGTATACTTGATATATATCCAAATGGGAGTCATGTGCATAGCACATGACTCTTTAAAAGTGGCTTGGGCTTGCCTCTTGGCCGGCCACTTCCATGTTTTGGGCCTCAATTTTTGTGTTGCATTTTTCTTGGCCCAATTCACTAAACGTCCCGTTTTGTAATTCCCGAAACTAATTTCCGAAGTTCCAAATTTACCCTCGGCCTTCCCCGACGTCTTAACATTAATAACTCCATAACCAACATATTCATATTCACCAAAATCAAAATATTTCCTCAACACACAAGTCTTCTTTATTTCTTGATTTCCCGTTATACGAAAATACGGGACATAACATTCTCCCCCCCTTTAGAACATTCGTCCTCGAATGTTGAATCGACCTCAAGGGTGTCGTACTACTCCGGGAGGGTTCTCTTGATAGGTCCTTTATTGATTTCTCCGACATGTCTTCTTTACCAATACTAGGGTAGATTTTTCACATCACTGACCCAAATACCTTCATAATACATTTTCTCATACCCTACGTAATCACCGAACTCTGCACTATATTCTCGTAAGGGACGGACGCTTTCCAGACATCATCGTCAATATCATTTTCTTTTCACACTCCTGAGTTTCCTTACCACATCGTCGTAATCTCACTTTACTTCATATCAGACACTTCATGCCCAACAGATTCAGAACTAAAACCGAACGGATTCATAATCGGAAGCAGACATACTCAACTATGGCGGTTGGATTCGTAGTCAACATCGAAGGTACGGAAGCATATCAGACACATCTGAGATCGGAGTCAGACATATAAAGGCGTATCAAACGAACTCGTAGGAAGAATCAGACACACTAAGATATACCAAACAGATTCACAATCAAAGCCAGTCGTACGGAATCATATCGAACAAACCCGAATTCAGAAGCAAACATACAGAGTGGTTCCATACCGAATCGTGATCAGACAAACCGAAGGGTATCAAACACACACGCGGTCAAAATCCAACGCACCGAAGCATATCAGACGGATTTATATCCAGATTCAAACCCACAGAGGTGCGCCAGACAGGAACGGATTCAGAATCAAACGCACAAAAGGTTCATCGGACGGGAACATAGTCGAACGCAGAAGTACAGAGGTGTACTAGGTAGAGCCTCATCGGAATCGGAAGTGCAGAAGCACCACAGATGGGATGTCAATTTAGAATCAAATCATTCATATTAAAGCTCCAATAATTCATGAGAATGCCCCTTGATTTGCAAACTCATTCACCAAGTCGTCACACAATTTACCTTGCGTCCTACGTACCAACTCCTCCAAAGATTCCAATTACTCACACTGCTTATCTTTTATTTACCACAACATCAGTTTCCGGGGCTCGGCTCTTAACCCACATGGCACTGAATGAAAATCATACACACACATACACATACACGTACACACACACACACTTATTCGGACCTTACTGGAGAAAATCTCTGGCTGTTATTCAAATTCGTTCAATTTCCCAAGAAGTGTTGTACCCTTTCCTTTTTGCCCATTTAGTCCGCCTCGTTCCGCGCGACTCCCGAAAGGGCACTAATTATTCCACACACAGTCTATTTACCTTTTGGTTACCCCAAATTTTCATTTACATAAATCATACTTGCACTTGTGCAAAATTTTGCATTACTTCCCAGGGGGTCACCCATCCCAGAATTGCTCTGGCTTGAGCACGCTTAACCCCGAAACTTTCACGCATTTTGATGCGTTAGGGCTGATATAATTCCATCAATTGCCCTGCACGACCTTTGTCACGAAATTTTAGGCCAAACGGGGTCTTAGCAAATCTTTCGGAAATTTTTCGTAGCGGGTCCCACTCTCGGCTAAGTCGTACCATTACCTTGTCGCTTTTCTGAATTTTCAACATTCACTTTCATACACATATACATATGATCACAACTAACCCACGAATTTAAGCCTCCAAATAGTCGATGTGATCCGATAGAAATGCCACCGTAAGGTGTTCTCTGGCCACTGACAGAAGAAAACTAAAGCCCAATACGTATCGCGGGGCCTTTTGTACTTAGTCTACATATTTACTTCTATATTTCTGGAAAAATTTGAGCAGAGTTTCCTCTGTATTTCTTACTATCCGAAACTTGTACACCAGAAATACCAACCACGCCTCACAGGGCCAACACATATGTACACACATACACATCATATCACGTCGCAACGCAGCCACACAGGGCTGATGACTTCAAACAGGAATTATAACATCGTCGACACTTACCACACGTGCCCAACTCGAACGGCATCGGAGGCGTTTTCCTGTTTAGCTTCATCCAGGATTTCCAAAATCACTCGGACGGTGGGGATATTTAGTCGCCCTTGCCTTGGGTCACCCGGTCTCTAATTCCTTTAAATTTCCGTCGTCTTCATAGGACAACGTTTTGCGAATATCATACACATATAGAAAATTCTAAAAACTCATACACTTATAAATAATCAATATCGGGTCTGACCTGGGGAGCTGCCGTGAGAGGTATGTCCACTATCATCCACGTCTGTCTGCTCCCTGCCTATCCGGTCTCCATTATCACCCGCATCTGAATCGGAGGGATACGGACGATCAGTCAAATCCCGGCTCACTGACGACCCAGGCCAAGAACCGGAGAAATCCATAGCACTCTTCGAGGTGGCTGGGCTATCAGGGTTCTCCCTAACGATAAGAGCTGGCGCATATTTGAAAATCTCCTCCTGAGTCATCCCAGAAGAATGCTCCGATAGGCCTGCCTCATCACTATCCTCCTCCGCGGAGGTAAGAAGCTCCGGAGGGGTCATCGCCAGATCCTCTGAGATATCTGTGTCGTAGCCATCCTCCACGGGATCCTCCGCCCCAGGAATCGGGGACTCTGGAGGAGTCGTAGAGGGGTCCTCCGACGGATCCGTATCGTAGCTATCCTCCGGGGAACCCTCCGAAGGATCCGTCTCGATCGAGTAACTGGGGCCCTGCCTACTCGGCCCCGGTGACAGCCTGGGGGCCTTCTTGGCACCCCCATCCTCATCGTCGGAAGCCGTCCTCTTCATCCTTCACCAACCTACAATCACCTGCACGGAGAGGGTCAGAAATAATTTCCCAAAATACTGACGCTAACACTCTTTTCGGAGCCTTGCTGTGAACACAGCAATTCGTTGGGAGGAACCATCCTAACAGTATAGCTTTATCGCACGATCTAAGATCCCAAGAAAGGGTAACACAACATCCTAGATGTCCTGTAGCTTCCTGTTTATAGATGTGGTGCACAACACATCGATAAACAAGACTCTACTAGACACGGCCTGTAGACATTCCGAGGACAAACCGCTCTGATACCACTTTTGTCACGACCCAGCCCCGTGGGCCGCGACTGGTGTCCTTCTGGGACACCCCAAACGAACTCACACCCAGACCATCGTAATCTGACTCGTCCGAACTCAACGTACGTTATTCGAACTCAACATCGTAAGCAGATCTCTACCGAACACTTATCCTAAGCAGTCGCCCGTACAGATCAGACAAATCACAAATCAGAAAGGAGGCGGAATATACATCGCCAAATTTCACACACACACATCAGAAGGGTGGCGGGATGCACATCGCCCCCAAGTACATACACATACATACAAACTCAGAGGCCGACTTGGCCATAGCAGCGTACGGGCCGCTTAAGAATGCAAAACAGACTCACATGCAAACACACCGGACCCACGACCCACAAATCTGACTACAGGCCTCTAGACAAAACAGAACATAAGAACATAGGACGGGATAGGGCCCCGCCGTACCCACTCATCCAATATACAGAATACAGACACAACAAAAGATATGTACCAAAAGTAGGCTCCGGATCAAGGGGAGCTTTCCAACACAGCAGAATGAGTAGCCTAAACTGGAGGACCACCCAAACGAGCTTCTGTACCTGCGGGCATGAAACACAGCCCCCGAAGAAACGGGGGTCAGTACGGGAGAAGTACCGAGTATGTAAAGCAGAAGGTACAGAAATCACAAACACAGCTGGAGTCAGAAAGAACAAACACACCAACATCGCAAACAAAGCAAACCTGTGCGGGAGGCGAACGTACAAATGCAAATCAAATCATGTATAGGGTTTAGGAACGTGGTCACCCCCCGACGCTGGTGCCACAACACATCATAACTCCAGAAGGTTTCAAATCTCCGTACAATCTCCAGACACATCATATCACACACACATCATATCATCAGAACGTATCAAATGCCATATCACATCATAACTCCATAAACGGTAACCGGCCCTATGGCGAGGCCTCGGAAACCGTAACACATCATAACTCCCGAATATATTATAGTGCGCACGATCACAAAGTCGGCCCGGGTACCGACGAACGAAGTCATAGCAGACAGCACGAACAGAGTAGTGCCGAAACCATATGCATATTAAAAATAATTTGTCGGACTCAGCATATCGTTTACATATAGATAGATACTGACGCCAGAAGGCTCGGAGTAGGAATCGAATTGATAAAAGTAGGCATATAAAGGTTACGAAGTTCCAAACTGTCAAATTCGTAAGAAAACTGTTCATAAGTCATTTTTCCGAAATTCTCACATCATCCCAAAGTACAGAACATGCATTAATGGCATAGGAAGTTTCAAACACATCCTTGAGTCATAAACAGAAGATTGCGAATCATAACAGACACAAGCGAATCAAACAAACCGAATAAGGGGAGCCTCGGGGCTCGCGGGCCCACCTCGGGTCAAATTGAGGCGGCGGACACAAATCACAGACTTTCGGCTCCATAGAGCCATCTACGAAAGTTTCGAAGGGTTTCGGACACAACAGCACAAGTTATGGAGGTACGAACATTCTTTTAACCAAAAGTGACAAAAAGGGGTTCAATCGCGCTGAGTGAATAGTGCTCGGACTTGAACTTCGATTTCCAAGAGCAGGGTTATTCCCGAGATTCCGAAATTTTCCTAGTGGGTCTAGGACATGCCAAAAGAATGAGAGGTAGGCTTTACATACCTGGTTGGCGCCTTACGCTCCTCAAATCGCAATTCCCGTTTCGTCCAGAAACTGCAAATGGTCACTTTTACCAGTTACTATTCATGAGAATTAACATTTTAGTCTTTGGGCTATATTTGGCTACCGAAATTTCGGCAGCACTTCCCCTATAAATCTAACACCCCCGAGACTTAGCTCGGCTCCAAATATAACAACATCAACAGCCCAAACATCAATACACAATACGAATCACAATCAAACACACTAACTTCACAATTGCACCTTATTCCATAAGTTGGTAATCCTATTTCCAAACTTCACAATTTCAACTCATATCCACATTATTGTATTCATTCATTCAAGATTATTCCATTACATAACAAACAAGTTCCAAACCATTTACCAAGTTTTCCCAAAATCCATTACTTTCCATTTTTCATTCAACACACCAAAAGTTACGACGAACGTTCTAACTTGCGTCGTTTCATTCCAAATTCGTTATCATCAACCATAAATCTTATTTAAGGTCTTTAGTGTCATATATATACTATGATATACACAAATATACCAAAGGTATACACTTTCCGATAACGTCCGAAATTATTTTCTAACACCAACTCAATTCCTTAATCAATCCTTTACAACATAATGACCACAACAACACATTATTCAAACTAAACAAGATAAAATTCTTATGCCTTGCACTACATGGGACTCACGGCCAAACACACCCTTTTATATACACACACACCATGCACAAACACAACCTCATCCCACAATCTTCACACTAATCCAATCACTAACACATATATATCCATTTCATAACATTAAAACATAAAAATCTTACCTTTTTCTTGAATTTCCGATTTGCCGCAAACGAGCACCTTACGCCAATCTAATTATACCACCACGAAGAGCACCTCGAACTCATCAATCATTCCAAAAGAGACTAGGTGATTGGATTAGAAACAAAGCCAAGAATTTTTTTTTTCCTTTTTCTCTCCTTCGGCCGAGAGCACCTTTTGCTTGGTGTTCTTCAATTGCTTTGTGTTTATCTTGAAAATTCTCAAGTATACTTGATATATATCCAAATGGGAGTCATGTGCATAGCACATGACTCTTTAAAAGTGGCTTGGGCTTGCCTCTTGGCCGGCCACTTCCATGTTTTGGGCCTCAATTTTTGTGTTGCATTTTTCTTGGCCCAATTCACTAAACGTCCCGTTTTGTAATTCCCGAAACTAATTTCCGAAGTTCCAAATTTACCCTCGGCCTTCCCCGACGTCTTAACATTAATAACTCCATAACCAACATATTCATATTCACCAAAATCAAAATATTTCCTCAACACACAAGTCTTCTTTATTTCTTGATTTCCCGTTATACGAAAATACGGGACATAACAGTTATCCACACTTATTCGTTCGAATTCGTGAGTCTACATTTAAGAGGATTTACACTATCATTAGACTCATCATAGTATACTTATACTAAACTTTCAAGTCAAACTACTCTATACTCTGCCGAAAATCGGGCAGCATCTCCCATGTTTATATGCCTAGTCCGAAATCCCAATTCAGCAACCAACAACAACAACATTAATTCCAACATTAACAACATCACTTTCAACACCAACATATGCCATAAAACAGCCCACACACTGTTTTCCAACTTCTATAACTAACCAACTTACTATACAATTATTTAACAACTTTATCTTCGTAAATAAGCATTAAATAATACCAAAAGAGAAAGATTCATACCTTTTTTTCTTGTTAAGACAGTAATATCCTCAATATCCACGCTAAAATCCACCGCAAAACAATACTAGAATCACAACCATATGTTACCCGGACCTAAACCACTACTCCGCTACTTGAAAATTGCTCACTTTTTAATACCCTCACTCTCCCTTCTAAAATCTGGAAATTTCTGGGCTAAAATCTGGTGAAAAAAGGGGTTATTACCCTTTATATAGGGGTCAAATTCGGGTCGGGTTCACTGTAGCAAGTCGGTTACTGGAGCAGTACTGTAGCACGCGTTTCTGCTTTGTCAGCCGAACTTGTAACGTTCATAATTCTCTACTCCGATGTCCTATCAATGAGAGGTTTGTTGCGTTGGGAACTAGACTCGACGAACTTCATTTTAAGATTTTCAAACACCTTAAAACTCCCCATATACCTAAAGATATACCCCCTCCAAAGTTGACCCAAAATTCTTTCCTTAATTCTGCCAACTTGGTCCAAATTTTTGACAAACTTATTTTCGTTGATTTTTTTGGTCCCAAAATCTTCTGAAACTCTGATTACATGATATTTATCACTAATCATACTTGATAATGGTCATGTCCTTTGGTTCCAAGGCTGTCCTTCTCGGTTACGACTTACAAGATCATAATTCATCCTTTACTTAACCCATATACTTAATAATGTTTTGTTCCTCACACTCCAAAGTTGTTTTACCTAGCCATAGCTCGATATATTTATATTCAAATTTAACCAGTGCTTCTCCGAGGTACGGGGTGTAACACTGAAAGTGCGGGGTGTAACAAGGAGGTATTGCTTACAACTTATCATTATCACATCTTCATGAGTTGAAATGGTCCAGGATTGCATTTACTGTGCTGCTAAAAGGTTTCAACATGAACCTCCAACATTTTGTTGTGGAAACGGAAATATCAAATTGGTAAGCACTGAAGCTTATGCAGAACTATATGAAATGTTTGTGGAGGATACAGAAGACGCTATTGAGTTCTGCAAAAAGTTTCGAGCATATAACAACATCTTTGGTTTTACATCATTCAGGGTTACCTTTGATAAGGAAATAGCATCTTCAGTGTAAAATTTTAGGACACAGGGTCAACTATATCACGATCTTCCATCATTGGTACCACATGATAAGAATCCCTGTTACTTCCGGCTATACTTTTTTGATACGGACAACGAGTTGTCTAATAGGAAGTTAAAAGTAAAAGAGGGAAGCCTGTCAGATATAATCATGAGAAAGATCAAACAAATAATGGATGGAAACCCATATGTGCAAATCTTTCGCCAACTAAAAGACCATTCCACCTTTCAAAATCTCCAACTTCGAATTGCTGCAAATGTCTCTCTGGATCAACGAGTGTGCAATACACTCTCAGTAGATCAAGTTGCAGCAATTTGGATAGATGGAAACAATCTTAATATACCTTTTGAGCGAGAAATCATTTTTCACGAACATTTAGGGAACATACATAGAGTCAAGCACTATAATGGTTGTTATGATCTGCTGCAATATCCTTTAATCTTCCCAAGAGGCGAAGGCGGGTGGCATCAAGGAATAAGGAAGCAGAACA
Organism: Lycium barbarum; assembly: GCF_019175385.1. Lineage (NCBI taxonomy): Eukaryota > Viridiplantae > Streptophyta > Magnoliopsida > Solanales > Solanaceae > Lycium > Lycium barbarum. Next base: position 47,137,070 of record NC_083338.1, on the reverse strand, counting down.
AAAGACAACATCACACAAGCAACGACCATGCCAGAACTCTCACCAATGATATTCCAACATTTATATCAGCAGATGCAGTATTTGCCAACGGGGACCGAGGTAACATGTCACACTTTCTGCAACATTATAGTTACATTACACTTACATTGATCAAAAGTTAAAAACAAATTACCAAAGACGGAATATACTATAATGTGGTAAATTTGATATGAATTCTACTCATTCAAGCTATTACCAACAAGCCATTACGATTAAGAGTTGTACTACTACAATTGGAGATTCTCTTTCAACTTTGTTGAATTCACAACCTAATGATTAAATTGTCGGGGTATAAATGTGTGGTTTGTTGGTATATTTCAAACTTGCCTTAAAAAATGATATTGCCAAAAAATAATGAGGATCGGAGAGGATCAAAATACTGCTGCCAGGAATGTAAAGACAAGCCAATACAACTACAACATTCATATATCTGAATACAGAACACATCTCAGAATAGGCCATACGTTTATCAATTGCAGAAACTAACACTTTTCTTTTATTTAAATATTATAACTAACATACTATTTTAATAATATTACTAACACTTGTAGATGTGCACCGCGAGACAAAAGGCGTTGTTTCCTGTAGAGAGTATTATTGTTATAAGTTACAAGTACGGGAAGGAGAGAGGACCATAATAGTGCTATGTGGAAGATTACTGCAACAATTTGTGGTTGACATGTACATAAAACTTGAAACAACCAGGCTCGAATATTTCAGAAATGAACAATCAAATTTTAGAAGAGTGGTTTATCAAGGTATCATTGATAGCGTCATGGCGGGAGAATACAGAGGAGATAAAATGGTCAAAGAATACTACTTCCAGCATCTTTTATTGGGGGCCCAAGAGATATGCGAAGGCGGTATATGGACGCAATGGCTTTGGTTCAGCATTTTGGAAGACCCGATCTTTTCATAACACTGACATGTAATCCTGATTGGGTTCTCAAACTCCTCAAGATAGACCCAACTTGGTGACAAGAGTATTTAGAGCGAAGTTGCAGGATCTAAAAGACCAAATTTTCAAGAAAGAAATATTTGGAATTGTTGCAGCACATGTATTCGTGGTAGAATTCCAAAAACGAGGACTACCACACATACACCTTTTGCTCATACTGAAAGAAGGCCACAAGATTAAATCTGCAGATTACTCATTCTTGAATGAATGAGTAGTCATGCATATGATGCATGGTCCATGTGGGAACAAGCGCCCAACAAATCCATGCATGCAAGACGGCCAATGCAAATATCATTATCCCCGCCCTATCAGCAGCAACAAATCAATTTAAGCAAAGGATGTATATCCTATTTACAAAAGAAGACGGGATGGGAAGGACAGAGAGTGTTCGCGGAATGGAAATGAATAACCAATGGGTTGTGCCTTATAGCCCTTACTTCCTTACAAGATACAATTGTCACATTAATGTCGTGGTCTGCTCTGGAGTAAAAGCAATAAAGTATCTTTACAAGTATATACATACTTACATATATATATATATATATATATATATATATATATATATATATATATATATATATGTAAAGGTCATGATAGGTGTGCTGTTTATGTTGAGTCTGATAATGGAGCAAAAGTAATTGATGAGATACAAACTTTCCAAGATGCCTGGTGGGTTTCCCCTCCCGAAGCTCTCTGGAGAATTTATGAATTTAATTTGAGTGAAATGCACCCTCCAGTCATCAACCTACAACTACATCTCCCTGGAAAACACTCAGGTACACATATTTATGCGGCACAAATATGGAGATTCATAAAAATCAAAATTTATTGAAAATTTCTAATTAAATAGACATTTTTTCTTTCGGTAAAGGTATATAATTAGAACTCCTCCCCTTTCATCCCATAATTATGGCCTTTTCAATACCCTTGGTTGTTAATATTAGTTAGAGCAAACGTTATTCACAACCTCAGTTATTCGAATTTGTGCTATTTTAATTTGAAGGTATAATTCAAAAAGACAATATGCAATGTCTAATAGTGACCAAATCTGTTCGTTTGCCTGAACGGATGAAGTTATGGTATTTATAAAGGCATAATGCAAAGCTATTATCATCTTGGAGAGATTTTCCCAATATAGTCACCAGGTCACCAACCACAGAAAGCGCTCCTTGAAATTCCCAGGCCAATGCTTGGCCACTTTTTCCCCAAATACCAGTAGTTTTAAAAGCAAGTAATCACAAACTTTTCCTACTCTTGTTGGTAAATTGGTATAGGTTTCCTTTAATTGGGATGGGATTACTTTTTTGCTAATTAACTCCAACAATATATGCAGATCCTTATGATTAAATTCCTGGTGAAGTCTTTCGCTTATTAGGAAATTCTCTCTTCAATTAATTTTTATATATTTTGACACATACCATAATTTAAGCATGTGATTTTCTTAAAGTTAAAGTGCATGGGCGATTGAATAAAATTTTAAAGTGTATGGATTCTCACTTTATGTCTACATCTGCTAGACTCAAAGAATGATTATGTTGGGCCATATAATGAAAATGTTGGCTCCGTTTGCACATAGCCGGTGTTGACACCCAGTTTTATCCCGCCTCTCCTCCAAAATATTTATTTACGCTTCTAATATTTTTGGAAACTTAAGAAATAACTATTTATATTTTTACTACAGTTATTAGCTTCTTACTAATACCGGCGTTTCGTTATCCTATTGCGGTCACTAGCTGTTATTATTTTTATTACTACCACCATCATTATTATTATTATTATTATTATTGTTATTATTATTATTATTATTATTATTATTATTATGTTATTATCATTATTACCGGTATTATATAATTCGCATTATGCACACGCATCGCATTTACTTTGCGCAGTTATATAATAGGGTTTATTTACTGATATTTGAGCACTAATAATCACATATTAGGTAATATTTTAGCGCACGTTAGTATATGGTTAATTCAAATAGGTTTTGTATTTAAATTTAGAAGCCCAAATTGGCTCTCCCATCTGCTGAGTTATTAGCCCAACTCCGAGCCCATTCAACATAAACATTTTCGGATCAAGCAGCCCACATTTTATTCATCTTCCCACATTTTAATTGACCTAGCCCACTATACATCTACCCTATCCAGCCCATATTTTAATACCCAGCTCACTAGACGACCTGATCCAACCGGCCCATGATCCGACCCGAGTCAGTGAACAAAAGGAACCACTAGGGTTCCTTTCTTTTTGACCCAGCGCCGCACCCCTCCCCGCTACCCTATCTCCTCACTCCCTCTCCCTTCGTCGACGGAAAAAGTAAATCCACAGTCGCCTTTCACTTCTATCAGACCGTGCATGGTCATTTTGGGGAAGGACATTAATGGTTCGTCCTTCCCCCGTCCGGATTCAACCATTGAAAAGGGGTAAGGTTTTGTTTTCTTCTTCCTTCTCCTCTGCTTCAATCTGAATCCCTTAATGAGTTTTGTCTACTTGTGATTTAAAATCAGTTTTATCAGTTCTCTTTTTTATTTTTGGGTACGGGAATTTTAATTGTATTTGTCCACTTCTTTCTTTTTCTGACCAAGGATTTGAAATCCGAACGTTGTTGATTCAAAGCCCCGCCCAATTTTTTTTTGAACCCCAAGCAAACCCTAGATTTCCCCCCTATAAATAATCATTTTCTGAATTGAAAAGATTAAGCTGGAGCCGCCTGAAAATTGAACAAGTTTGAAACCCCGAAATTCCCTAAAAAAAAATAGAGTTCGTCAGTCGCAAAAATCCTCCTATAAAAAAAAGATTTTAGCCGCCTGGGAATTCCCTAAAAATTAAAGTTTTGAAACCCTCGAATCCCCTGAAAAAATAGTTTTTCAGCCGCCCAATATCCCCCTAAGCAATGTTAGTCTCATCAGTCTTATATTTCTGAGTGTCGAGCAAAATACTCAATCATTTTTTTTTCGTTTGTCTTGGTACTGCTTCAAATCCGAGCATTGCAAGCTCGGATTTAATAGTGTTCGAGTGGATATCGAAACCCCCGCACCCACTTCGCTGCACCCGAAGAAGGCAATTTCCCCTTTCTCTTTTACTTTCTGCTTATCTATGTTTTCTTAATCGTTGTGTAGGTTTAAAACGTGCTGATTAGTTAGATTAGCTTAGTTTAATGGATAAGTCTGTTTGTATGTTGATATTAATTCGGACCTAATCAGTCTTGTATGATGGTTTAATTATCGAGTTTGGCTCTGTTTACGTAATTACATATATTAGGTGTGATTGTTTGGCTTTTGTTAATTCAAATGTGTGAGTTATGTTTTCCTGACTTAGTTCAAGCTTTTTAATCAAATAGTCTTACATGTGTTGGCCTAATGTGTGTGGGTCTGTTCATGTGCCAGTGTCACACCCTAATTCCATTAGGGTGTGATGGGCACCCGGCCCCACATCCGGAGCCGAGCGAACCCACAGACCTTCGGGACACACAAAATCTTGTTAGACTTTTAAAATCAAATAAAGATAAAATACATAATAACTTCTCGAAATATTCTTTTCGATATTTTCCAAATCAAACAGAATCTGTGATCATATAGAATTTAATGCATAAGACAGGATGGCATATCGGCTGACGAAGCCGCTTACACAACTGACATACTATACCCACGACTTTGTCTGCAAAGTCTCTAATGTTGACACCCAATTTTGTCCCTCCTTTATTCCAATTTATTTCCTTGGGCTTTTAAATTTATTAACGAGCTAAATATTTTATTTTCACTACTATTTTTTATTTCTACTACTATTAATGTCGTTACCTTCATTTTCACTATTTTTTACTAGTATTACTTTATCACGAATTTTAAACGGTTCGCCATCGTTTCGTTTTAGGATTCGTACTCGTTAAATTAATTTTTACTTTATATACACTAATTACTATTTGTCTTCACATAGTATATATTGTACTAGTTATTAAATTAGAAGCCCAAGAATAATTAAATAACGAAGGAAGGACCAATGCTTTCAGCCAATTAAAGGCCCAAACGACCAGCCCATTACCCCTTAATAATTCACCCGACTAGCCCACACTTTGATTAATTAGACCAGTCCACTACACGTTTAATTCGGCCAGCCCATTAACCTTTCAACTTGAACCAGCCCACCATCCCTTTACCCGGTCCAACCCAACAATACCTTACCCGACCCGGCCCACGTCATTCTTTTCTTCAACCCTAATGAAACAAAAGAAAGCAACGCAGCAGCTGCTCTCTTTCTCCTCTGTTCTCTCTCCCCACTCTCTCTCCCCTCCATTTTAGTGAAATCACAGTGGCCCTTCAGCCATGAAGGCCTTTGTCTACCCATTTCCATACACGAATTGTCCCTATGTTTGCTTTTACTGAACTCTCTGTCGTTGACAGAGGAGAATCTTTCATTTTTGGCTTCAAGACGCGGACGATCTTCAATACCAGAGAAGATCTGTCCTTTCTGAGCAAGATTTGAAGCAAATCACGTGAAGGCATCTCTAACGTTCGGATTTGAACAGAGTTGTTTGACCAAGACAATCAAAAGTCCCGCCCAATTTCGAATCCAAAAAAAACCCTAAACATTTTACTATAAATGTTCGTTCCATTACCCATTTGAAGGCAGTTCGGTGGAGCCGCTGATATCCTTCTGTAAAATAAAAATAAAAAATCAATACTCTTCAATCTTAGCACTTTCGGATAGCTGATTCAAATATTGAATTACTTTATTCCCCGTTTACCCCTGCTACTGACTCGAGTCCGAACGATACTCAAGTTCGGAGCTGGTTGGTGTTCGAGTGTGTATCGGAGACCCGACGCCCCTGTTCACTGCACCTAGGAAAGGTATTTCCTTATCATTTTATTGCTTTTATTAGTTTTCTCGTTTGATTTATGGATTAGTCTGTTTGTTAGCTTTTCTTGTTTAATTTATGTTTTAGTCCATTTCATTCGGTGCTTAGAGTAATCAGTAGTTCTTATTACGTTAGGGCGCGGATTTGAGTCGGCTACTGAAGGATGCTTTGGTTTCGAGTTCAACGTTAATATAATAACTCATTTAGGACGAATATGTAGAATAGCTTCATTTTAAGTTTGCTTTTGTACTTAAGACTCTGATTAGCTGGTTGGAGTTAGCTTCAGATGGAATTAATTTGAACATGTGATCTGCTCTAGTTAAAACCTCCGGGAAATATCAATAGGCTAAGAGAACAGGTTGTTATTCACCCACAAATGTCTTGAAGTTTCCATATTTCTTTAAGTTTTAAATTGACGAATGTTTTAGTACATAGTGTTCAGTGAACAGGTTGAGTGTGGGGGTCATAGGTCCATTTCTATTAGTTTTGTTAACCCATATTTATATGAAGGACCTAAACAGGTATAGGTTGGCTGAATGTATCTTAAAAACTCTGTGCAATTCTCAAGTAGAGTTCTAATTTTTTCAGAGCTGGACCTCTCCTCTCTGCAAATGATAGAAATTCTGTCAGAATTTATGTTCAAGGTGTTGCCTTTTTGAGAGTATTTCAGTTAGCAGGAATTCTCAAATATCCTGAATATGTTGTCTATTTCTTCATTTCTGGCTTTCTACAAGTTATTTGTGTGTGGTTCTGGTTGCAGCATGACTAAGTCCTTGAGATTTTTAATCTACTAAATTCATTTTAGGTAGTAGTCACATCTAGGTGGTTCAAGGATAGAAGCCATGTCATTTCATTTGAGTTAACTGTTCTCATGATTTAAGTGTGCTAAGTAACTAAATGCTGAATAGTGAACTGGTTAGCAGCTTATGTTGTTTCTAGAATCTTAACAGTGAGGAAAAAATCATATCCTCTGGAACCTTGAACTTCGTTTGATACGTCTAGGTGGGTCTGTTTGGACATGTTTCTTTTTAAAGACGAAGGGCTTACTCTATCAACTTTTAAATCTAAAAAGAGTCCTAAGTTTAACATAATTTTGAATTAGTTTTTTGGGGACAGTCGCCTTGATTCCCCCCTAAAAGACGTCAACATTTTAACACTTCTACATTACTGGGTGTTTTCTTTGAAATATAAAATCACTCATTCTTTTACCCGGCTGTTACTTCGGATTCGAGCATAGATCCGTGGACCCCTGCTTCCGTTCATTGCACCTACAAAAGGTCAATAACTCTCCTTCTCCTTGGCTTCAATTCTGTTCTGTGTGTTTTAATATTTTTAATTAGTTTTGTGTAGATGTTAGAAGATTAGTCAAGGTTTAGTCGTCTAATCTCAATCGGAATAGGAGTTAGTTATAGCTTTCGTTTCGATTTTATGTGAATGCTTAACTGGGCTTAGGCTTGTAATTATCTCTGCACCATTGTTTGGCTATGTGACTCATATATTTCTGCTTCTGTCCTGCTTTATCAGAGTATAGCATAATACTAAGTTCTTTTGTCCATGACTTTATGATAGTGCTTTATCCAGATATAGAAGAAAACATGTTTGGCTCAGCTGGGAAAATGTTTACTGACTGGGATATAAATAGTATATCTCTGTGTTTGATGTCCTATTGTTGAGGTGTCTGACTTAATGAAGGAAACACTGTATTCAAATCACTTTGGGAACCTTCATTGATTAATTGGATGGGTGTTGTAATGCCACGTATATGACTGTACTTATTTCATTTGTTATTAGTTGGATTGTATGCTAATCTTCATCTTTACTTTTCTCTCGCATGTACACTTCGGAGCGAAACGGAGTCTCCCCAAAGACTCACTGCCCGAACAATCTCACTTTGAGATTTTGCGGCATTTGGACCTTGCATGCACAGCCACTATTCGTTCTCACCTCTTAAACATTAAAGGATCGAGGAAATTTTTATCCGTCTGTTGGAGTCGAACACGACCATGGAGCATCTCGTTTAGCGCAGCCCGTTTTATTTATTGTGTGCATGATTAATATCTTATCTGCAACTATGTGTTTACTCTCTTTTTATATATAATTCGTATTGGCCATAAGATTAATAGCGAGAATATTATTCAGAGTTTTCATCATTAGACAGTAATGAGGAATACTTCTTATACGATAGGACAGAGCACTTCAAAATATTTTAATTCGGAGGGTTTTGTATTCAACGTCTAAGTAGAGTAATCTAAGTTTCTTTCAATATCTTATAAGTCTTTTTCATGATGGGGCTTTTCATATAATCAAGGAATGACTCAAATGTTTAGAGGAATTTGACAGTAGTTCGATTTGAATCGGAACGAGATATGCTAGGGTTTAGAACCCTTTTTTGAGAATCCAACAGTTCACTATTTTGAATTTTAGCCCACTTTTCACTACCCCCATATTGAGGTTTAGATATGTCCTCTTAAAATCTTAAGTTTAAATGCTTGTAGCGTTTTTAAGGTTCAGCTAATTCGTGTCCGATTTTTACGTTAACTGAACCCAGAATTTGGAAGTTTCTCAAGTTTTAAATGGTTTCTTTACTCTAAATAGGTTTCTTTTAATTTTGACGTTTAGCCCTTTTATTTTCACTTTCTGGGTCCAAGCATTACTCTCGTATTTTTGTGTCCACTTTTAATCTCCATAGTCAGTTTTCTACGAAGTAGCTATTTTACTTTGAACACGATATAAATTACTTTAATTAATTCAAACAGTACAAAATTAACACTTCTTTTTCCAAATCATTTTAGTTAAACACTTTCTTTCGATACTTGGTTTTAAACGCACTCTCAGATTTTATTCATTCTTAGCCTAATTAAATTTTAGTCTGGTCGGTTAACCATTATTAATGGAATTTAGAGGATGCCTAATACCTTCCCTCTAGGTTAGTTGAACCCGTACCTAGAATCATTTGGTTTCGTAGACTTTAAAATAAAAATCAACTTTAGATAAATAACTTTAAATAAAATCTAGGTGTCCTAATTCACCGTAAATAATTAGGTGGCGACTCCCGTACTTTAAATAACCCTGGAATTATCGGGATGTTGTAAACTATTTTGACCCCGGTTAAAATAGGGTATAACATCTAACATCAATCCAGAAGAAGCACACATACAAACTCTGACTCGGTGGCACCCCAGGAACAAATGGAGCTTGCCAACTCTGCCGGAACATCCTCTATAATAACTCCACATCATCTGGGTGTACCTGCGCGGCATGAAACGCAGCCCCCGAAGAAAAGGGGGTCAGTACGGAATATGTACTGAGTATGTAAAGCATGAAGTATAATAAACAAAATCATAACCGGAACAGGAAATACAGAAAATGAGTGCAATAATCAGAATATCAGAAATGCTTACTCATATAACATAGATAATGCATGTCAAAACATATGCCATATCCGGCCCCATTATGGGACTCGGTGAATAGAACGTGGTCGCCACCCCGTCACTGGCGCCACAGCACATAATACTCCAGAGTAGGGAATAACTCCGTAACATATCATATCATATCAGAATGTGCACATATCATAACATATCAGATGGTCATATCATATCATATCGTAACATATCAGAATATATGTACATGGCACAGCATACTCCACAACCCATGTACAGATATACCTGCCCCCTCACATCGAGGCACGGCGAACAATGAAGTGGAATACGCGTGATAACATATCCTGGCCCGGGCTCAGTGAAGGAAGCATTGAGGCATCCACGAGTAGAGTAGTGGGAAACTATATGCATCATAAAACATTTGAAAAGACTCGACAAAGTAATCCGAACGATAGGCCATTTAGAAAAGAAATCAAACGGTAGTCATAATACGTACCTTTCGGATGATACAACGGATTATGTCAAAACAAAAATTCTGAGTTCGTTTGTACATGTCAAAATATATCATAGGTCTCCATAGAATAGTTAAAACAATTTTCGATGATAATCGGAATAATAGTCAAAAGTTTCCTTTGAATGTCGCTCGAAAATAAGTATAATAGAACCATATGGAAAGGTTAGGGAAAAGTGGGCCCACCTCGGGTCAAGCCGAGGTGGCGTACATAAGTTACGAACCTTAGGCTTTATGGATTCATTTGCAACAAGTTTCGGGGCATTCCGAATTTATTTGTGGAAGTTATGGACGTTTTATGACGCAAGACTCTTTTAGAAGTAAAAGTGTTCAAACATTTTTTTTTCCCAACAAAACATGGGTTCATAATTCAATTACATTGAATGTTTAAGGGCCGAATCTAAGCTCGGATTTCTAGGAATGGAGTTTCCCCCGAGGCTCGTGTCATAACCTACTATGACTAAGACATGCCAAAGAAAGAAAAGGTAGGGCTTTACATACCTTATTTGCTTTTTACGCTTGTCCAAACTCAAATCTCGTTTCCTCCGAAATCTAAAATTGGTCACAATTACCAAATATTAATTATAAGCCTTTAGGAATTCAATCTTAAATCCATACTTGTCTACAGAAATTTGGGCAGCATCTCCTCTATAAATTCAACATCCCCGAGAATTCAACTCGGCCAAAAATACAACAAAAACCCCGAGAATTTAACTCGGCCACAATATCAACAACAACACCCACCATTATTCATAATATTTCCAGCTCCAAAATATTCCATAGAATAGCCCACACATTATTTTCCAAATTTTCCAACCAACCAATTCGCGATATAACTATTTCATAATTTTTATTTCCGTAACGAAGTCGAAATTAATACTAACAACATCAATAGCAACATCCTCCACATTCTACAAGTTAACTACATTTATTTTCATCCAAAATTCTCTTCAAATCTCATTCCATAATTCACAATACCAACGGACGAATTTATATCGCTATTTTTCCCGTTCTAATCCGTTAAAACTTTAAATAAACTTGTTAGCAATGAAAAGGATCCTTATCCATACCTTAAGAATTCAGCCACCACGTTATCACCCCCCTCCTTGGTTGATTTTTAACTCAAATTGAAGACAACGCAGCGTACAATACTTTTCCCTTCATGGGCTTCGAGATTCGGGGCTCGGATTTTGGTCAAAATTGATTTTTCTTCTCCAAGCCTTTTTTTTCTCTCTATCTCCAGAATTTTCTGGTTGTTCCAGTTCTGAAAATGAGGAGGGAAGTGCTGAAATATCACTTATATAACATGAGTCATGGGCCTAACCCGGTTGGGCCCGAGTTGGGCCTAGCCCACTGACCTTCCGGACTTAAAACGTTCATATCTCCTTGTCCAGACGTCACCTTGGAGCCCACGACCTATGGTTGGAAAGCTAATTCAATTATCTACAACTTCTATTTCTTGATAGTTTTCCAAATTCCAAACTTATAATACCGTTTTTGCCCCTCGAAGTCAGGTCACCCGAAAACGTTTTCTTAAAAATATTCGTTTGGAGGGCTTCTACTTTGATTTGGCCCAAGGGTCCTTCGTGAGTTGTGTTTAACTTCACATATGTGATTCATATAACTTTTCAGATGTTCCGAAAAAAATCTCGATGTGTGGGCCCCACCTCAGCTTACAAATAATCCGACGTTCAAAATACGGGATACAACACTATCAACGTGAGTTTAAATTATGTAGCAACAACATGATTGTCAATTCAATTTTTTTTTGAGGAACCTATCTTCCGAAACAACTTACCACGTTGTAGAGGACCCTTAAATTAGTAGGAATACCACAAGAAAATAATTTTTGGGACAAGGTTTCAAGGGGCAAAAATTTCATGGACATGGCCGAATGGCCTTCTGTTTTTTTGCTCTTCTTTCTTTTGTTTTTCTCCTTCTAAGTTTTCTTGAATGTTCTAAGTGCTGGATGACTAATAAATGGTCCCTTTTATTAATTCATCACATGGATGAATTCACTTGGGCTTGGGTCCTTTTCATGGACCATGGCCGGCCACCCCAACTAATTGGGCCTCTCTTGTTCTCTTTTTTTTTTTTTTGGTTTTTCCAAGCCCAATTACCTATGGTTCATTTTTGTAATTCATGAAACTAATTTCCGAAATTCCAATTTTTGCCCTTAGTCATTTCCAATATTTCCACATCCCAAAATTTTCATAACCCACTTATGTATCAAACAAGTTCAAAATATAGTCTTGTCCTTAACTTGTTGCAATTATCTCAAAGCGTTCAAATGTGCAAAAATACGGGTTATAACAGCCAGTTACAAATTAGACGAATAATTTCTCTTCTTCGCTACCTTGATTTTAGTTTGGTAAATAAATTTGTCTATCTACATTAGTTTGGCGTAGTTTTAATAAACCTATAGACTACCTTAATTTAGTTCTCTATGTCTTACCTACCTGTTGCAGCTTGCTATATTAGACTTAAATTGGTTGTTGGTCCAGCATATTAGATTAGCTTCCTTAAAATGTCATTCGGGTCAGTAGCCATATTAAGTAAGCAGTCTATGTTGATTAATTTAGCTGTTACAATAAGTTGATCATCCTATAATGCATATTGGATATTGATTGGTTTCAAAAGTGTCTGCAGAATATGTGTTAGACTGGCAGTCTATTGTTTGGTAAGTGTGACATCGTGGTATGGATAAAATAAGCTAAGTGCTCTAATAAACCTGCCTCCTGCATGATGGCCTGTACCATTAAGATTGATCATATTCTTATTTCCAGACTTTAGTTATTTCTTTCTAGTCATATGGGAGTTGAGGTCTTAAGCTCTCATACAAGAAATGTTTTTAACTTTGTTGGTAGTATTAAATATGAACTAGACAATTTGCTGCTGCATTTGTTTAAATAGGAGTCATTAGTGATCCAGGGCGTCTAATGAATTAGATAAGTCTGTAAAGAGCGTTGTTTGATGACAAAGTGCATAATTAACATTACAATAGGGCTCCTATGGTCATTAAATGTACAATCTGTCTGCTGCCAGTTTCCCCTTCTGTGTACCATATATTTCTCCTTAAAATGCGAAACTGGTACCATCTACCTGCTGCCAGTTCAGTGATCTTTTCACCTTTAACTAGCTCAGCTTGCTCCTCTAATCTGTTATGTGCTCTGTTAAAACCCCTTTAAGTAAAGTTCTTGGGAAGCATGTATTTTCAAATCATGAAATAATCCTGTTTTAATTATTGGTGTTTCTTTGACTTTAGTTGTATGTTCTCTAAAGATTGAATCTAATGTTCAAATGATAGTTTAAGCTGTCTAAAGCCAATTTTCATATTCCAACATGCTTAAAAGAGTCAAACTCAATTTGTTCTTATCTTATATTAAGTGTATAGTTGAGCAGTTTGTTTCAGTTATAACAGCAGGTTGATATCTGATTTGGTTCTCTTAAAAATCCCTTAAACTTGCTACGTCACTGTTTGAACCATGTCAAAGTTTTCACTAGATGAGGTTGTATGATATCTTTATATTGAGACATAAATGTGATACCCCACATTCTTTTAAGTGTAAACTAAGTACCAGTTACCAACTCAACCCTTCTCCTAAAGTAGTGGGTTTAAATTGTTTCTTTCACTAGTGTAAAGTCTAATTTGAATGATGTTACTTTGCTTTGTTTCTTTGCTGGGCTGCAAAGGCTCCATAACTATTTGCTGATTTTCTTACTTGCTGGGCTGCAAAGGCTCCATAACGCATACTTTGCTGTTACTTTGCTTTGTTTCTAATTTGAATGGTGTATACTAATCTTTTTATTTTTATTTTTTTTATGCATGACCATCGCATACGAGTCCGAGTGACTCGTCTTCTTCCGCATTCGATGTTGGGCTAGAGCCCAACGAAACTCTCTTATCGAGTCAGCCCCATCAGCCCATACCCGCAGCAAATATATAAAAGATAGTCTGGGTCGTGGCCCATACAGCAGCAACAGATTGCAATGGCCTAAAAATGGGCCGACCCATTTGATCTTCTTTCCCCTCTACTTTAATTTGTTGTGTATTTTTTATTAGCTTTGTATGACTAACACTTTATTTTATTTTGTCTCTTAGCTCACATGAATTCTAGGAGAATTAGGGTGGATAGTTTTAGTAATAAGGGTTAATTAATTTAAGGGAAACTAATAATTAATTCCATAAGTTTCATTTTCTTCTTTTATATTAAAGTTATTTATAGTATCTATCATATTTACTTTTAGAATAATTGATTTTCAATAGCGTAAATTCATATTTTTGAGTTAAAGGAATCATATTTTATTCTTATTATCTTAGAAATTTTAAAACGCCACTAACACGCAAATATGAACTAAAGAATATTTTGTAAACATTTTTTCAAGATTTATCCAAATCGTGTATATTTTTAGCTAAGCATAATTAATAAGAAATAATAAAAGGATAAGGAAAACTCTCATTAGCTATTTTTGGTATTTTGTTTATACTTCTAAAATGTAAAAATCAATTAATATCTCGCCATTTGAGTTATTTCAAGGATTTATAAAAATGCTGCACCAACCTGCATTTTCTTTACTTATATGCGAATTAGTATATAGTTTCTGCAGGTCTTATTTTAAATAGCATTTTTATTTAAAGCCTTAGCAATATTTATAAGTCTATTTTTAAATAGCATTATTATATTTTCATTTAAAGCCTTAGCAACATTCTTAAGTCTTATTTTAAATAGCCTTATTATTTAAAGCCTTAGCAATATTTATAAGTCTTATTTAAATAGCATTTCATTTATAAGTTTTATTTTAAATGGCATTTGAAGTCTCCTTTTATGCAAATTATTATATTTTCTATAAATATTATTCTAAATAGCATTTTTCATTTAAAGCCTTAGCCATATTTATAAGTATTATCTTAAATAGCATTATTACATTTTCCTTTAAAACCTTCGCAATATTTACAAGCCATTTTCTTAAATTTTAAATGTTATATTTGCATCTTTAGCCTTAAATTAATTAACCTAAGTTTGGACGGTAACCGTAGTTAACGGATTCTAAAGGATGCCTAACTCCTTCCCTTTAGGATAATCTAGAACCCTTACCTAGAATCACGCTAATTAAGCAGACCATTAACGGAGGTTTAGTTAGGCTTTACCTTAGTTAATAAATTAGGTGTCCTCATTCACCATTAAACTAATTAGGTGGCGACTCTTTAAAATAAACAATTAGAAATCACCAATATATTGTACTCCGATTTGACCCGATAAAACGGGGTATAACAGCCGGCATACAAAATAAACGTATATATTTGATTAGGATATGTCTTCAGAAGTTCAAGTTAACACTCTTGAATTAATTGTCAATTGTTACCTAAATTCACACTTCAATGGGAAAATTAAAACGATGCACTGTGCTATGAGTTTCATGTGCACTAGAAATCCTTCAATAGAACCGTATAAATGATTTTGTTTTGGAGAAAGCATTAAAGATGTAAAATTAACAGGTAAGTTTATGTACTCCTTTGTAACTTCCAATGTTTAGTATTCAGTGACACCACACATAAATAGTTAATGTGATATCATTTTTGGTTGCCGAATAGTTGTTTCAAAATTAGACACAACAAAGCTAAATATACAATATCTAACTATTGGCTTAATACCCAGATGGACCCTTAAACTTGACATGTTTTGTAAGATAGACATATAAACTTATAAGGTGACCAGATAGATACTTAAACTTACTCAAAGTGTATTTTTCAAGTTTTTCAGTTGTTTTGAAAACAAAAACTATATTTTTCAAACACTCACAATTTTCATGGCCAAACAAGCCCTAAATATATCACAAAATATTTTTTTTAAAATGCAAAAATAAGGCAAACACATATACATGAGACTATAAATGTGCACTTAAACCAATAAATACTCGCTAATCGCAATTTTGCAGCTTTCAAGTAACTCGGTTTTTTTTTTACACTTGAATAATTAAAAAACAATAACTTTAACCAATAAAAATCCTTAAAAAAAGAAATTTTAAATTAAGAAATTTCTTTTTTTTAAGGATTTTCTTCTCGGCTTTACAGTTTTCTTAATTTGAAATTTCTTTTACACTTGAAATACTAAACTTAAAAATTTCTTAATTTGAAATTTCTTTTTTTAAGAATTTTTATTGGTTAAAGTTATTGTTTTTTAATTATTCAAGTGTAAAAAAAAATCCGAGTTAATTGAAAGCTGCAAAATTGCGATTAGCGAGTATTTATTGGTTTAAGTGCACATTTATAGTCTCATGTATATGCGTTTGCCTTATTTTTGCATTTTAAAAAAAATATTTTGTGATATATTTAGGGCTTGTTTGGCCATGAAAATTGTGAGTGTTTGAAAAATATAGTTTTTGTTTTCAAAACAACTGAAAAACTTGAAAAATACACTTTGAGTAAGTTTAAGTGTCTATCTGGTCACCTTATAAGTTTATATGCCTATCTTACAAAATATGCCAAGTTTAAGGGTCCATGTAGGTATTAAGCCCTGACTATTTGACAATATGTAGTATTTTGTTGGAAGAAGTAAAATTTGCAAAACATCATCACGTGGGATGGCGTCAGGCAAACCATGCTGACCGAGTATTTCAAGATGTGCTCCAAAGACCTTGAAGCACGTACATACCTTTATAGAGAATTCCCTAAGTACTATGTGTGGAATCCATAGGGAAAGGCTTGGACAAAAAGAAAAACAAGATCTGTAATTGGTCGCATTGCAACTGGTAAGGCATATAGTACTACTGTGTACCTTTATACACAACATCTACCGTTAAACTACTTTATTAACATTCATACATACTGCAGCTAATCCTAAGGAAGGCGAAAGGTATTATAAGCGGTTATTACTAAACCATGTAAGAGGACCATTATCATTCGAGGACTTACTTACTGTCAGTGGAAGGCAATGTGAGACCTTTAAAGAAGCAGCCAAAGAAAGAAGGTTATTAGAATCGGACAACAGCATATCAGAATGCTTGGGAGAGGCTGTTCTATGCAAAATGCCATCAGCCCTACGAAGTTTGTTTGCAACAATTCTGGTTCATTGTAAACCCACCGATGTCAGAAAACTGTGGGATACTTATTTTGAGGATATGTTTGAGGACTTCAGCAGGATACATGACAACTCACCCGACACGATACTACAATGTACGCTACAGGATATTAATTACTATTTGGAAAAGTATGGGCAAAAGAATCAACGTATATGACCTACCCCGCCTTCATCAACAGTTGGCCGAAGTTGTCCCATCAGAATGTAGGGAAGTGGCTGAAGAAATGTCCGTCCAAATACCGAAAGAAGATTTTGAAGCACAATCAAGTCTAAATCCTGAACAAGAGCAAGCTTTCAAAATAATATTGCAGGCGATGGATTGTGGAAGGGATGGATTATTCTTTGTCGATGGACCTAAAGGAACTGGAAAAACATTCTTGTATCATGCATTGCTGGCCAACGTTAGATCCAGACGTATGATTGCCTTGGCAACAGCAACCAGTGGCGTAGCAGCTTCAATTTTACCGGGAGGACGTACAGCTCACTCGAGGTTTGAGATTCCCCGTCAAACAAATGAATCGTCCATGACAAATATGTCAAAACAAAGTGGTGCTTCCAAATTGATTAGAAAAGCAAAACTACTTATATGGGATGAAGCGCCAATGGCCAAGTGGAAAATAATAGAAACTGCTGACAGGAGCTTTAGAGATATAATGGACATTGATAAGCCTTTTGGCGGGAAAGTTATGGTTTTTGGAGGAGATTTCCGTCAGGTATTACCTAGTGTCCCAAAATCTGCAAGAGCAGAAACTGTTAACGCAAGCTTAGTGAAATCATATCTCTGGCCTTTGATGGAAAAGATCCAGTTTACCAGAAATATGAGAGCAAGAACTGATCCAACATTTAGTGAGTTCTTACTTTTTGTCGGTAACGGAGAAGAGCCAACAATAAGAGACAATTTGATCCGCCTCCCAGAACAATTGACTGTCAAGTGTGGTAGTGATGGAATCGCTGAAGAAAGCTTAATAGACAAAATATTCCCATTGCTGCAAGAAAATGCAAGCGCTGCAAAATATGTAACAGAGCGGGCTTTCCTAGCAAGCAGAAATGAGCATGTTGATAAACTAAATGAGAAGTTAATAACCATGTTCCCAGGTGAAAGGAAAACATTCATTAGTTTTGCCTCTGCAGAAGATGACACCAACAACTATTATCAAGAAGAATATCTAAATACTTTAACACCAAATGGTCTCCCACCACATAGGTATTCAGACAAATAGAATACATATTAGAATACCAAAGATGCAGTTACAAAAAAACATATTTTAACGTTTCCTTTTTTCTATAGGTTAGTTCTGAAGGAGAATTCACCAATCATGATGCTAAGGAATTTATACCCTTCAAACGGTTTATGTAATGGCACAAGACTGATATGTAGAGGCTTCGACAAGAATATCTTGCATGCAGAAATTACAAGTGGCCATTGCACAACTAAGCATGTGTTCCTTCCACGAATTCAACTGTCACCCCTGGAAAATGAAGGATATCCTTTCAAATTCATTAGGAAGCAGTTCCAGTACGACTTTTCTTTGCAATGACAATAAATAAAGCGCAAGGTCAAATAATTCCCAACGTTGGTTTGTATTTTCCCCAACATGTATTCTCGCATGGACAATTGTACGTTGCACTTTCAAGAGGGATATCAATGTCCACGACCAAAGTTCTGGTCTTGACATAGCAGCCAAAACGTCGAAGCGGGACATACACAAAGAACATCGTCTACAAGGAAGTCTTAGGTATGATCAGTATTTTAAAAGGTGTTTTCGGGGCGAGCCTCGGGGTGGGGCGTATCAAAAATGTCCCGGGGCGATGGTTCGAGGCGAAAGTCTCAAAAGGCGTACGCCCAGTGTCACGACCCAACCCCGTAGGCCGTGACTAGTGCCCGAACTGGGCACCCGAACACACTTATCCACTCCGAATCACATACAGATAACGTATACGGGCACAAATATCACACGCTGCCTCAAATCATATCAAACTGACTCAGACACATTTCAAACGTAACCATATATATATATATATATACATATATATCAAAAGCCGACAAGGCTATCAAATGGCGCAACGGCCCAAAACATATACAAATGCACGCCGACAAGGCTGCCATGGCAAATGGGATCATACAAACACACCTGTACAGAAGTAGGCACAACCCACATATACGTCTACAGACCTCTAAATAGACCAACCGAATCATATGGCGGGACAGGGCCCCGCCGTACCCCTGAACAAATATATACATATGCAAAGAACGAATATATACCAAAAGGCAGGCTCCGGAATGATAGGAGCACTCCAAACAGCAGAAGAGGGTGTCCTAAACTGGTGCATCACCAAACTGTGCGTCTGTACCTGCGGGCATGAAACACAGCCCCCGAAGAAAGGGGGTCAGTACGAAATATGTACTGAGTATGCAAAGCAGAAGATACAGAAAACATATCTGAGGCATAAACGAAATAGAGTACAGAAAATAAGTACAAGCCCAACATATCAAAATGTTTACTTTCAAAATATAAGTCATGCATAGGGTACAGAAGAATATGGTCGCCCGCCCGTCGATGGCGCCATAACACAGCATAACACCAGAAGGTTTCAAATCTCCGTATCCCCGTCACATATCACAACACAGCATAACACCATACACAGCATAACACCAAATATAAGCGGAACCCGACCCTCTAGCGAGTGGCTTGGTGAACCATAAACACAGCATAACACCGGAGTATATCAAAGTGCGCACGATAACAGAACCGGCCCAAGACTCGGCGAAAGATATAACAGAACGCACGAGCAGAGTCGTGAGTAACCATATGCATAAAATCATTATCATGGACTCAAATATAAGTAAAATGACCATAATTGAGAATCAAAGTAATAGTCATATCAAATTCTTTCAAAAGTCTTCCGAATTACATAAAGAAAAAGTCGCGGGACCCATGGACGGGTATCGACCCGAGCCGGGCCTGCCTATGGAGAACATACCCATCATACTCTATGCAAACTCCTACGAAAATATCGGGGCAATCCGAGCCTTTATGTGAAGGATACGACGTCCATAGTTACGGAATTCTTTAAAACAAACCTTTTTGTGCAATATTTGAAAATCAATTATTTCGAAGACATAAGGGTTCATATTTCATCACATCAAACATACGAATGCCAAGGAATATATATAAGAGTCATAACGTGCTCGGATTGCGAATTTAGAATTTTCTCGAGGCTCGTGACATAATCTAGTTATAACTAAGGCATGCCAAAAGAAGGAAGGTTTGAGCTTTACATACCTCGTACGCACTCCAAGCTAGCCCAACTCAAGCTAATCCCAACCTACGCCTCGGGCTCCCCAAGGTCTACAAATACGTCAACGAATATCAAACATTAGACATAGGCACTTAGGCGATTTATTCCAAACTAACACTCAATTCTACAGAAATTTGGGCAGCATTTCCCCTGTAAATAGGCCAACCCCGAGAATTTAACTCGGCCAAAATCAACAACAACAACAACAATAACCAACCTAGCAACCCCAATAACCAATCCGAAAGGCAATATAACACTAATAACTCTCTTTTACAACATTCAACAACATTCATAATATTCAATGGACATTTTAAACAATTGACACAATATTTCCAACAATCTAACAATTGCTTCAATTTGTCCCGAAAACAGTCCCACACCCGAGAACCTCGCTATACATACTTCCGACTTTCGAATCATGATTTGCACCAATAATCCACATTCTAACAATGCTATTCTTATAAAAATAAAAATTGCATTAATTGCACATAATTCTCCAAATCAGTCCGCAACACTTACCATATCAACTTGCGACATTAAACTCTCATTTCCAACATAAAAGTCATCACAACAACCACTAAAACACTAAGCGACATTAATGCGTTCTTTGGCATATAGTATGACCCACATTCGGCTATCACCACACATGCATATATTAGTGATTCTTAGCCATCCTACCCACTACAACAATTAAACATGCTACATAAGATCAATTCATCACCTCAACACCACACAACACACACACACCTCCTACGGCTAACACACCATGCACACGACTCACTTCCAACCTACTATATTTCACAAATTTCACCCATCTTAACATACTACAATAGGCATAAAACATTCACAACACATAAACAAGATCAAATCTTACCTTTCTTCTTCAATTCCACAAATAGGCTAGGGTTTGTGATCTACTAAACGGATGGCTTGATCGCTCCAACAACGCTTCCACGCTACTTAGGGACCTCCAATTAGTGGATTTACACCAAAGAAATATTTTTGGAATGGATAAAATTGGGCTTGATTTTTTTCTTGGTTGGCCGTGAGTTGTTGGTTGTTGTTCTTCACTTCCTTGATTTTTTTTTCTAAGTGTTGAATGAGAAAAGATGACTTAGAAGTCATCTTTTAAGCTCCCACACTAATTCTCCAAGTGTCCATGGCCCACACATGTGTTGGACCATTTAAAATTGGCCACAACATGTGTGGGACCAATTTCAAAGCCACACGGCCACAAGGCCCTTTTTTTAGCAAGATTTCAACTTCCAATTATATGAATTTTGGTCCCAATTTTTCCTAAGTTTTTCATGCCAACAATTTCATGTACAAATTATGTCTCAAAATAAAATCGAAGGTCAAAAGTCCCGACTTCAAGTCCCGGAATGATCTTGGCCCTAACTTATCATAGTTAATCCGGGTTGTCCCAATGTATAAAAATACGGGACATAACACCCAGCAATTCGGGGTGTACGTCTGGGCGTTTGGGGCGTAAGCCCAGAAAAATTCTTCAAATTAAAACAAAATTTGTTAAATAAGTCCTCGGTATAATGCCCAAATTCTCAAAAGTCAACTAGTAATTACAAAAATATTTTAAAAAGGAACCGAAACATTAAATTTAAAAGTCACGACCTTTTTTTATTGCTAGAATACCTAATATATGTTCTTTTCCATTTATTTATCTTGCCTTCTACCATCTCAAAAAAGTAACGAGCAGTCACTAGTGCTTGTAAGTAGCGTATAATAAGTTGTTCTGATTAGTTTTTTTTTTGGGGGGGGGGGGGGGGGGGGGATGGAGCATATATTTATAGTTTTCTTCAAATTTTTACGTTATTTTACCTATTTAAAAGTATTTATTATAATTATATCCTTTTATGAAATACTAAAAATTAAAGTCCCATGAGGCTTACGCCCCGTGCCTCGGGGCTTACGCCTCGCTGAGGCAGACGTAAAACGTCTCGCCTTATGGCTCCGCCTTTTAAAACACTGGGTATGATACACTCATATAACATGTTTGCACCTAATACCACAAAACATTCACTACTTACTTATCGACCAACCCTAACTAAATTCAATGGTTACAGTTTTCAGGTTTAGAGGAGAACGACTGTCACGACCCAACCCCGTAGGCCGTGACTAGTGCCCGAGTTGGGCACCCTAACACACTTATCCATATCGAATCACATACAAATAGCATATACGGCCATAAATACTATATGCCGTCTCAAACTGTCCCAAACGCATTTCAACACAACCATATGCATATATATATATATATATATGTATATATCAAAAGCCGACAAGGCTATCAAATGGCACAACGGCCCCAAAACAAATACGAATGCACGCCGACAAGGCTGCCATAGCGAATCGGATCATACAAACACATCTGAACAGAAGTAGGCACACACACCCACAAATACGTCTACAGACCTCTAAACAGACCAATCAAAACATATGGCGGGACAGGGCCCCGCCGTACCCCTGATCAAATATATACATGCACAGCGAACAAAATATATATATATATATATATATATATATATATATATATATATATATATACCAAAATGTAGGCTCTGGAATGAGAAGAGCACTCCAAATAGCAGAAGAGGGTGTCCTAAACTGGTGGATCACCAAACTGTGCGTCTGTACCTGCGGGCATGAAACGCAGCCCCCCCCCCCCCCCCCCCCCCCCCCCCCCCCCCCCCCCCCCCCCCCCGAAGAAAGGGCGGTCAGTACGAAATATGTACTGAGTATGCAAAGCAGAAGATACAGAAACGAATTTGAGACATAAACGAAATAGAAGTACCGGACATAAGTACAAATCCAACATATCAAAATGTTTAGTTTAAAAAATTTCGAAATTCTTTAAAGTGAAACATTTCTTTGCAAAGTTCGGAATGCGATTATTTCAAAGGAATAATGGGTCATATTTCATCAAATCATACATATGAGTGCCAAGGAATATATAAGAATCATAACATGCTCGGATTTCGAATCTTAGAAGTTTCCTCAAGGCTTATAATCTAGCCTATTGAAAACTAAGGCATGCCAAAAGAAAAAAAGGATTGGGCTTTACATACCTCGTACGCACTCCAAGCTAGCCAATCTAAAGCTAATCCCAATCTACGCCTCGGGCTCCCCAAGGTCTACAAGTACGCCAACGAATATCATACATTAGCCATGGGCACTTAAGCAATTTATTCCAAACTAACTCTAAATTCTACAGAAAATTCGGCAGCACTTCCCCTGTAAATAGGCCAACCCGAGAATTAACTCGTCCAAAATCAACAACAACAACCAACCTAGCAACATCGATAATCAATTCGAAAGGAAATATTACATTAATAACTTTCTTTCGCAACATTCAACAACATTCATAATATTCGTTTCAACGGCTTACATTCAAGCCACCACATAGCTCATACATTCAATTATCAACCCGAATTCTTACCAACAACATTCAAGAACTTTCTAAACAGTTTACATAATTTTTCCAACGATCCAATAATTTTCTCCAAATTGGGCCGAAAACAGTCCCAAAACCGTGAGCAGCCCCATTACCACATTCCGCATTTCAAGTCATGATTTGTATCACAATCCACCATGTAACGATGTCATTTTCACAAATATACAATTTACGTCAAACGCACAATAAGCCTCAAATCAGCCCACACAATCTCAACATCAATCTTAAGTCATTAAATGCTCATTTCCAAACTAGAATTCATAACAATAACAACTAACATACTAAGCGATATTAATGCAATCTTCGGCATACATTGGGAGCTATATACGGCCACATACCCACATATATACATATATTGATGATTCTTAGCCCTCCTACATCCTTCAACAATTTAACATGATACGAGAATTAATTCATCAATTCCATTTTCAACACCCATTTACACGGCTAGCTCCTCAAGCACACAACCCACTTCCAACATACAATATTTCATGATTTTTATCCGTATTAACATACTACAATATACATACAACATTTATAACTCATAAAACAAGAGAAATTCTCACCTTTCCTCTTTACTCCACAATAAGGCTAGGGTTTGAAATCCACAAAATTGATGGCTTGATCGCTCCAACAACGCTTCCACGTTACTTAGGGACCTCTAATTAGTTGATTAACCGTTCTTCATGCATACTTTCTTATCTTTGGAAAAAGCATAGAAAGAAATAATCTTTTCTTATTGGGAAATAGTTCAGATTCACATAGAGGTTAAGTGCATCCATACAAATGATCCATTATAAGTATATCAAGATCGATACCCATGATCGTACACTTTATCTGATGGGGACACAACCTTAGTTCTTTTTACCCATATATTTACAACTTTAAATTTCTAGTCACTTTAAATTAGTCCACAAATCAAAACAACTATAAAACCCTTTTTCTGGAATACACCAGGAACACAAGATTAGTATAATACTTGTTTAGTCAACTTTTCATGCCATATTCTCTATGGGATTAAACCCCAACCTCATTGGGTTACTATATTTAACATCGTCCGCTTTACGCTATTGAAAGTGTAAAGTTGAGCATATCAAAATTTGGCGCCGTTGCGGGGAATACGGTTTTGAAATTACTAAATAGTGTTTACTCTTCTTAAATTCTTTGTCATACACCTTGTTTTCTACCTTGTAAACCAGGTCATCATGGCCAGCAACGAACTTCCAATCGGGAATGTTTTTGCTGATGAATCATAAGCAGATGAAAACTTTTTATCTACATTCATTCATCCGAGGGTGACTGCTGCTACTATCAAGTTTGATAATTCCCTCTATCATATGCTCAAACAAGAGGGATACTTTCGGAATGCAGTCGATGATGACCCTCACCAACACATAACAAACTTTCTGGATGTGTGCTCTCGGTATATCCAGCGGGGTGTGACTCAAGAAGCAGTTCGGCTGAAACTTTTCAAATATTCGTTAGCCGGAGAAGCGAGAAAATGGTTCACAAAGCTGCCCCGAAACTCTATTGCTACATGGGAAGAGATGGTCAAAGTGTTTCTCAAGAAGTGGTATCCCTCGAGTAAAAGAGTTGAAATTCGTGATCAGATTTACGAGTTCAAACAACGCAATAGGGAACAACTTTTTGAAGCTTGGGAGAGGTACAAAGAATATTTGGATAGGAGTCCAAACCATGGGTTTCCAGATCAGATTTTGAAGGAGAAGTTCTACAGAGGGCTGGATCCTATGACCCAAGCGATAGCCAACAATGCTGCCAGCGGGTGTTTCATGAATAAGTCCTATGCTACTATTACTGATATACTTGATCGATTGACTACACACAGTCAAGCATGGAATTCAAGTATTTCTGATGGGCTATCACTTGGAACACCGTTGATTTAAAATATTGTGAAAGATAGCCAGGAAACGCAGCAGACATTTGCACAATTTGCCACTAGTCTCTCTTTACTGACAAAGAGGCTTGATGAGAGGGAATCAAAGAAGGTGAACGTGTGTGAAGATATCTCAAGCATGCCGCCTGGAATGTACCAATGCCAAGAAGGTCCATATCAAGAGGGTCCCCCTCAGCTAGTTGAGAATGTTCAATATACAGATTATGTAAAGAAATAGGATGTTTCTGGGCCAAATCAGAGATATTAGAGACCTCAACAAGGGCAAGGTGCATACAATTAAGGGAACTATAACAACAACCAAAGGAACTACAATAATAACTATGGTGGACCGAACCAAGGTAGATACAACAACAATAATGGTAACTTCAGGAACAGAAGTTCCAACCCTTACATTCCACTAAAGGGTCAGTCTAATGATCAAGGTAGTTCGACGTTGGAGTCAATGCTTGAAAAAGTGTTGGCAAGTTACAAAAACTGAAAAGATATTATCTGGGCTATCAAAGATAGTGGTTTCTCATTTAGCAGCTATTCAGAATCTTGAACAGGAGATGCATGATCTTTCTAGTGAACAACATCCTGCTAGAAAAGGTGGGCTTCCTAGTGATACTATTCTAAACCCGAAGAATGGTGGGGGCGTGGAACGTACTTTTGCTATTAGCACGAGGAGTAGTAAAATAATTCAAGGTGCTGACAAGAAGGTGGTTGATCTAGATCCAATTATTTAGAAAGAAGAGGTGCATTTTGATGTGACGATTATTGATGAGAAGGTCCGTGGTGAAGAAAAAGTTACTGATAATCTAGAAGTTGCTGCTGATATAAGGAAACACACGATAAAAGGGGCTCTTAGCCCTTTGACTCAGATGTACAAAGCAAAGCCTCCCTTTCCTCAGAGTTGGCAAAGAAGAATGATGATGCTAAGTATCAGAAGTTCTATGATCAGTTGAAGCAGTTAACAGTGAATTTTCCATTCTTAGATGCTGTCAAAGAGATGCCTAGATTTGCTAAGTTTGTGAAAGACCTGCTTACGAAGAAAAGGTCTGTTCAACATGAGACAGTGAATTTAACTCATCGTGTGAGTTTGATTATTACTTCCACCACAGTTCAGAAGAAGGGAGATCCAAGGGCGTTTACCATTCCGTACAATATTGGGCTTCATGCATTCGCCTGTGCTCTGTTTGATAATGGGGGCAAGTATCAACTTGATGCCCCTTGCTATTTTCAAACAATTCGGATTGGGGACTTCTAGACCGGCTTCTATGCGATTATAGATGGCAGACAGATCTATCAAGAAGCCAGTTGGGGTTATAGATGATGTGTTGGTGCAAGTGGGTAAGTTCATGTTGCCTGCTGATTTCGTTATTCTGGATTGTGCGGTGGATAGAGATATTCCCATCATCTTGGGAAGACCGTTCCTTGTTACGGGCAGAGCGCTTATGGACTCTGAAAAGAATGAAATTAAGTTCCGATTGAATGATGAAGAAGTGACTTTCCAAACAAGCAAGGGGATGAAGTTGCCAAGCGCTTATAAGAGTATCTCGATTATTGATTCGTTTGATGGGAATGATGATGCTGTCAAATATAAAATGGAAGAAAAAAGTCTGGGAGAAGCTCTTGCAGCAGTTCTAATGAACTTTGATGCTTATGATATATAGGGCTACGTGGAAACTATAAATGCGCTTGAGGGTCTGGGTTCCTACACTTACCACACAAGAAATGTCACACCCCAGTCCTGATAGGGCATGATGGGCACCCGACCCTTTACTTAGAGCCGAGCGAACCCGCTGGTTCTCGTTATATTCATAATCTCACTGGACTCTTAATTCACGAAATGAAATGCATAATGAAAGCTTTTCAAAAACATCTTTTTCGTCTTTCTCAAATCAAGTAAAATCTGTAATCATATGAACTTTGTAATATAATGCATAATGGTACATCAGCTTGCAGAGCCGCTTGCAAGAATGACATACTATATGCATGACTCTGTCTGCAAAGTCTCTAACATAAATCATATACTATAACATAAATACTCTGAATCGGCAACACTCCGGAAAGAAATGGAGCTCGCCAATCCAGCTAGAACATCTTCTAGCAATAGCCTCTACTCATCTGTATACACCTGCGTGGCATGAAACGCAGAGTCCACAAGAAGGGACGGCAGTACAAATAAAGTACTGAGTATGTAAGGCATGAGTAACAACATAACATAGATGTGAAAAGTAACAAGGAATAAGAGAGATAACCTGTACATCTGAATGCCTCATAAGGCGGATGTCATGCATGCTTAGCCTTTTAAAAAAACATTTCTATACATATACATAGTACCATGCCTGGCCATTAAGGCTCGGTGTTATATATATATAGTATCATGCCCGACCATTAAGGCTCGGTGTTATCATCATTAGAAAAATATCCTCATCTTTGACATCATCATTATCATCGTAAAAACATGTTCATCGCTGTTATCATAAGAGCTCATAGAATCATAAATCTCTGGTTTGGAAAATACGGCATTTTGGGAAAACAGCTATGAATTATTAGGAAAGGAATTATGCCTTGGAATCGTAAACATTTAACTTTTGAAAATGAGGAAGATATGGAAACATTTATGAAGCCATAGCGTCGGAACCATGCCTTTAGAAGCTCAATAACATTATAAGGATCACGAAATTCGTGGACTTCTAGCATTTGCGGAACCAATGATATTATGAGTACGACACAAAGATTTATAACGAAAGGATCATGCCTTTAGAAAGAAGGGGACTAGCCTTAACATATCTGGAAGAAAATTTCTCGACTCCCAACTTACTTCCTGTCTTGCAATTCACTTAATATTATTCGTAGCCTCGTAATCTACATATAAAACCATTCATATCATTGTTAGGTTCGTCATCATGCTTGTCTCAAGACTTTAATAAAAATCCTTTTAGATTCTGTCGAAATTCGGGCAGCATCTCCCCTGTTTATATGCCTAGCCCGAAATCATAATATCAACAACCAATCAACAACAACAATACCAACATCATCAATACCATTATCCATGCCAATATATCTCCTAAAACATCCCACACGATGTTTTCTAAATTTCTCAACTAACCAACTTGTGATACGACTATTTAATAACTTTATTTCCGTAAAGAAGCCGAAATTAATAACAATAATAACAACAAAAATACCCTCAACATTCTACAAGATAATTATATATATGTTTTCATCCAAAATTCTCCTCAAACCTCAATCCAGAAGCCAACAACAACAACACAACAACTACAACTTTTATTTCTTGCAAATATTCCTTAATCAAGGTTGATAAAGAGAAAGATTCAATGATTCATACCTTATATTTAATAAAGTGGCAAGATCTTCAATATTTACTTGTTCCCAAGCTACTCCAACACAAAAATGAAATCATAATCGCGTCTACACGTTGTACGGACTTCGATTAGTATTCCGTAGCTTGAATTTTGCTCAAAACTCACTTTTGTGTGATATATGGACTCTCTTGTCTTGATGAATTTTCTGGATCATTTTGGAAGATTTTTGATGAAGAAAATGGGGGTTTTTAACCCCTTTTTATAGTGGCTAGGTCGGCATCACTGTAGCGGTACTGTAGCGATACTGTAGCAGATCTGTTTCTGCGTTGACAGCTCAGTTTGTAACGTTCATAATTCTCTACTCCGATATCCTATTAATGATAGGTTTGTTGCATTAGAAACTAGACTCGACGAAATTCATTTTAGGCTTTTGTTTCACCTTAAAACTCCTAATATACTAGGAGATATGCCCCTCCAAAGTTGACTAAAAATCTGCCCAACATTTCTCAAATTTTCGTCAAACTTATTTTATTCAATTTGCTTGATCTCGAAATCTTCCGGAATTCTCCATACATGATATTCATCATTTATTATACTTGATAATGACCATGTTCTTGTGTTTCAAAATAGTCTTTCCCGATTACGACTTACGAGATCGTAATTCACCCTTTACTTCATTATTACATACTTCCCATGGCTTGTACCTTCCAAAATATCATGGGACGTCTCCGATACTCCATTACTACGGTGATGTACGTGTCATGCTCATGCTCTAAAAATGCGGGGTGTAACAAGAAAGCTTGATCTTGACCATCCAAATGGAACTACTCCACCAACTAAGCCTTCTATTGTTGAGCCACCAAAGCTTGAGCTTAAGCAGCTCCCATCACACTTGAGGTATGAGTTCATTGGTCCGAACAAGACATTGCTAGTGATCGTTTCAGCATTACTGACTAAGGAACAAATTGAGAATTTAATGGAGCTTTTGCACAAGTACAGACGTGCTATTGGTTGGACCATAGCAGACGTTCGGGCTATTCCTTCTGGTATTTGTGAGCATAAAATTCAACTAGAGGAGGACAGCAAGCCGAGTATTAAACATCAGCGAAGATTGAACCAGAACATGCAAGAGATCGTGAAAAAGGAGATCATAAAGTGGTTAGATACTGGGGTAGTGTATTCAATTGCAGACAGCAAGTGGGTGAGTCCTGTTCAATGTGTACCAAAGAAAGAAGGTATCATTGTGTTGCCTAATGCAAAGAATGAGTTGATTCCCACTCGTACAGTTACTGGCTGGCGTGTTTGCATAGACTATATGAAGCTGAATACTGCCACTTGTAAAGGCCATTTTCCCATGCCGTTCATTGATCAGATGTTGGATAGGCTGGCTAGGAGGTTTTACTATTGCTTCTTAGATGGATACTCGGGCTATAATCAGATCAACATTGCCCTAGAAGACCAAAAGAAGACGAATTTTACTTGCCATTATGGGACGTTTGCGTTCAGCTGAATGCCCTTTGGGTTGTGTAATGCACCAGAAACTTTTCAGAGGTGCATGATGTCGATCTTTTCTGACATGGTAGAGGACTTCTTGTAGGTATTTATGGATGATTTCTCTGTTATGGGCGATTCGTTTGATGATTGTCTTGGCCATCTGGGTCAAGTGCTGAAAAGATGTGAGGAGACAAATCTCGTGCTAAATTGAGAGAAGTGACACTTTATGGTGAAGGAAAGGATCTTCCTCGGTCACAAAATCTCTGAAAAGGTAATTGAGGTCGATCAAGCGAAGATAGATGTGATTGCAAAACTTCCTCCACCCATCTCAGTCAAAGGTGTCCGAAGTTTCTTGGGACATGCAGGGTTTTACAGGCGCTTCATCAAAGATTTCTCCAAAATTGCTAACCTGATGTGCAAGCTTCTTCAAAAAAGAGGCTAAGTTTGTGTTTGATGACAAGTTCCGAAAGGCGTTTGATGAATTAAAGGAGCCCCTCACTACTGCTCCTGTTATTGTTACTCCTGATTGGTATTTGCCTTGTGAGTTGATTTGTGATGCTAGTGGTTTCGCGATAGGTGTCGTGTTTGGCCAGAGGCACAATAAAATTATACACCCGATCTACTATGCTAGTAGGACACTGAATGCGGCGCAAATGAACTACACGGTGACTGAGCAAGAGCTGCTTACTAAAGTATATGCTTTTGAGAAATTTCGATCCTATTTGTTGGGATCCAAGGTTGTGGTGTACATTGACCATGCTGCATTATGATATTTGATGGCAAAGAAGGAAGCCAAGACACGACTAATTCATTGGGTCCTTTTGTTACAAGAGTTTGATTTCGAGGTAAAAGATTGAAAGGGGTCCGAAAATCAGGTTGCTGACCATCTCTCTAGGCTTGAGGAAACTGGGGTGCCAACAAAAGAACTTGATATTGAAGATGCATTTCCAGATGAGCAAGTTTTGGAGGTGTCTATGCAAATGGCACCTTGGTATGCAGATTTATCTAACTACTTGGTGACTGGTGTCATTCCTAACGAGATCAAATCTTATCAGAAAAAGAAGTTTTTACAGGATGTTCGTCAGTACTATTGGGATGAACCATACTTATTCAAAACTTGCGCTGATAACATTATTCAGCGTTTTGTCCTAGAGAATGAGGTATTGGAGATTTTGAAGGCTTGCCACGACTCTCCAGTTGGGGGACATCATAGTGGTATGAGAACTGCTGCAAACGTTCTCGAATGTGGTTATTATAGGCCTACTCTTTTTCATAATGCTAATTTGATGGTGCGTTCTTGTGATCAATGCCAACGACAGGGGCATATTGGTAGGGGGCAAGAGATGCCTATGAACTTTGTAATTGAGGTTGAAGTGTTCGATATTTGGGGATTGATTTTATAAGACCCTTTGTAAGCTCTGGTGGCATGAAGTACATCTTGGTGGCTGTTGATTATGTCTCTAAATGGGTAGAAATGGTGGCTTTACCTAATAACGAAGCCAAGAGTGTCATGGGATTCTAGAAAAAGAACTTATTTACTCATTTTGGTACCCTAAGGGCGATAATCAGTGATGGTGGTTCTTACTTTTGTAATAAAGCCTTTGCGGGATTGATGAAGAAGTATGGAGTCAACCATTGGGTGGCAACCCCTTATCATCCTTAGACAAGTGAGCAAGTTGAAGTCTCTAATCGGGAGATAAAGAGTATTTTAGCAAAAATGGTGAATGCGAACAGAACTGATTGGGTCCGCAAGCTCGATGACGCTCTATGGTCTTACCGGACTGCCTTCAAGACTCTGATTGGGACTTTGCCTTTGAAACTTGTTTTTGGTAAAAACATGTCACCTGCCAGTTGAACTCGAACATAAATCCATGTGGGCCTTGAAGAAATTGAACATGAATTGAGAAGAAGCGACCAAACTCAAGTTGTTTCAACTCAATGA
This sequence comes from Lycium barbarum, assembly GCF_019175385.1. NCBI lineage: Eukaryota > Viridiplantae > Streptophyta > Magnoliopsida > Solanales > Solanaceae > Lycium > Lycium barbarum. Next base: position 47,104,817 of record NC_083338.1, on the reverse strand, counting down.
GATGGATGAGTTTCGCTATCAGGCCTATGAAAGTGCAGCGTTATATAAAGAAAAGATGAAGCAGTATCATGACAAGAAGATCCTGAAGCGGGAATTCTACAAGGGTGATCCTGTCCTATTATTTAATTCTAGATCGAAGCTGCTACCGGACAAACTGAAATCATAGTGGCCAGGTCCCTTTGAAGTTGTAAGTGTCTCACCCCATGGTGCTATTGAATTGAAGTCTGAAGATGGAAATCGGACATTTAAGGTAAACGGGCAGAGGGTGAAGCACTACCATGGTATGATTTCGGGAGATAGGATTGTTGACTGATGTCGGTTGAAGCACCTGGGAACAAATGATGACTCGGCAAGTCCAGACCAAGAGTAAATTGGTAACACTGTCGTGTTGCGACGTTAAATCAAGAGCATCTTGGGAGGCAACCCAAGTTTAAAATTCTACAATTTTGTTTCTGTAGGGTTTAGTTTTTTATTATTATTATTATTATTATTATTATTATTGTTTAACGTTTGTTGAGTGCACAGGAGCTGAAACTCGAAAAACTAGCAAAGTTACACCAGAGCACAAAGACGGGTCGTCGACATGTCGACGGACCATCAATATACAATGACAGCATGCAGAGTTGGAGTTCTGAGAGTCAGCAACTGCTACTCTGCAGGTAAGCAAGTAGATGGATCATCGACACGTCCACGACACCGTCGATGTGCAAAGACGTTCCGTCCTTTTACTCATCAACAGGGAAGTATTAATTAGTCAGAAAAACACACTGACAAGCTGTCGACATGTCGAGGAGTCGTCCAAATTTTTTGAATTTTTTTTAAATAGTCGCGTATTTTAAAAGAAAAGTAATGGGCAGAGGTTATATTTTTTAAAACACCCACAATCCGCCTTGCACTCTCCCTCAACCTCTCCACTTCTCCATAATTCCCTCCATAAACTCCCCATAAATCCTTACATACTACACCACCCACTACAAACCCTAAAATCCTTCCTTCCCCATTACTGAACTATCCAACATCCTCTTCCCACAAAAACAAATTGTTCCCTACATTTTTTTTTTTGCAGTTTCTTTTTCTCAAAGTGTCTTCTAATCATTCTAATAATCTGGTATGTTGAGAAATTCGGGCCTTTCTTGGTTCTAGTTTATGATTCTATTTGAATATTACTAAAAAGGCATGCCTAGGGTTCCTACCTTAATGGATAAAGAGAATGGGAAATAGTTGTGTGTTTATGCCATAATTAAATCAGTTAGGGTTGTGTTAGATGGGTTAGGGTAGTGATATCTGTGATGTTGAATGCTAAGGGTAGAAATTATAACTTAGGGTTTGTACTTGTTGAATGAAATCCATGCTTAAATTTGTAAAAGTTTGAAATTATTGGTTGGGGGAGGGGAATTTGGTATGACTGCTGTTATTAGGACTTATGAGAATGAGATATCGCATCCCTATTGAGTCAGCGGGTATTTTTGATCTACTTGTTAGTTCATTATGCCCGCCAATGGTCTGTAAAAGATCAATTTTGTTAAGCATAAAATTTGAGAAGTGAAGTCTGAGTAACTCCAACGGGTTAGACGGTATTTTGATAAAAAAAATATAGGTTTGATATCGTTATACCCACCAAACAAAACCCGGATAATTACCAAAAGTCAAAAAGGCCAATGATGAGGGTGAAGTCTGAGTAACCCGAAGCCCCACAACCCAAAATAACTGATTATGTGTTCTTTGATTGATAGGAGTTAAATACCCGAAACCAAATTGAATTCTGTAAAAACTGATATATTGCTGTTGCCAGGACCATAAACGTGTCGACGACACTGTTGACTGGTAGATGGACCGTCTTTGTACAAAGACAGTCCGTCGAAGCACAACGACGATCTGCAGACCCAACGTCAGAGAACTGTGTTTTTTTTTTTTTGTAAAGCACTGTGTTTAATCGCACTCGTACAGATTGACTAGATTGTGGTTTTTGATTATTACAGCTCGGCTGGATGGGTTTGAGATTAGAGTGACAGCATTGGAGATGGCCCGCCCGACCACTTCCACTAATTCTTTGAGGGCAGAGTTGGAGCAGCTTAAGGCTGATATTTTATTGTTGACGGCTCGTGAACCGAGCCTAGTAGTGGCACCACCATCTGTTGAGGCGGAAATTGAGGAGGAGCTTCCAGTGGTGTAGTTAGTTACGCCTACCGCGGCAGGTGGTCGGGGAAAGAGAAAAAGATTGGCTCTTGATGAGAAAGAGGTGGTAGAGGAGGTGAGAGAGAGTACTCGGCCGAGAGGTTCAAGTCTAGAGGAGCAGCACATAGCAGCGGCCATTCAGAGATCTCTTGTGGAGAATTTCCCTTTTGGGACCACAAGAGCCACTTCGAGCAGTGCTGCAGTTGGCGTGCCATTGCCACCGCCCCTTCTTATTCTAGTGCCAGCAGCTACTGGTGCTACTACATATGGTGCTGCTGATGCAGCTACTGATACTACTGCTGGTGCGGGTGAACCACTTGATGCCTCGCAGATCGATGAGTTGCGAGAGGAGCAGCGTGCCTAGTGCGCCACAGGTATTCCTAATCTCTTGTTTTACTTTTACTGCATTAGGGACATTGCAGACTTTTTCAGTTGGGGGTGGGAGTATTTTATTTGTTTATATTATATATGTGTGTTTAGGATTAGGACCTCCTCGACTTTTCTTTGCCATGGTTCTTTTCCTGAGGGGTTTATTTCTTGTTGAACCTGGAATGTTTAGGTCATGTTTATATAAAATAGAGTAATGTTGACTTATGTGGTGGTGGTTTGATTAACTAGGGCAGTCTTTCTTTGATTTGAGATAAAAGTACTCCCCTCACAGTGGGTAGTCTTGTTTTGATTTGAGAAAAAAGTACTCCCCTCCGAATTTTTGAAAAAGTTGGACTTGGTTGTTTAATTGACATGTATGCTTCTTGGTGTGACATTTAGATTATTGGGTTACCTTGTGTGCGAAAATATAGCGGGGAGACTAATGTGTTGACAATTCTAATGCCATGTGTTGTGAGGTTTTGTAGATATATTCTCTAGTTGTGTATGTAATCTAGAACTTACCTGGTTAGTCGTGCTGCATTCTGAAGATAAGTGAAGCTGTGAAATGATCTCAGGCCTTGTTTGTGTTAGGAACCCTTGTTTAGCCTAAATATAAGCCTACCCATTGATTAATATCCCTTGTTGGCCATTTTGAGCCTTAAAACCTATTCTTTGACTAGCCGTAATAAGCCGATACCCGTTCTGAATATCCATCTCTTTGCACCCGGTCCCTCCTTGGCACTAAAATAATAAGATTGAGGCTAAAAACCTAAATTGGGGGTGATAGGTGGAATAAGGGGAATATGAGGCATAAGCCTAAAGTGGGGTAGAAGTGAATTTCCTTGTTAAAAGATATCGGTGTGGTAAGTATAGAGAAAGAAAAAAAAAAAAAAAACAAAAACTATATAGAAATAGAATAGCAATAAAACCACAGCGAGGCAATAAAGCGAAAAAAAGGGAAGAAAACAAAAGGTGAAAAGGGTAAAAGAAAAGAATAAGGTATAGTGTTCAAGGAAGGTGAGTCGCAGTTATCCAAATATACATCCTACCCGTCCACGAGCCTACATTACAACCCTGAAAAAATTCCTAGTGTGATCACAGCGGAACTGTCCAAAGTTGAGGGTACTGAAAATAAGGGCAAGCCTATGGTATTTGCATGCTTAGCTAGAGAATTTATTTGTGAGTGTGAGTGTTTCTCTTCTCCTTTGTCTTTTGTCCCATTCTGTGTGTATATAAATGTTGGGATATTCTTTGGTCTTTGTGAGAGCATGAGAATTTGTTAAGTGACTGGTTTTCCGTGAGTCTTGATTCGTGTGCGCTATGGTTTCTTTGATAACTAGATGTCATAAATTGAAGCCTCATTGTTAATTGCAACGAGTCCTTGATTGGTTTTGTCTTTATTGGGGGTAGAGTCATTATGATACACATGATATGCCGGAAGTTAATTGCCACAACCACTGTAGACAGTTTTACTTTGTAATATCGAGACATTTTAGATTGAGTCTGTTAGTTGACCTGCTTGAAGACAAGTAAAGACTTTAAGTTGGGGGTGTTTATGTGTCGTGAAATTATGGCACAGCTAATGCCTTTTAATTCTAAGTTTTACTTGTTTTCGAGCAAGTTTGTGTTAGTTTGATGTGTTTTGTGTGTTGTGCAGGTATTTTGAAGTTAGAATGCTCGGAAAGCAAAAAACGGGGAAAACAAATGATCTTGTCACCCAACTAGGGGCCGCGACGGGTACCCGGGGCTAACCACCGAGCACCGCTCGTGCTATCATTTCCTTAACCCATTCAACGATCATTCATCAATTTCCTATTAACTCTTAAAGGGATCTGCTTCTCATTACAAAATATACTGCTTTAATACAAAAACATATTTCAATATAGTTATACACATGCATACTACCCACGTTGTGGAACCACATAACCTACATCGAGTATCTACGAGCCTCTATTGGATGACATACACAAATATACACAAAAGGATCAACCAAATAGCACCTCCGGAATAATGGAGTGCTCCTGTGAATCTGCAGGTGGCTCCTACGGATCTACACCGTCTCCTTGTCTACCTGTGGGCATGAGCACAGCATCCAAAAAGAAAGTGGATGTCAGTACGAGCATTGTACTGAGTATGTAAGGCATGCATCAAGAAATAAAGGAGAGAATAAGAAGATAAAGTAAATACAAGAAGGTAACCAGTAACTGCTTGCCTCTTAAGGCGGATTCATGCATGCGTACTCATAAAACATCATATCATGTATTACTGCGGAACGTGCAGCCTGATCCATATATCATCATGTATCAATATAATGTCGTGGAACGTACGGCCCGATCCATTACCCATATATCCCGCGTCCGGGCATCCTGCGTCCGGGATGATATCATAATATGCCAGCTGACCAGGTGGCTATGCGTCTATAGCGCCTCACCTTTTCCCATATCCCTTATATATATATATATATATATATATATATATATATATATATATATATATATATATATATATATCATATACTTATATAATATACATAGCATGCATGAGAGCCCAAGGAATAGCTAAAACTCTATCGGAGTGACGTAAGGTCAGTAACCTCCGATTATATTATGGATTAATCATGATCATCATGTCTCGCCTTGAAGGAACAATTATCATAAGGTGAGACAATCAACGAAAGTTAACATCGAGAGGAAACATAAAATAGGGTCGTAATCTTATAAGAAGTCAATCCATATACTTTTGGAATCTAAAAAAAATATAGTCATCATCCATGAATAAAATTGAGAAATTAGTAGATAGCTTGACATTCTCATATCGTCATTGAAATCGTAAACTTGGAACCTTTAAACATAAAATCGTTCCCATCATAATAATATTCTCATTTTCGACATCATCGGTGTCATGGAAGAACATATCCATCGTTTTTATCATAAGAGCTCACATAATCACAAGCTTTGGTTTGGAAGACACGAATATTTTGGAAAACATCTATGGATTATCAGGAAGGAAATCATGCCTTGGAATCTTAGACTTTTTAACTTTTAATAACAAAGAAGATATGGAAACATTTTTGAAATCATAACCTAGGGATCATGCCTTTGAAATAAAGGGGACGGGCCTCACATACCTTTGACGTTTACTATCTTATCGCTTGCTTGTTTCCCCTATGATGCACTCATGTATACCTTCAAGAGAATTCATGTCGTCGTTAGCTAAGCAATTATAAGAACGGACTACTATTTCTAGGGAAAATTGGGCAGCATTTCCTTTGTTTCTACTACGTTTCCCATATTCTATTTTAGGTCTCAAACATTCGCAACCATAATCACAATATAGAAACCAACAATCATCATTTATATACATTTAGCAAAATCCACCAATTTCCTCCAATTTCTCCACATTTAGTGGTTTTAGCTTATCATCACATTTTTCTCATACATCACACTTATTTCATGGTATAAACATCATTTATAACATACTCATGATCACAACATATCAACGTTCATGGTTTCATTCAACTACCATTCAATAGTGACACTACTCATCCTTTCAAAACTCATTTTCCATGCTTTTCTACAATCCAAGCATCTTAGCTTTCCAATAACTTAAAAAACCCAATAAAATCATGAAACATACCTTATATGATGGTGGAACAAGCTTAGAGTTGAATCTTCCATTTTTCACCAAAATCCTTCTTCACCCTCCTTAGGATTTTCTTGAAGAAGATGATTCCTACTTGAGTTTCATACACTTGGGTTCATGGATTTGGTGTTATTGATCACGGATTTCCCTTGAATTTTTCTTATGGATGAATATTAGAGTAGTCTCTAGAGGTTTTCTTGACCAAGAATGGTGAAAAATATGATTTTTGGTCGAGTTGGGTCTATTTAAAGTGGTCCAGAAAATTCTGGACCGACACAACATGCGACACACTTTACGGGACGCAAAGCATGCTTTGCTAAACGCATGTTGTGTCGCAAACCATGCAAGACCACTAAAAGTTCACTGGCACACTTTACTGCGCAATTGCGTGGCCGCATGTCGTGTTTGCTGGCCGCATGTTGCGCCCCAAAGTGCGCCAGAATGTGATATTTTGCCCGAACAGTCTGTCGTAGAACGGCCATAACTTTTGATCCCAATATGCTGTGAGGGCCCACGACCTATGGTTGGAAATCTCTTTCAATTATCTACAACTTTCATTGTTAGTGTTTTTCCAAATTTTTAACTTATAATGGCGTTTTGGCCCCTTCAAATCAGATCATCCGAAAATGTTTCCTTAAATTGCCCTTTTGGGATGGCTTATGCCCATATTTGGCTGATGGATCCTTCTCGAAACTTACTTAACACTTCATTACCAATATAAGGGACATCATAACTCTTCTCCAAAATGTCATTAAGCCATCATTAATTCGATACTCGTAATTCTTGCCCGACACACAACATATACCTTGCTTTCCTTAACAACTTTCGTCTCCTTCCTCAAATGTCTTTGAAATCTCATTTAGAATCATTAAATATTATTTCTTATTTATCAAAACATCGTATGCATCATGCCCTTCGTCAGTCAGTTCACTGTGCATGAACGAAAAAATTTCACTGTGCATGAACGAAAAAATTTTCGAGGTGTAACATTCTTCCCCCCTTTTGGAACATTCGTCCTCGAATGTTAAACACTCGGGAATTCTACGAAAATTTCACCAGAGTTTCCCCTGTAATATGGCACTACCAACCTGTCACAACAACCCCCCAATATTACTACCTCATGGGCTACAGCATAGCATAAACATATCTATGGCCACACACGACCCAAAAGTAAAAAGTAAGCATGCATACCTTAAGATCTCGGCGTTTCATCATGAAATTCTTCTGTAGATTTGAATAGGTGCGGGTATTTGGCTATCTATATCCTCCTCCGCTCCCCAAGCCGTTTTTTTTTCCGGTCACTGTTTCCACCTCGAAACCTTGACTGAGCTACCTTCTTATTCTGAAGTCCTCGCACTTGCCTATCTGATGTGGCAATGGGGACCTTTTCATGGATCCACTTCCCTGTCATTTGAGCGCCATTTATTGACATGATTCTAGTAGGATTTCTAACATATTTAGGAAGCATCGAGTTATAGATGGTAGATATAGTCCATAAGCTACCTTGCCTATTGCATACGATCTCGTAAGGCCTAATGTATCGTGGACTAAGCCTCCTCTTCATCCAGTGATCTTATTGCTTTTGTATCCCAGGGCTACTGTAGTAAGCGTATATCATATACTTATGTCGTATTCCAAATAATTGTCCTATTTGTCCCTCACGACAATCCCAACTCAACATTTCAACTCGGCTTACCATATATCTTCCTTCAACCTACCCCGAGCATCATGACTCCCTCATCCTTATTTTACCTCTTACTCCTCTTCTAAGTACTCACTTGGTTCAATTGGTGACGCATACATATCTACAAGTTACATAATTTTTCTTTGCGTGATTCGTGTACATACACATCTATACAAATACATGTACCCATATCCGTATCCGTATTCATAATCGTACTTATTAGCATATTGTATCCATGGTTATGTTCATATACATATCAATATCATTCACAATGACTTTCCCGCCAATGTCTTGGCCTCGGGAACGGGATAATCCCACAATAAAATCCATGTTAATCTCATGAATTATTTTGTGTCTCAGGCCTGTATGCCTTCTTCTTGTGACTACCATCACCCACTATATTTACAATATTCTCCGATGTCATATCTTCATTTGGGCTAGGAGAGTATTCAGTCCCGGAAGCAATTAAATCAATTATGAGGACAGAGAAATGAGAGTTTCCATTATATTGGGAGAGTAAAAAGTAACCACAACCAATTGAATAGTACTCCCTAAACTGATTCCAACTCTTTTTCAGCCATATCGCACAATCAGAGTTTTGCAATTTTACTCCCTGTTTTGCGCCACTTGGGACCTCAAGGGACACAACGTCTCACCGATCGGCCCCATACTTCACTAAAAATTCATCTAGGATTTGTAACTTAGAGGTATGAGGAGATAATATAATCTCGAAGAACTGTGGGTCCACCTCCACCTGTCGTCGGTGTTTTACCATCTTTGCTGACTCACGGCTCTTCTTCTTCTTCTTCTTGCTTTTGGATGTCACCTTACTCTACCGCCTTTAGTCAATACACTCCCGTAGGGTTCATCATTTCAACCTTCACACTGGTATCCTCTCTATTCGCTTCCCCCTTTTAAGGGTTTTACTCGTACCTTTAAATCTTGAATTCACGTACTCCTGACTACACTACATCTTACTCATACCGTTCCTCACAATCGACGGCTATAACAATTTATGTGTGAAGTCTTAGCGTACTCACCTTACAGTCTTGTAACCAAATAATGCACCCGATATAACAATCTGAGCAAAAATGTATTTTACTTAGCCCATCCAGTAGTTATGAGTCTATATCTGAATCTGCTCCAATTAACAACTTCCTGCCCCATAGGGATGCTTAAATTAATAGTAGGTCTAACTATCCATGCCACCCATCTAATGTCACTTGCCCTCTTCTTCGGCACTCAAAATTTGCTCGTAACGCCATCTTCGTTTCTCTAGGACCTAAGTCTCTTACGCCACTAATACGCCCCATGCCTCCTATTCTGTTACTCTTGTTTACACTTGGCACCGATTTCATAACCGCATTGTACCACTATCGTTATTAATTATAACTCTGCTCCATCGCTTCATCGTCGTACAGTAAACTCATAACTCATGATCATCTTTTCCTCTTCAACTCATTACTTCATTTACTTCGTTCGTTCTAACTTGATATAGGACATTCATAGGAAATACATTATCCTTTAATTACCACACAACTATTCCTTAGGCACACGTACTTCGTATATTTCCTTTTTGCTATATTCTCGCTCTTATTCGTTCCTGCTCGACTTATCTTATTTCCTCCCGTTTTATAATCGATCCTTGACTTTTCGTATGAAGAACCATATTATTAACTTAGTACCGCTTTGTTCTTTAGGACATACCACCTTTGTCAATCGATCCCTTGCTGTCAAAACTGATTCTGTTCGTTCTGATCATCCCCTCTCACTCTTATCGTGTTGACCCTCCTCCTCCTACTAGTTGTCCTATTTTCGTTATTCATCTTTACTGCAGTCTTGGTCTTTTACACCCAACTAAAGATATCATCCATACTCTTAATTATACCAATCACAGCTACCGCTACTTCGCTATGTCACTTTTCTCTGATTCTTTCTCAGGTTAACTTCTCCCTTTTTGTTGGCTATTATCTCGGTCATTGAGGAATCCCTGCGCTGAACTTTCCCCAACAAGGTCCTTCAAGCTTTCTCATCTACTGCTCCCTAGTTCGCTTGCTGGTTCCATCCTCGTATTCATATAGAGCTTGGCATACCCTTAGGCATCCCCTCGCTATACTTTACATTACAATTCTTGTTACGTGCTCATTATATCCAGATCATAATCTACCCTATGGAGTGACACTTCTTGATCTCGTTCACAAGCCTGCTTGTAACATAAGATAGCCTCATGAAGCAGGTATACTCAACCCGTTATTCTTTTTAGTCAGTCACATTACACTTACCATATGGATTATTTGCCCACGTATTCACATTAATCATAAAAGGGTGCTAACAATATACCTGGAGCAATATCAGGGGAAGACTCAAAATCCTGTCGCTCAATTAACGCATGGATACGATGCTGGGATCCACTTGGACTGGGCGTTCTTCGGTCTCTACCACTGCTTACTAGCATCTGTGGCCCTGGCCTTGGAGGGCGTGCCGATGATGAAGAGCCAACTACCACTCCTGTAGTCCCAACCTTACCTTTACCACGTAGCGATGGACAATTACGCTTTAAATGTCCTGGCCGAGCACAGGCGTAACAAACATCCGAGCCCCAGCGACACGGTCCCCGATGTAACTTGCGACACTGAGTACATCGCGGCACCGAGGATCTCTTCTAACCAGAACCACTCCGAACCCGAGAACGAGAAAATCTGAGACTCTGGGGTGACCTTGAATAAGTAGGTCCATCAAATCTGGGTCTAGGAAACTACAGAGGAACACCTCTAAACTCATGATCAGACCCTAAAGAATTAACTCCCTTTCTCCAACCCCTGTTATTGTGACCCCCATCTCGCCGCTGAGCTTGAGCGGCTACCAATTGAGTCAGTAAAAGAATAGTCTGTCTCATCTCTTGGCTCGCGGTATCTTGCGAAGGAACGGGGGGTGCTGGAGCTATGGTCGAGGCTCCCCTCTGATCCTCAAAAGTAGGCGAAGTATGGGAAAACCGAGGTGGGGCCTTGTTCTGGGGTTCGCCCTCCTCCATATCTATAGACGACTCTCGATCAAGCCCTTCTTCAACCACCATCTTTCCCTTCTGGGCCGCCGTAGCTTTTTCTTTCATCAGCTTTGCTGAAATTATAACGCACCGTTAGGGGAGGAATAATCTTATAACACAACTCTATCGCACAATCTATTAAGAAGAAAGATGGTCATCTTTCCTAAATGCCGGGTAGCCTCCTGTTTATAGATGTGGTGCACAACACACCGATAAACAAGACTCTACTAGATACGGCTCGTAGACACTTCCTAGGACGAACTGCTCTGATACCACTTCTGTCACGACCCAACTAGGGGCCGCGACGGGTACCCGGGGCTAACCACCGAGCACCGCTCGTGCTATCATTTCCTTAACCCATTCAACGATCATTCATCGATTTCCTATTAACTCTTAAAGGGATCTGCTTCTCATTACAAAATATACTGCTTTAATACAAAAACATATTTCAATATAGTTATACACATGCATACTACCCACGTTGTGGAACCATATAACCCACATCGAGTATCTACGAGCCTCTATTGGATGACATATACAAATATACACAAAAGGATCAACCAAATAGCACCTCCGGAATAATGGAGTGCTCTTGTGAATCTGCAGGTGGCTCCTACGGATCTACACAGTCTCCCTGTCTACCTGTGGGCATGAGCACAGCATCCAAAAAGAAAGTGGATGTCAGTACGAGCATTGTACTGAGTACGTAAGGCATGCATCAAGAAATAAAGGAGAGAATAAGAAGATAAAGTAAATACAAGAAGGTAACCAGTAACTGCTTGCCTCTTAAGGCGGATTCATGCATGCGTACTCATAAAACATCATATCATGTATTGCTGCGGAACGTGCAGCCCGATCCATATATCATCATGTATCAATATAATGCCGTGGAACGTACAGCCCGATCCATTACCCATATATCCCGCGTCCGGGATGATATCATAATATGTCAGCTGACCAGGTGGCTATGCGTCTATAGCGCCTCACCTTTTCCCATATCCCTTATATATATATATATATATATATATATATATATATATATATATATATATATACATATATATCATATACTTATATAATATACATAGCATGCATGAGAGCCCAAGGAATAGCTAAAACTCTATCGGAGTGACGTAAGGTCGGTAACCTCTGATTATATTATGGATTAATCATGATCGTCATGTCTCGCCTTGAAGGAACAATTATCATAAGGTGAGACTATCAACGAAAGTTAACATCGAGAGGAAACATAAAATAGGGTCGTAATCTTATAAGAAGTCAATCCATATACTTTTGGAATCTAAAAAAATATAATCATCATCCATGAATAAAATTGAGAAATCAGCAGATAGCTTGACATTCTCATATCGTCATTGAAATCGTAAACTTGGAACCTTTAAACATAAAATCGTTCCCATAATAATAATATTCTCATTTTTGACATTATCGGTGTCATGGAAGAACATATCCATCATTTTTATCATAAGAGCTCACATAATCACAAGCTTTGGTTTGGAAGACACGAATATTTTGGAAAACATCTATGGATTATTAGGAAGGAAATCATGCCTTGTAATCTTAGACTTTTTAACTTTTAATAACAAGGAAGATATGGAAACATTTGTGAAATCATAACCTAGGGATCATGCCTTTGAAAGAAAGGGGACGAGCCTCACATACCTTTGACGTTTAATATTCTTATCGCTTGCTTGTTTCCCCTATGATGCACTCATGTATACCTTCAAGAGAATTCATGTCGTCGTTAGCTAAGCAATTATAAGAACGGACTACTATTTCTAGGGAAAATTGGGCAGCATTTCCTTTGTTTCTACTACGTTTCCCATATTCTATTTCAGCTCCCAAACATTTGCAACCATAATCACAGTATAGAAACCAACAATCATCATTTATATACATTTAGCAAAATCCACCAATTTCCTCCAATTTCTCCACATTTAGTGGTTTTAGCTTATCATCACATTTTTCTCATACATCACACTTATTTCATGGTCTAAACATAATTTATAACATACTCATGATCACAACATATCAACGTTCATGGTTTCATTCAACTACCATTCAATAGTGACACTACTCATCCTTTCAAAACTCATTTTCCATGCTTTTCTACAATCCAAGCATCTTAGCTTTCCAATAACTTAAAAAACACAATAAAATCATGAAACATACCTTAGATGATGGTGGAACAAGCTTAGAGTTGAATCCTCCCTTTTTCACCAAAATCCTTCTTCACCCTCCTTAGGATTTTCTTGAAGAAGATGAATCCTACTTGAGTTTCATACACTTGAGTTCATGGATTTGGTGTTATTGATCACGGATTTCCCTTGAATTTTTCTTATGGATGAATATTAGAGTAGTCTCTAGAGGTTTTCTTGACCAAGAATGGTGAAAAATATGATTTTTGGTCGAGTTGGGTCTATTTAAAGTGGTCCAGAAAATTCTGGACCGACACAACATGCGGCACACTTTGCGGGATGCAAAGCATGCTTTGCTAAACGCATGTTGTGTCGCAAACCATGCAGGACCACTAAAATTTCACTGGCACACTTTGCTGCGCAACTGCGTGGCCGCATGTCGTGTTTGCTGGCCGCATGTTGCGCCGCAAGTGCGCCAGAATGTGATATTTTGCCCAAACAATCTGTCGTAGAACGGCCATAACTTTTGATCCCGATATGTTGTGAGGGCCCACGACCGATGGTTTGAAAGCTCTTTCAATTATCTACAACTTTCATTGTTAGTGTTTTTCCAAATTCCAAACTTATAATGGCGTTTTGGCCCCTCCAAATCAGATTATCCGAAAATGTTTCCTTAAATTGCCCTTTTGGGATGGCTTATGCCCATATTTGGCTTATGGATCCTTCTCGAAACTTACTTAACACTTCATTACCAATATAAGGGACCTTATAACGCTTCTCCAAAATGTCATTAAGCCATCATTAATTCGATACTCGTAATTCTTGCCCGACACACAACATATACCTTGCTTTCCTTAACAACTTTCGTCTCCTACCTCAAATGTCTTTGAAATCTTATTTAGAATCATTGAATATTATTTCTTACTTATCAAAACATCGTATGCATCATGCCCTTCGTCAGTCAATTCACTGTGCATGAACGAAACATTTTCTGAGGTGTAACAGATCTGTTCTGATATGCATTAAGGACGGACCGTCAACATGCTCAACGGTCCGTCGAGTTGCCTCCTCGATAAGTTCCTGCAAAGTGACAAAGTCATCAGATCGTCGACTTGCACCATCGACATGATCGACGGTCCGTCGAAGTTCTTCGATAATAGAAGTTCTGCAAAGTGAAAATATGTCATCAGATCGTCGTCATGTTGACGACCGTCGAAGTGCAATGACGACCCGTCAAAGTGCACACCGAGATGGAACAGGACTGGAATTGATTATTCCGAGTTTAACTTGTATAAATACATGTTTAGGTTTTATTTTTCGGACATCTAGAGTTTTAGACTTGTAGTAATTACTTTTGAGTTGTTATTACTTTTGAAGATTTTCCAAACAAATTACAATAGTTACTTTCAAGTTTTATTCGTAAGTTCAATACAAAATTCAATTATGCAATCATCAATTTTTTATTGTTTTCTTGTTGCCATGAGTAGCTAAACACCTTTACTGAGGTTGTGAACCCAAGGATAGGTGTGTTGTGATTGGGGATCGTGAAAGATATATGCATAATGGATTGTTAGGGTTTATGTGTTCTTTGTTTTCACCATATAGTTAGTGGTTGCAAACATTAGCTGATGCTATAAACTTTAGTTTATTTGGGAAAATAGCAAAGGCTAGGTAAGAACAAATAACAAGAACTCACGGCTTTAAACCTTGTTTAATAAATTCACTTAGGAATAAGAGGAATAAGAGGAATTTATTTGGCATAATTAACCGTTCTTCATGCATATTTTCTTATCTTTGGAAAAAGCATAGAAAGAAATAATCTTTTCTTATTGGGAAATAGTTCAGATTCACATAGAGGTTAAGTGCATCCATACAAATGATCCATTAGAAGTATATCAATATCGATACCCATGATCATACACTTTATCTGACGGGGACACAACCTTGATTCTTTTTACCCATATATTTACAACTTTAAATTTCTTGTCACTTTAAATTAGTCCACAAACCAAAACAACTATAAAACCCATTTTCTGGAATATACCAGGACCGCAAGATTAGTATAATACTTGTTTTGTAAACTTTTTACGCCATATTCTCTGTGGGATTCGACCCCAACCTCGTTGGGTTACTATATTTGACATCGTCTGCTTTACGTTATTAAAAGTGTAAATTTGAGCATATCACATACCAATCCGGACGAACCAAATCTTTCATGGTGCCATAACCATATCAATCCACATAGAATCAAATTCAGTCATGCCATAATCACATCAATCCGTACTAGCCATAATCACATCAATCCGTACTAGGGTAACCAATACATATATCATGAAATAAGCATGAATCATGTGTTTAATCATATGGCATACAGTGCATGTAATGAATCTGTGAAACCCACGTAGTATGAAGTACATGAAATATCCGAGATGAAATTCTAGCATATGAATCAATGCGAATAATATTTCGTTAACCGGTAAGACATGCTAAGCATTGCAGTCAAGTAACATGGATGAATAAGCATAAATGGCTAATATTCCAACATAATACCCGGTATTAGCATAAGTGCTCGCCACCTCACTTATATGTTACCCTAATAGACATAGTGTAATCCAATTATCATTTAGTTGGAAAAAATCTCCATCGAAGTTAAAGTCTTAACTTTCCTCAATCTGAAGCCTTTCAAATACCACAATGGCCTTTCCTTTCCTCAAACCTCCAAACACTCTCAATTTATTCAAAAATTTACTTTACGGGGTTAAAACGAGTCCAACGATCCTCATATCGTAATATAAACAAATTGAATTAAAAAGTCCACAAAAAAGTCAAACCCTAGTCTTGAGGTAAAATCATAGCTTTGATCATCATACGAACCTATAGGTACCTTCAAACAATGTGTCTAAGTCTGTTTTCTCAAATATTTGGCTTTGGTCAATCTTTAACATTTAAAGTTCTAATTTAGGTTCGAATGTTCAAAAACGCTCCCAAGTCCTTGAGGATTCGTGCCATCCGTACCTGCAAGTTATAAATCGTCAAATGAAACTATGGAAAGTATCAAATAGCTAGTGAAAAGGGGTTCCAGAACTTAAAGAGACTGGTTGGATCGTTACATCTTTCCCCACTTAAACAAATGATCTTCCTTGAACGGGTTTAGAATTGTACTTGAGCAATATCTACTCCACATGTTTGACTCAGTCTTCCAAGTAGCTCTTCAATTGGATGATTATTTCATGGGTAAAGGGTCAAAAATACCCCTCTAATTTGGAAAAAGGGCTAAACATATCCTCCGAACTTATTTTGGGTCAAAAATACCCCTCCCATCCTTAAAGTTTTCAAATATACGCCTTGATGGAAATTATCCCCCAAAATAACCCGAAATCATTTTTTAAACTCGCTCCATCATTTAAACCCGATCCAACTAAATAATAACCCATAAGGAAAAAACATGGAGAAACTGAAAACATGGACATGAAAATGAGCATGAGTACATATGTTTATATATAACATAAGTAAAAACATGATAAGTAGGGAGAGCATTTCATAAACCGACATGTGATATCACCACGTGGATACGTGGAGTCTGGTACCTCGCCGGACCAGCAGAGCCCCTATACCTTGCCAGGGTATAAGGTGGTAACGTGCCTGATGGATCCATTCAGTGTAAAATTAAGGTATCGTCCTAACTGGGCGGAGCGATCCTTGTCCTATGGTGGCTACATAGTTTCAGGCTATCTGAGCCTTCTCGGTAATTCGTGCAACTCCCAAAAACATGAACATAATATAGTTGGCTAAGAAGCCCATGACTTTAGTGAATTAACTTTCACTTGTCTTGTAATCATGGTTTCACGAAATAACTTGTAAACATATTCTTGATTCATGAGTAATAACAATAGTTCATAATCATATATATGTAATTGACTTGAAAACATGCTTGTAACTTGCAAAATAAAATCATAAAGTTTCATATGAACATAATGAGAACGCATGAGGAAGAATTCATGATTCATGGATTAAGCTAGGGTTCCTAATAACCGTAATGGAAGATTAGGAATACAACAACGAATATAGATACAAAATTCCTGTACATAAATACATAAATACGGGCTACCAATATGTTGGGTTTAATGCCCTAGGATTTGAACTTCATGAATATCAAGAAACGGAGCATGGGGAAGAACGTAGAAATTCCCACATGTGGATGGAAGTTCTACATACCTTAACTTCCCGCTTTTGATCGTATCACAATGTCCTTCAATCCCTTCAACTTTAATCTATAGCAATACAGGTCATAGGGACTCTATATTAGCAACAATATCCATGCTTTGTTCATCTAAGCATTTTATCAAACACTTGGTGGGCATGAAGCTCCACAACCTTCATTAATGGTGTTTCCTTCACCCAATCCCCACTCTATTACTTCTAGCTGATTCTACAATCTCAAATAGGTGTAATTAACATCATTCGTCATCACCCACATGAATACAACAATCCCAAGTCAACAATCCAAAACTCTAGCATAGTTCATATAATCCTCTTTATCAAACCCATATACTATTCTCCCAAGAACTCATCAATTCACAACTATAAATGTTTAGAGAGTAGAAACATTACCTTTTTGAAGTCCAATCCTCTTGAATTCGGGTTCTAGGGTTTCCACATCCAACAATAATGTTCCAATCCTAACTCTATGGATTAGAAGAGTTTACTCAAGTTAGAAAAAGGGATTAGGGATTTAAATTCAACCTAGAATCATGATAAAAACTTACCTTGGAAGATCTTGAGGTTTGGGACTTGTTCTCTATGAGTTTAGAGAGAATTTTCGTGAATGGGGGGCTGGGGAAATAAACCCCAAGTCCTAAATATAGCTTAAAACGCATAAACCCGACTTTTGACCCGAAACTGACCCTGTTATGCGATGGTCGCGCAACGCACGTGCAGCGCACGACCATAATCAGATCATTATTCAGAGTAGGGGTTTTTGTGCGATCGGCGTGCGGCGCGGGACCATTGCACGCGCCCGCACGCGCCTGCACAAGCGACAAGTGTCGGTTCTGAATAGCGTTCGGTAAAATAGGCATAACTGCTTGTACACAGCTCTGTTCAAGACCCATAATATACCGTTGGAAATCTATTGCAAAGGGATACAACTTTTATCAAGGAAGTTTTCCCAAATTCCAAATTAATAAAGGGGTTATGATCGTTGGAAGTAAGACCTTCTATAAACTTACTTGCAAACATGCTCCGTAGAGTGGTTTCCAACTTTTCTTTGCCCAAAGACATTTCTTATGAATTAATTGGTTTTCAAAACACTTCCTATAACCCTCATATTGGTTCCATTATATTATCATCTTATGAGTCAAACTTTCGCCCGAAGCTACGAGGTGTTACAATATCTCCCCCTTGGGATCATTCGTCCTCGAATGATAAACATTCGGGATTCTACAAAAATTTTGCCAGAGTTTCCCCTGTAATATGGCACTATCAACCTGTCACAACAACCCATAATATTATTGCCTCACAGGGCTACATCACAATAGCACTATAAATTGGCCACACACGACCAAAAACATGAAAAGAAAGCTTACATACCTCAAAATCTTGGTGCTTCATCATAAATCTCTTCTGCGGGCTGAAATAAGTGCGGGTACATGGATTTCATATCCTCGTCCAGTTCCCATGTAGCTTCCTCAACTTTCTGACTCCTCCACAGGACTTTCACTGAGGCTACTTCCTTAGTTCTCAACTTGCGAACTTGACGGTCAAGAATGGCTACGGGGATCTCCTCATACGTCAAACCATCCTTAACTGTTATAGTATCAGCAGGAACAACCAACGACGGGTCTCCTACACACTTCCTAAACATGGACACATGAAACACGGGATGTACAACAGCCAAATCTTGTGGCAACTCAAGTTCATAAGCTACTAGACCAACCTTCCGTAGAATTCTGTAAGGTCCAATATATCTGGGACTGAGCTTCCCTTTCTTGCCAAATCTCATGACACCTTTCATAGGTGAGACTTTAAGGAACACCCAATCATCAACTGAAAATTCTAAGTCCCTTCGCCTCACATCTGTATAAGACTTCTGGCGACTCTGAGCCGTTTTCAAACGCTCCTGTATTAACTTGACTTTATCCATAGCTTGATAAACCAAATCTAGCCCTAACAACTCTGCTTCACCAACTTCGAACCAACCAATTGGTGACCTACACCTTCGCCCATACAGAGCTTCAAATGGTGCCATCCCAATACTAGCATGATAACTGTTATTATAAGAAAACTCAATGAGAGGCAAGTGATCATCCCAATTACCTTTGAAGTCCAAGACGCATGCTCTCAACATGTCCTCCAGAGTCTGAATAGTACGTTCTGCCTGGCCATCTGTCTGCGGATGAAAAGATGTGCTAAGGTTCACCTTGGTACCCAATCCTTTCTGAAAGGATTTCCAGAAGTTTGCCGTGAACTGAGCACCACGATCTGAAATAATGGACACTGGAGTCCTATGCAATCTGACAATCTCATTAACATACAGCTTTGCATAATCTTCTGTTGAATCTGTGGTCTTGACTGGCAAAAAGTGTGCCGACTTAGTAAGCCTGTCAACGATGACCCAAATAGAGTCATGTCTCCTGGATGAGCGAGGTAGACCTGATACAAAATCCATATTGATCATTTCCCATTTCCAGACAGAAATATCAATATTCTGAGCCAAGCCACCAGGCCTCTGGTGTTTGGCTTTCACTTGTTGACAATTCGGGCACTTGGCTACAAAATATGCCACATTCTTCTTCATATCGTTCCACCAGTAAATCTCCTTAAGATCATGATACATCTTAGTGGAACCTGGGTGAATGGAATACCTGGAATTGTGAGCTTATGCCATGATTCTCTCTCTGAGCCCATCTACATCTGGAACACACAATCTACCTCGGTACCTCAAGGTACCATCATCTCCCCCTTGTTCGAAAGCCGTTGTCTTATGCTTGTGAATCCCCTCTTTCAGCTGCAACAAGTAGGGATCATTAAACTGTTTCTCCTTGACTTCCACAACTAAAGAGGAAAGAGCCCTATTCTGAACAACCACACCACCATCCTCGGAGTCCAAAAGTCGAACTCCAAAAGTCGAACTCCAAGATTGGCCAAACGGTGAACTTCCGTTGTCATAGATCTCTTACCTACGTCCACGTGGGCTAAACTTCCCATGGAACGCCGACTAAGAGCATCAGCTACAACATTCGCTTTCCCTGGATGATAGAGAATATCCACATCATAATCCTTAAGCAATTCGAGCCATCTCCTCTGTCTAAGATTTAGCTCCCTTTGCTTGAAGATATACTGCAGGCTTTTATGATCTGTGAAAATATCAACATGCACTCCATACAAATAATGACGCCATATCTTAAGTGCAAAAACTACAACTGCCAACTCTAGGTCATGAGTCGGATAATTCTTTTCGTGAACCTTGAGCTGACGAGATGCATAAGCTACAACCTTACCATGCTGCATTAAGACACATCCGAGACCAACTCCCGAAGCATCACAATAAACCACGAACCCTTCAGTTCCCTCTGGCAACGTCAAAACTGGAGCAGAAGTCAATCTCTTCTTCAACTCTTCAAAGCTTCGCTCACAAGTATCTGACCATTGGAACTTAACTTTCTTTTGAGTCAACTTAGTCAACGGAGCAGAGATAGAAGAAAATCCTTCTACGAAGCGTCGATAATAGCCTGCCAGACCCAAGAAACTTCTTATATCAGAAACTGAGGTGGGTCTGGGCCAACTCCTTACGGCATCAATCTTCTGAGAATCAACTTTAACACCTTCACCTGAGACCACATGGCCTAAGAATGCCACTGACTTAAGCCAAAACTCACACTTCGAGAATTTTGCAAAAGGTTCGCGATCTTTAAGAGTCTGCATCACTATTCTGAGATGTTCTGCATGATCAGCCTCATTACGGGAATACACCAAAATATCGTCAATGAAGACAATGACGAATAAGTCGAGATAAGGCTTGAAAACCCTATTCATAAGATCCATGAAAGCAGCTGGCGCATTTGTCAACCCAAATGACATAACAAGAAATTCAAAATGGCCATAACGGGTTCTGAAAGCGGTCTTCGGAATATCAACTTCCTTAACCTTTAACTGATGATAGCCTGATCTGAGATCAATCTTGGAATAACATTGGGCGCCCTGTAGTTGGTCAAATAAGTCATCTATTCTAGGAAGAGGGTACCTGTTCTTAATGGTGACCTTGTTCAGCTGACGGTAGTCTATACACATACGTAAGGAACCATCCTTCTTTCGGACAAATAAGACTGGCGCAACCCAAAGAGAAACACTGGGCCTAATAAACCCATTATCAAGAAGATCTTTCAACTGGGCTTTTAACTCTTTTAACTCTGCTGGAGCCATTCTGTATGGCGGAATAGATATCGGCTGAGTATCGGGAAGTAGATCAATTCCAAATTCAATCTCCCTGTCAGGAGGGACTCCTAGAAGATCTTCTGGGAATTCATTTACAACTGGGACGGACTGGAGAGTTGAATTTGGGGCATCTGAATCCTTGACTCGAACTAGGTGGTAGATATAACCTTTAGAAATCAATTTTCTGGCATTTAGGTAAGAAATGAATCTACCCCTGGGTACTACTGAATTACCCTCCCATTCTATGACTGGCTCATTAGGAAACTCGAATCTTACCACTTTAGTTCTACAACATACTGTGGCATAACATGAAGCTAACCAATCCATACCCATAATCACATCGAAGTCTACCATTTCTAATTCCGCTAAATCAGCTATGGTTCTGCGGTGATAGACTAAAACTGGGCAACCCCTATACATATGTCTAACTATGACTGATTCCCCAACTGGGGTGGACACCTCAAAGGGTCCATACAATTTTTCAGGTTCAATACCAAATTTCTTAGCAACAAAAGGGGTTACATAAGATATGGTGGATCTTGGGTCAATAAGGGCATATACTTCAAAGGTAAAAACTGTGAGGGTACCTGTGACAACATCTGCTCTAGCCTCTGTATCCTGACGACCTGTCAATGCATACAAACGGTTCTGACCACCGCATGTATTGCCGGACCTTGCCGTTTCACACCCCTGCTAGGCCTAATTGTGACGAGGAGCTGCTGAATTCATGGACTGCGTCACATTACCTCCAGTACCCTGTC
The DNA here is from genome assembly GCF_019175385.1 of Lycium barbarum. NCBI lineage: Eukaryota > Viridiplantae > Streptophyta > Magnoliopsida > Solanales > Solanaceae > Lycium > Lycium barbarum. Next base: position 47,082,554 of record NC_083338.1, on the reverse strand, counting down.
TGGCTGATGGACAGTCTTTCTGAAAATGGCCCTTCTGACCACATCTAAAACAGGCATCGATACCCACACGACACTCACCTGAGTGTCTCTTGTTACACTTGCCGCACATCGGTTGAGTATAAGTCGATTGACCCACACTAGCCTGAGAGTAAGAACTTGATGGCCTGAAATTCTGCTTCTTATCATTTCGGAAATTGGGGAGTGGGGCACTTGCTGTGGACGGAGCAGGTCCTGCTGACCTGTTCTTAAAGAATTTCCTGTTACCATTCCCGCTGAACTGTCCGGTAGACTTAACTCTCTTGTTGAACTCCTTGTCTTTCTCTTTCTGCAAGGCTTCCTCCTCCTTTAGCCTTGTCTCATTACCCTGTATGAAAGCAACCATCATGGAGATGGTCATTCCCCTACTTTGTGCAACAATGTTGGCCCCATCATACAAATGGGAATCAAGACCTCCAACGAATCTTCTCACTCTTGCCCTCATAGCGGGTAACATGTGTGGAGCATGCTTAGCCAGACTGACGAACTCTAAATAGTAATCTTGAACTGACCTGCCATTTTGTTTGAGCTTCAGGAATTGTTCAGCCTTAGCCTCTTTGACCTCTACTGGCATAAAGTGGTCTAGGAATGCACTAGCAAATTCATCGCATGTAGCATCAGGCGCATTCTCACCTCGAGACAATTCCCAAGATTCATACCACGTGTTAGCAGTGCTTTGCAGCTGATGAGCTCCAAAAGTAGCTGCTTCGGTTTCTGTAACTGTCATAATCCTAAAGATCTTTTGGAGAGCATCAATGTAGTCCTGAGGGTCTTCATCCTTCTTCGTCCCCGTGAATACTGGGGGATTCATTCTGAGAAAATCCTTTGTCTTAGAAGACTCTCCATTACCTCCTGAACTTGACCCAGATTCCTGACGTTGGGCCTGAGCTGCTACCAGTTGCGTGAGCATGTTGATAGCACTCCTAACATCCCCATCTGAAGCACTAGGAGGTGTAACGGTAGGGGCGGTTGGAGTTGTTGCCTGAGTCGGAACGGTATCTTCGTGAGCTACTTCCGCGGCAGCCCTTTGGCTAGTGGCTATGTTTCTCTTCTTGTACTTTCTTTTGTAAGGCATTTTCTGAAAACACATACACGCACGAATTAGGAAGCCATCCTAAAAATACTGCTCTAACTGCATGATCTAGAATATGAAAGAAGTGAGACCATCCTGAATGTCTTGGTGGTCCACTGTTTATATGTATAGGGCCCTCACACATATAAAAGAGACTCCACTGGACAGGTGTCACACCCCAATCCCGATAGGGCGTGACGGGCACCCGGCCCTTACTTAGAGCCGAGCGAACCCGCTGGATCTCATTGTACTCATAATCCTTAAGTCATGAACTAAAATGCATAGGGAAAACTTTTAACAAAAACATTCTTTTTATCTTTCTCGAATCAAATAAAATTTATAATCATATAAATCTGTAAAGTGATGCATAGTGAATACATCGACTTATGTAGCCGCATACAAGACTGGCAGGCTAAATTCGTGACTCTGTCTGCAAAGTCTCTAACATAAATCATTATACCATGACATGGATACTCTGACTCGGCAACACTCCGGAAAGAAATGGAGCTCGCCAATCCCGCTGGAACATCTTCTAGCAATGTCTTCTACTCATCTGTATGCACCTGCGTGGCATGATACGCAGCGCCCACAAGAAGGGGCGTCAGTACGAATAATGTACTGAGTCTGTAAGGCATGAGTAACAACATAATATAGATATGAAAAATTACAAGAAATAAGAGAGATAACCTGTACATCTGGATGCCTCGTAGGGCGGATGTCATGCATGCTTAGCCTTTTAAAAAAACATTTTTATACATATATATATAGTAACATGCCCGGCCATTAAGGCGCGGTGTGATATGTAAATAGTAACATGCCCGGCCATTAAGGCTCGGTGTTATCATCATTAGCCCGCGTCCAGGCCTCCCGCGTCCGAGGCAATATCATAACATGCCCACTGCAGTGGTGTGAACATCTACGTGCCTGCCCGGCTGACTATAGCGCGGCGCGGTGTGAGAAAATACATACATATATATATATATATATATATATATATATATATATATAGCATGCATAATAGCCCAATCAAAAGCCACAACTGTATCGGAGTGACGTAAGGTCGGTAGCCTCCGATTATATTATGGAATACTCATCGTCGTTTTGTCTCACCTTGAAGGAACAATTATTTTAAGGTGAGACTATCGATGAAGAATAGAATTAAGATAAAACATAGAATAAGATCGTAAATCTCATAAGGCATCAAGTCATGTATTTTTGGGATCTTAAAAGAAATTAGTCATCCTCCATGAATGAATTGAGAAATCAGTAAATAACTCAACATTCTTATATCGTCGTTGGAATCATAAACTTAGAACCTTTAAGCATGGATTCATTCTCATCATAGTCATCATAATAATATTCTCAATTTTGACTTCATCGTTGTCATTGTAAAACATATCCCTCGTTGTTGTCATAAGAGCTTACGAAGCCATAAACATCGGGTTTTAGGAAATACGAAAATTTTGGAAAATATTCGTGAATCATTAGGAACAGGGTTATGCCACGGAATCATGAACATCTAGATTTTGGAAATTGGGATACTATGAAAATATTTATGGAATTATAATCATAGAAATCATGCCTTGAAAGAAAGGGACGAGCCTTAACATACCTGAAGGATAATTTCTTGACTTCCAACTTACTTCTGGTCTTGCAATCCACTGAAGATTATTCGTAGCCTCGTAATCTACATATATAACCATTCATAATATCATTAGAATCATCATCATACGCTCGTCTCGAAACTTTAATTAAAATCGTTTTAGATTTTGTCGAAATTCGGGCAGCATCTCCCCTATTTATATGCTCAGTCCGAATTCTCAATTAAACAACCAACACAACAATAACAATACCAGAATCAATACAATCATTTCCATACCAATATACTTCCTAAAACATCCCACACGATATGTCCTAAATTTCTTAACTAACCCACTTGTAATACGACTATTCAATAATCTTTACTTTCGTAAGGAAGTTGAAATTAATACTAAGAACATCAATAACAACATCCCCAACATCCTACAAGATAAATATAGGTATTTCCATCCAAATTTCTCTTCAACCCTCAATCCATGGATCAAAAACATCAACACAACAACTAAAACTTTTATTTCTTGCAAATATTCCTTAATCCATGTTGATAAAGAAAGAAATTTAATGATTCATACCTTGTATTTACCAAAGTAACAAAATCTTCAATTTTTCACTTTCTCCCAAGCTCCTCCAACTCCAAAATGAAATCATATTTGTGACTATGCGTTGCCCGGACTTCAATTAGTACTTGTAGCTTCAAATTTCACTCAAAATCCTCACTTTTATGTGGGATTTAAGGGCCCTTTTTCTTGCTGATTTTTCTGGAATGTTTTGGAACATTTTGGATGAATAAAATGGGGTTTTAACCCTTTTATAGTGGGTGGGCCGACGGTACTGTAGCTATAGTACTGTAGCAGTACTGTAGCAGTACTGTAGCAGTACTGTAGCAGTACTGTTTCTGCGCGACAGTTCAGTTTGTAACGTCTATAATTCTCTACTCCGACGTCCTATCAACGAGCGGTTTGTTGCATTACAAACTAGACTCGACGAACTTCATTTTAGGATTTTGAAACACCTTAAAACTCCAACTATACATGGAGATATACCCCTCCAAAGTTGACTAAAAATCCTTCCAGCATTTCTCAAATTTTCGTCGAACTTATTTTCTTCAATTTGCTCGATCTCAAAATATTCCGAAACTCTCCATACATGATATTTATCACTTATCATACTAATAATGGCCATGTTCTCGTATTTCAAAACACTCTTTCCCGATTACGACTTACGAGATCGTAATTCGTCTTTTTATTTCGTTGTTACATACTTCCCATGACCTGTATCTTCCAAAACATCATGGGACATCTCCGATACTTCGTTGCTACGGTGATGTACATGTCATGCTCATGCTCTAAAAGTGCGGGGTATAACATCCTCCCCCCCTTTAAAAACATTCGTCCTCGAATGTTGAGGTAAAGTTCGCTCTGAAATAGATGTCAATGGTTTTACCCGTATTTGTCGGTATTTACTTTGCTTACATGCAGTCTTAATTGCTCGTTAAAACTGAACCTTCCAAACTATGCAATCTATTCTTCTTCTTTTGTAGCCAAAATTTATGCCTGTACCCAAGGTCATCCCTTTTTCTTATTACTTGTCTGTCCACTAACTCTCCATGCTTTATCGCTTTCATTGTCTCTTCAGCTTTCGTTGTTTACATTCTTGTATGCCCTTTCATGTCGTACTTATACATACCTTTATCCAATTTTGATCTCCTCTTCTTTTTATTCAGGAATTCTTGTTCTCTTCGATCTCCACGCATCTTTCTTACGTTTTACAGATATCCCAGGCCTTTGTCTTCTTGGATTTTAAGTATTCTTATTCTTCCTTCCTTAAAATAACCTCAAGACTGGTCATATTTTAGCATCCTTTACTTTCTATAGCAGTCGAATTCATCTGCGGTACTTTATCTTTCAATTGATTTAACACCGAAATGTCCCGCTTAATTTCTCTTTCCGTCAATTGGACTTCAGGCACTTGGCTAACTAACGGTAATTCTTGTACTTATATCAAAAACATCTCAAATCTCTCCTTTAATGATTTATTTCCTTCAATTTACTCTTAAAGTTTCTGATCCTTAGTTCGGCTAATAAATTAGAGGTTAATTCAGAAGTTCGTCGAAAAACAACCAAGATTCCTAGTCATGTAGCGAATTCGGATCTTTTCATTCTTTGTTTTGTCTGTAACCTTCATTTGTTCCTTTTACAATAAGAGCCATCATGTTGCTTGTTCCACGAGGTATCATTGTCACCCGATTGATCTAATCAAACACAATATCCCTTGATCATTTCCTATGGGTTTCTCCTGCTACTTTTAACCTTTGCCTGACTCTCATTTAATAAGTCTTTCCCATAGTTTCACGCAATTGTCTGTCATTTTGATTTACCAATCAAGCGGATCTCTTAATTCCTTAAATGTCCATTTCCTTATTTAGCTGCGGTACTTTTCCTTGCTTGCTTCTCTAGTGCTACTTCCGATTAGGCTCTTGGTATTAATCAATTTACATGCGTATCATCTCATATCCTTTTTAATTGTGGACTCCTCACTACCTTTCTTTGTCATCATAGTTCCACCTATGGTAACACCCAAATGGTTTGTCATAGCATTTCCTTGATAATGGCTTATTATTCTAATTAATTACTTTACTTCAGATTACTCACCCAATGCGTCAAAAATACTATAGCCAAGGGATCCATATTCAAATGGGACTCCATTCGACCCATATAACAATTCTCAGCACCATCCCTTATACTCTTGTATACAACATTTTCTCGTCATCATTGTTGTCCCTCATAACAAGATTATACTTACAACATACTAATCCACTATTCAAAATATTTTTCAAATCCTTGTTTGAATCTTTTCTCCAATTTCTTCTCCCCTAATCTGAACGTCATTACCAAATAACTCATAAGCCGGGGACAAAATAAAATTTTGCTCAATCATAACTTCCTTTCGATACTAGTGTGCTTCCCTCTTTAAGTCCTTGGCTCTCCTATACCAACGGCTAATTGAGATTTGACGAGCTTCCATTCTTCTTCAAATATTTATCATCGTCTCCGCACCATTTTAGTAGCCACTCTATCAGGACGATTATTCATATGGTCCTGTAACATATACTCTCGCAATTCAATATAAACGGTGACTTGCGATTTCACGGCGCAGGAGATATTTTCAAACCTCAGATAGTACTGCTGTCGTGCTATCCATAAGCATACTATTTTTCTTTCCTTTGATGATCATTGATGTTTTTATAAGTATTTCTCTTTTAGAACTCTCATCTCTTCCAACGCCGCGATTTTTTTTTATTTTTTTTTCTATAGTAATTCCCATATGTCCTGGTACTTATCCTTGATCACTTGTAGGCATTCTCATTTCCTGCGTTACCTTTTTGGGGTACATCTACTGCATATTTACTTGTAACAAAATATTTCTCTAGTACGAGTGATTTGAATCATAGCCCGGGACACAACGTATTATTTTCGACAAAAACTTATTTCTTTCGATTTGCTAAACCTTTATTATCTTGTCATGCCTCCTTTCCCCCGTATGTCTCACAATATACTTGCATTTAGTCCATTGCCAATTTTCTTTAGCGCATCCTCGTTGTATTATTTCATCTCGAATTTTGACTTCTTCAAGCCAGTATATTTCCTTCGTTTGTACCTGGGAATATTCTAATTCTTCTAAGACGGTCCTCATATACCAGTAACATTCAAGTATTGACCATCCTTGGTAGTCAATTGGCCGACCCTAGCGATCCTTCAACTCCTCTAGTCCAAATAATGTATGAGCTACTTTCATCGCATGGTTTGACTTATTTCTCTTTTTCTAATTGAATTCTTGTATCAAGTCGAATGTCCACACATTTTGGACACAATTCAAATCACTTCCTTCCTTCACGTCTAATAGTCCCTTAGGTTAATGAATCCATGATGACATTAGAATTCGTTAGGCTCCTTATAAAATGCCTGACTATATCGTGCTCCTTCAGTCGTTAAAAGGGTGCATTACATTTATTCATACGTGTGTACCATTATTGGTCTAGTCCGAAAAAAAATTAACTGCGCAGGGTTACGCTTTTCTTCCGCGATGCGGAAGAAAAGAACAACTTTCTAGGAGCTTCCGCTTTCCTTCCGCGATGCGGACGGAAAGCGCAACTTCCTTCTGTGTAGAGTTCCGCTTTTCTTCCGCGATGCGGACGAAAGCGGAAAGTTCTGAAGCCTTCCGCTTTCCTTCCGCGATGCGGACGGAAAGCGCAATTCCCTGAAGCTTTCTGCGCAGAACTCTGTTTTCTTCCGCAGCGATGTTTTGAGGCTGATTTTGAACGAGAAATTATGGATCTGATCCTTTGGCCTTTCGAGTAACAAAAGATCATGATCTCTGAATTGCTTATGGAATTCATATCGAGTCCAAAGAATAGTCGATGGTGAGCAAAGTAATATTTCAAGAATCGATCAAATGACAAGGTATCAAGATTCGAAATATAAGGCATGGGAATGGACTGGATTGGTCATGGAACGCTCATGTTCATGTTCTAGCCGGGTTTACGCCAAAGAAGGGGGAGGGGAAAAATGAACCTCCGATATGCCTTACAATCAAGTTTTCCCTTCACCCGAGCTGTTATGTATCGAGGAATATATATCATTAATCATACTTTCATCACATTTTCATCAACTTATAAGCACTCTTAGACGTCCTTTTCTTTCTTTCTTCGTTCATTTCTTATTTCCCCCTACGATAGCATAGCTTGCTCGTATGTACGTTTATTTCTCGTATTTTCATCTTGAAGGCCCTCCTAGATTTCCATTGCTCTTAAAGGGGTTCCTTTCCCGCTTGCCACTTAACAATATCTACTTAGTAGTTTTGTAGATCATTCCACAAGGAGTACAAACCCATCTTAATCTCGTACATATTTATATATACTGCTGAATGGAACTTTCCCGTATTAGTTAACTTTTATTCCCGTATCAATATCTCTTTGTTACCACTCACTAGCCATTCTAAGTCCCATAATTGTTCCTTCAACCATAACTTACCAAATGGCTGATGGTCGTATTTTCTCTTTACTCTTTCTCTATAGAAATGCAAACAATTCAATTTGTAAAAATTTCGGCCGAGTTTCCCCTATAATTCTTACTACCTCATTCCTGCACACAGCCCAGAAAAACACATTCGATACCCCACAGAGCAATCACAAATACCCATAACATTTTGCTCAAGTTCTTACATCAACATCTATCCATGTTAATAAAACAGGAGACATACCTTTCAATTGAATGACTTCAATTTGAAGCAATTTTCTCGTAGTGACATAATCAACTTCTAATCCGTGATCAAAGCATTCAGTCAGAATCCGGGATGTCTTTACTATGATTTAGCTCTATGGCACGATCTAAGATAAGAAAGAAAGGTCAATAGTTCCTAAATGCCCTGCAGCCTCTTGTTCATAAGTGTGGCGCGCTTCACACCCATAAACAAGACTCTACTAGACACAACTTTGCAGACAATCCCTAGGACGAACTGCTCTGATACTAACTTGTCACACCCCAATCCCGAGAGGGCGTGACAGGCGCCCGACCCTTACTTAGAGCCGAGCGAACTCGCTGGATCTCATTGTACTCATAATCCTTAAGTCATGAACTAAAATGCATAGGGAAAATTTTTAACAAAAACATTCTTTTTATCTTTCTCGAATCAAATAAAATTTATAATCATATAAATCTGTAAAGTGATGCATAATGAATACATCGGCTTATGTAGCCGCATACAAGACTGGCAGGCTAAATTCGTGACTCTGTCTGCAAAGTCTCTAACATAAATCATTATACCATGACATGGATACTCTGACTCGGCAACACTCCGGAAAGAAATGGAGCTCGCCAATCCCGCTGGAACATCTTCTAGCAATGTGATATGATATTGTCCGCTTTGGGCCAAGCCCGCACGATTTTCTCCAAAAGGCCTCACATCATTAAGAGTATCCAACTCCTTATAAGTAGCTCCTTTTTCTTTTCAGCTACCAATGTGGTACTTTGTTCGCACACCCAACAATCTCCCCCTCGAACTAAGTTCCACACGACTTATTACGAGTCAGATATTCAACGTGTCAATGTGCCACCCACATCGTCAGAGTATTTACGGTCACCGAAGCCCAAAGGCTGTGTATGCGTCTTAAAAGCTATGGATAAAGGTTGTAAAACGACCCATAGACAGGCAAAGGCACTAAGCCGGGCCCCACGCCACATTCCGCCATCTTCATACTCGTCCCGCCAAACCATTGGCTTTGATACCAGTTGTTGGGCTAAAATGGCCCAAAGATACTCTTAACATGATGTGATATTGTTACACCCCGGAAAAATTTTGCGTTACCAAAAACTGTAGACGGCTTAGAATGGGCCAAAGAGCTAATACAGCGCGAACGCGCCCCCAACGTGGCGCGAACGCGCCCCCAACGTGGCGCGAACGCGCTTAACAAAAATCTGAAAATCAATTTCAGAATGAAGGTTGTGTTATAAGAAGGTAATAATGGCATATATATGACATTTGGAGACCATATGGTGTAAATTAGTTCATATGTTAATTGACGAAAAGCCCTCGTTGCTGCAAGCTAAGTGGGGCCCACATGTCAAAGTTTTATAAAGGACATATGAAGACACATACGAGTAGTATATGGAAAGTTGAGCAAGTCCTAAGAAGGACCCATAAGCCAAAAATGGGCATAAGCCCTCCAAAAGGACGATTTAAGGAAACGTTTTCGGATGATCTGACTTGAAAGGGCAAAAACGGCATTATAAGTTTGGAATTTGGGAACACCACCTGAAATACAAGTTGTATATAATTGAAAGAGCTTTCTAACCATAGGTCGTGGGCCCTCAAATGATATCGGGATCAAGAGTTATGACCGTTTTACTGAACGAACATCCAGTCAAACATTTTAACCCTGCGCGAACGCGCCCAAAGGGGGAGCGAACGCGCAGAAGGAAATTATTTAACTCTACGCGATCGCGCCAGAAGGCAGCGCGAACGCGCAGAGCATTTCTCCAGCTGCTTCTGGCAGCTTCTAAACATCATAAAAAAGGGGAAACCCCCCTCATTTTCAGATCAACACACGAAAAACACACCCCAAAACTCTCCAAAAATCTGGAGAGTTCTCCCCAACTCCCCAAACCAAATTTTGCCCAAACCAGGTATAAAATTCCAAATTTCAGTCCGGGTAGCGTATAATTATTGGTGCAGAATCATATAACAGTGTGTGGTGGCCTAAATTTAGCATGGAAAAGTGGAGATTAAGCAATATTAAAGGGAGAAAGGTATGAATCTCTTTCTATTTGTGCTAATACCGGTTTATTTATGAAGAATACGCGATTAAATAATTGTATACTGAGTTAATTAGTTATGAAAGTTGGAAAACAGCGTGTGGGCTGTTTTATGAGATATTTTGGAGTTGGAAACATTATATTTGATGTTGGTATTGTTGTTGTTGTTGTTGGCTGCTGAATTAAAAATTTGGGCTAGGCATATAAACAGGGGAGATGCTGCCCGATTTTCGGCAGAATATAAAATAGTATAATTTGAATTATGGCACAAGTGTACGATGAAAAGGCTAACATTAGTGTGAATTATCTTAAATGTAGACTTACAAGCTCGGACACATAAGCGTAGCTAATAGGATGTGGAACAGGTATGTTAAGGCTCGTCCCTTTTTCTTTCAAAGGCATGATCCCGATATTGTGAATTTAAAATTGTCTCCATATCTTACTTGTTTTTAAAAGTTAGATGTCTATGATTCTAAGGTATGATTACTTTCCTGATAACCCGTCAACGTTTTTCAAAATGTTCGTATTTTTCCAAAACAAAGGTTTATGGTATTGTAAGCTTTTACGACAAAAATGATGGATATGTATTAAAATGACAACGCTGACGTCAAATATGAGAAAATGTCTATGACAGATATGTTGACGATATGTTCCTACCATGAATATGACAATATGAAAATGTTAAGTTATTTCTTGATTTCTCAACTCTATTATGGATATTCACTGTTTTAAAGGCTCCAAGTATATGAAACGATGCCTCATGACCCTATTTTATATTTCCTCATAATGACACTCTTCATTGATAGTCTCGCCTTATGATACTAGTTCCTTCAAGGTGAGACGAAGCGATCATGGTTATTCCATAATGTAATCGGAGGTCACCGACCTTACGTCACTCCGATGGATACATGATTTTTTTTTTGGGCTCTCCTGCATGCTTATATGACATATGTATATGCACATGGGGTGGGGGAAGGGATACATGGGGGATGGGAAGGGAAACATGTTTCATTGCCACCTGGTCAGCTGGCTTATCATCCCGGACGCGGGATATATGGGCGAGCCGACGTATTTCGGCGCTATGTGGGCGAGCCGACATTGTTCGGTGCTATGACATGACATGATATGATATGACACGACATGATATGACATGACATGATATGATATGACACGACATAATATGACATGACATGCTATGACAAGATATGCTATGACACGACATGACATGACATGATAGGATACGATATGATACGATATGAGATGATATGATAAGATATGACATGACATGACCAGATAAGTATGCATGGTATCCGCCCTTAGCGGCACTCATATGTACAGGTTACTCTTTTATTCTATGACATGTTTTATGTTTCCATGCAGTTATTATTCACACGCATATTTCTTACTATGTTACTATTCTTGCCTTACATACTTAGTACATTGCTCGTACTGACCCCTCTTCTTCGGGGGCTGCGTTCATGCCGCGCAGGTACACCCAAAGGAAGCGAAGTTAGCATAGAAGATGTTCCAGCGGAGTTGGTAGGCTCCACTTGTCCTGGAGTGCTGCCAAGTCAGAGTATATGTACTATGACGCTATGTTCGAAGTTAGAGACTTTGCAGACAGAGTCGTGGGTATAGAGTGTCAGCTTTGTAGACGGCTTCGCCAGTCAATATGTTATTATGTCTCATGTCATGGGTCCCACATGATTATAGACTTTACTTATGAAAAGAAAAAAGAAAAAAAAAAGATTGGAGAACTTACTATGTATTTATTTCTTAATTGGTTCAAAAGATTATATGTGTAATAAGAGTCAGCGGGTTCGCTCGGCTCCGAATGTGGGGTCGAGTGCCCATCACACCCTAGTAAAGTCGGGGTGTGACAAAGTGGTATCAGAGCAGTTCGGTCTAAGGGGTTGTCTGCAAAGTCGTGTCCAGTAGAGTCCTGTTTATGGGTGTGAAGCCGGCCACATTTATAAGCAGGAGGCTGCGGGGCATCTAGGGATTGTTGACCTTCTTTTTGTCTTAAGATCGTGCGATAGAGCCAAGTCATAGGAAAATGAAAATTCCTTACATAAGCCTTATATACGACGGAAGAAAGTGAATGGCGATATGGAGAGCCACAGGGGTAAGTATTGACATTTGTTCTGGAACTGGAAGCTCTGGATAGCTAGAACGTGTTATATAGCCGTATGTTCTGTGAGGTCTTGTCGATATCTGCTGCATACATATTGTAAATAATAATAATGGTAAAGGAGATTCTGTCAGAATTGCTGGGTATGCTTAACAGGAAATAGCGTGGAAAGGAAACATCGTAAACAGACAATAAGTGAGATGTGTTGTTTAGAGGAGCCACGGATTTGGACATGGCATGAAGAAAAATTGTGAGAAAGACGATTAGTAGTCCGAACTGGCTGATAATCGGATATGCATAAGTAACGACGACGAAAGTATAATTGTTACCATCAGGAATCTGGGAATCCAGGACGAAAGATAATTATGCACGTAAGTGAAAGGTGAACATTGGGAATCAAAAAGGGTAAAATAGTAATTGCAAAAGAAAGGACGTGTTACGAAAATGTCCCGGAGCCTGTAAGACTTCAGTTTGCTTCAGAACATGTAATAAAGGTTATGTGAGGAAGCGGACGCGAAAATATCAGTATTAAGGCACCGAATTCCAGTGAAGTTTCGAGGTTAAGCGTGCTCAGGTGGGAGCAATTTCATGATGGGTGACCCCTGGGAAGTATGCAAGAATTCTATAAATTGAGACATGAAAGGCAGATGAGAAGCTAGGGTAACCTAAGGGAAAATAGAGTATATGGGATGGTTGGAGACCATAAGAAGTCGCGCAAGACGAAACAGACTAGATTGGCGAAGAGACAGAAAGTGCATTACAGCTCGGGAACTAGGATAGGCTTGAATAGCGTTTGGAAGTATTTTGTGGACTAGTTGATAGTAATTATATATATATTTCATATGTGATTGTATCAGTGGACATGTGAGTCTCAGTAATCGGCGCTACGGTAAAGAAGACATTAATCAAGTAAGAATATCATCAATGACAAGTAAAGATATGATTATGATTGTCGTTGAAATCAATGATGAGTACAACACAAGAATAAAAGATTATGATGTACAAGGGGTGCAAGATTGGAGGTCAGGCAATGGATTTGCGAATGATATAAGTAAGAACCTAAAAGGGGGGAAGCAAGTAAGGAAAGCGTAAGTGAAGAGGTTGAAACGACGAATTCCAAGGTGTGACAAGTATAGGCCCTAAAACAAAAGTGAAATTTATACGGAAGTGATACGACCGTTATCGTTATACATTTCAGTATGGACATTGAGGGAATCGATGAAAGGAACGTATTAAGCTTAAATTGAAAATGAGGATTGAATATCGAAGTGTGAATTTGTCTTGAAGGCATCGTAAGGTAAGACTCATAAGGAGAAAGCAAGTGAATAGAGCGCAAAGATTCTAAACGCACTCAGATGTGACAAATAGATGCAGTTCGAAGTGAGAATTTTTGTAGAAACGAGTTCAATGAGATCCAGGGGTTAGTCAGCAAACAAATAATAATAATAATAATAATGATAGAGTGATTGAAGGGTATCTTTTAAAATCGGACTAAAAATAATTTATAAGAAAAAGAGAATCGAGCGATATTCCAATGAAGGGGGCGAATATTAACAAGATATTGGAGTAACAAACATACTTGTTATGGTATAACAGGATGTACCCGAGAATAAGATTATGGACAGACTACAAGACTAGTATGAACATTCGAGGACGAATGTTTCTAAGGGGGGAAGGATGTTACACCCCGGAAAATTTTTGCGTTACCAAAAACTGTAGACGGCTTAGAATGGGCCAAAGGGCCAATACAGCGCGAACGCGCTGAACAAAAATCTGAAAATCAATTTCAGAATGAAGGTTGTGTTATAAGAAGGTAATAATGGCATATATATGACATTTGGAGACCATATGGTGTAAATTAGTTCATATGTTAATTGACGAAAAACCCTCGTTGCTGCAAGCTAAGTGGGGCCCACATGTCAAAGTTTTATAAAGGACATATGAAGATACATACGAGTAGTATATGGAAAGTTGAGCAAGTCCTAAGAAGGACCCATAAGCCAAAAATGGGCATAAGCCCTCCAAAAGGACGATTTAAGGAAACATTTTCGGATGATCTGAATTGAAAGGGCAAAGACGGCATTATAAGTTTGGAATTTGGGAAAATCACCTGAAATAAAAGTTGTAGATAATTGAAAGAGCTTTCTAACCATAGGTCGTGGGCCCTCATACGATATCGGGATCAAGAGTTATGACCGTTTTACTGAACGAACATCCAGTCAAAAAATTTAACCCTGCGCGAACGCGCCCAAAGGGGGAGCGAACGCGCAGAAGGAAATTATTTAACTCTACGCGATCGCGCCAGAAGGCAGAGCGAACGCGCAGAGCATTTTTCCAGCTGCTTCTGGCAGCTTCTAAACATCATAAAAAGGGGGAAACCCCCCTCATTTTCAGATCAACACACGAAAAACACACCCCAAAACTGTCCAAAACTCTGGAGAGTTCTCCCCAACTCCCCAAACCAAATTTTGCCCAAACCAGGTATAAAATTCCAAATTTCAGTCCGGGTAGCGTATAATTATTGGTGCAGAATCATATAACAGTGTGTGGTGGCCTAAATTTAGCATGGAAAAGTGGAGATTAAGCAATATTAAAGGGAGAAAGGTATGAATCTCTTTCTATTTGTGCTAATACCGGTTTATTTACGAAGAATACGTGATTAAATAATTGTATACTGAGTTAATTAGTTATGAAAGTTGGAAAACAGCGTGTGGGCTGTTTTATGAGATATTTTGGAGTTGGAAACATTATATTTGATGTTGGTATTGTTGTTGTTGTTGTTGGCTGCTGAATTAAAAATTTGGGCTAGGCATATAAACAGGGGAGATGCTGCCCGATTTTCGGCAGAATATAAAATAGTATAATTTGAATTATGGCACAAGTGTACGATGAAAAGGCTAACATTAGTGTGAATTATCTTAAATGTAGACTTACAAGCTCGGACACATAAGCGTAGCTAATAGGACGTGGAACAGGTATGTTAAGGCTCGTCCCTTTTTCTTTCAAAGGCATGATCCCGATATTGTGAATTTAAAATTGTCTCCATATCTTACTTGTTTTTAAAAGTTAGATGTCTATGATTCTAAGGTATGATTACTTTCCCGATAACCCGTCAATGTTTTTCAAAATGTTCGTATTTTTCCAAAACAAAGGTTTATGGTATTGTAAGCTTTTATGACAAAAATGATAGATATGTATTAAAATGACAACGCTGACGTCAAATATGAGAAAATGTCTATGACAGATATGTTGACGATATGTTCCTACCATGAATATGACAATATGAAAATGTTAAGTTATTTCTTGATTTCTCAACTCTATTATGGATATTCACTGTTTTAAAGGCTCCAAGTATATGAAACGATGCCTCATGACCCTATTTTATATTTCCTCATAATGACACTCTTCATTGATAGTCTCGCCTTATGATACTAGTTCCTTCAAGGTGAGACGAAGCGATCATGGTTATTCCATAATGTAATCGGAGGTCACCGACCTTACGTCACTCCGATGGATACATGATTTTTTTTTGGGCTCTCCTGCATGCTTATATGACATATGTATATGCACATGGGGTGGGGGAAGGGATACATGGGGGATGGGAAGGGAAACATGTTTCATTGCCACCTGGTCAGCTGGCTTATCATCCCGGACGCGGGATGCCCGGACGCGGGATATATGGGTGAGCCAACGTATTTCGGTGCTATGTGGGCGAGCCGACATTGTTCGGTGCTATGACATGACATGATATGATATGACACGACATGATATGACATGACATGATATGATATGACACGACATGATATGACATGACATGCTATGACAAGATATGCTATGACACGACATGACATGACATGATATGATACGATATGATACGATATGAGATGATATGATAAGATATGACATGACATGACCAGATAAGTATGCATGGTATCCGCCCTCAGCGGCACTCATATGTACAGGTTACTCTTTTATTCTATGACATGTTTTATGTTTCCATGCAGTTATTATTCACACGCATATTTCTTACTATGTTACTATTCTTGTCTTACATACTCAGTACATTGCTCGTACTGACCCCTCTTCTTCGGGGGCTGCGTTCATGCCGCGCAGGTACACCCAAAGGAAGCGAAGTTAGCATAGAAGATGTTCCAGCGGAGTTGGTAGGCTCCACTTGTCCTGGAGTGCTGCCAAGTCAGAGTATATGTACTATGACGCTATGTTCGAAGTTAGAGACTTTGGAGACAGAGTCGTGGGTATAGAGTGTCAGCTTTGTAGACGGCTTCGCCAGTCGATATGTTATTATGTCTCATGTCACGGGTCCCACATGATTATAGACTTTACTTATGAAAAGAAAAAAGAAAAAAAAAGATTGGAGAACTTACTATGTATTTATTTCTTAATTGGTTCAAAAGATTATATGTGTAATAAGAGTCAGCGGGTTCGCTCGGCTCCGAATGTGGGGTCGAGTGCCCATCACACCCTAGTAAAGTCGGGGTGTGACAGATATTGTCCGCTTTGGGCCAAGCCCGCACGGTTTTCTCCAAAAGGCCTCACATCATTAAGAGTATCCAACTCCTTATAAGTAGCTCTTTTTTCTTTTCAGCTACCAATGTGGTACTTTGTTCGCACACCCAACAAGAAATTGTCGCTTCAAAATTTATCAATAAATTTTCACTGTTTCTTTCTCCTTCCCCTCTAATTTCTTATTTGTTAGGTTTATTAACATCTCATTTTTTGTGTTTGTTTAGTTAGTATGTTTAGGTAACTCTCTTGTCAGTTTGGGGAAGTAGATTAAGGAACTAATGTTAGCCAACATATAAACTATTTTTATGAATTTTCGTTTGTTGCTAATACGTACTTTTGTGTGGGTATGTGTTTTATGGTTCTTCTAAATAAAATATAAGCTATATGTAATGTGATTTACACCATATCTCGGGATGAATTTCAATCTTTCCGCTCTACTTCAAAACATCTTAAGTTATGCTTAAAGTACATCAATATGCACTGGACAGAGAAGTGGTGGAAATTTATGTCTACGGAATTTCAAGGACATATTTTTCAATTTAAAGAACATTTTGATATTTGTGAATGCATTCAATTAATCATTTGTTACGGTTGGAAGAAGTGGTAAAAGAGAAGTATTTCATAAATTTCAATTGGCTTTAATTTGTTGTCGTTGGTTCTCTTGCCGATTTAATCAAAGAGAAAAATATGAAAGCAGCAAAATACATCTCTTTAATAAAATATATTAACAGATACTTATATAAGCATATTTTAAAATATAAGTTCATGTTGTAAATTTTATTAAACATAGGCACATAAAAAAGTCAATGTTTCTTTATTCGGATTCAAAGACTAGAAAAAAGCTTTAAGATATTTATAAAATGCGGATGTTAGAGAATAATACTTCATATATAAATTTAACTCGCGAAACGCATATTTTTCATTTTAATCAATTTATAAAATTATTTTTTGTACATGTATATGCATTAAATATTTCTATACTAAAAAATATAAGTGCCTACAACCGCACGAAGTGCGGGTAAATTCACTAGTTGTTTAGAATTTCGCCCTATTAATGTTCTAATGATGTATAATTCATCCAGAAAATGGAAAGCTTTGTAGGGTAGAGGTGAAGAGCCGTAATATGTTAGAAGGTATTTTTTCCAAGTAAATATTTATTATAGGCATTATTTAGTATTTAATAGGATTTCATTAAATAAGACACTCACTTTATCAAGAAGTAAACCAACAAGTTGAAGAAATTTTACTTCCATAAACTTGTACAGTAGTAATTTTAGTTAAACATTTGAGGGGTAATTTCATAAACTAACTTTAAACTATGGAGCTTCCCACTTTTAGTATAATATGATACACCCTCTGTCCCAATTTATGTGAAGGTGTTGATCTGTCGTGAAGTTTAAAAAAAAAAAAAGAACTGTTGAAACTTGTAATCTAAAATAAGTAAATGAAATTATTGTGACTATAAATTATCTAATGAAAAAAAATTGAAGTTAGGTTACAACTAAATATAGAAAGATCTAGGTTACAACTAAATATAGAAAGATCGATGCCATACTTTTAAGACACAAAGAACGTGACCCCTTTGGCACTTTCCGCAAAAGAAAAGCTAGTTGCTCTTTACTCTATTCGTTCACACGACTTTGATTTCCCTCTTCATTTGTGCTTCTTTATCTTTCTATATTGATTATATATTGTTTAAGCAAATGTATTTTTACAGTTGCCATCTCAATACTAAAGTAGGAGAATATTTGAAGAGCATCAAAAAAAAATTAAGACAGAAAACACTACATAATAAGAATGAAACTTTTTCAAGTCTACAAAAGAAAGTGTTTGGAGGTCCTAATCTTTATAACATTACCTTATCAGAAAAGAGCGTTGGGAGACTAGGACTTGGTTTATTTGGGAAGGAAAATAATCAACATGATTACTGTTTACCCCGGATTTGGATAATCAATTAAAATTGTAGGTGAGGTATAGGATATGTGGATCTTGAACTTATTTGATAGAGAAAAGAAATATGTGACTATGCTACAAGGGGCAATTGATGATCAATGGTTTGCTCCAGACTCATGTATCTACTAGCAAATAAGTGTTATTTGATGTAAGAAACATAAGAGATAAAGCACAACAAATATGGACTGAAATCTGATATGAGAGAGATTCTTATATATAGTTTGCTATTACAAAGAGTTTTTTGATCTGAGGAGCAAACCCCCTCAAAGGAGGCCAATGCCCCTTATTTATAGTATTTCCTCATGGTCTCCATACAAAATAAAATAATAAAGAAAAGAGCTCTGAGTTGGGTTAGATTGGGTTAGGTTGACCGTACGATCTCACACCCGTACGGTTGGTAGTTGAGCATGGCAGGACGTTATCGACGCATGGCAACGCACAACGGATCTCCCGGACCAACGGCTACGAATAAACGGACTAACGGCCACGACCAACTCGGCCATGAAGAAGCCGGATCAAATGATGCCCTTCCTTGACTTCGGTCCAAGCGTTCCTCCGGTTCAGAACAAAAGTCTTCAGGCATGTTCTTGTCCCCTACTTCCTTTGGTTCCTTGTATCCCCGGTTTAACGCATATCCGGTATTCACTGTATACAGATAGTCCCCACACTTCCCGGACCGCAGATCTATCGGAGTAACGGGAAGTGGGTGAATCAAGAAATCGTCGACTCCGTTTGTCTGTAGTTATCCTCTCATTTTGGCGGGAACGGTTGCGTCACGTCTCCTTTCCATCGGCCACGTGTCTTATACCGGATGGTCCGCTCTGACAACTGCCGCACGCACGTCGTTTCAAGTCATTCCTCATTAATTATGGGACACGTGGCGCCTCCCTATTGACCGGAAACCGTAACCGCCTAAACCCTATAACTATAAAACGCCCTCTAACCCTTCATTTTTTCACTTTCAACTCCTCAACTCATTTCCTCTTTGCTTTCGACTCTTCACTTCATTTCTTTGTCTTCATCACATCTGTTCACCCTCTATACCAAGTTTGTTTGTTGACTTATTGCTTACCCCACGTGAAAGGAAGCAACTTTGCCCTTCCTTTACACCAATCTGCTATTGCTTATTGTTGTTTCTCGCCTTCTGACTTCTCCTATATTGTCTGTTCCCTTATTCCCTTTGATTTTCTTTAACTCCTCTTTCGAATCCACTCAACTTCTCTTTTTCACATTTTCAAATGTCTGAAACCACTTCCCATGATGTTCCCTCGGTTTCGCCTCAAGGAACCGAGGCTTCTTCCCCTTCTAAAGCAAAGGGCACCTTCGAGCCCACGGCCTCGGACATTATACCGGCCAAAACCAATTTCAACAAAGACTTAGAGGTCGAAAAACCTTCCTCGGTATTCGACAGAGGGTATGATGTGAGACGATATCCCTCCTCCATTACCGAGGATAGACTTCACCTTATCCGGTCTGACTGCGGATGGGACAATCACTCGGTCCAAGTTTTTGCCCCCGGGCCCGATGAGTTAGTCACCGACCATCGGGAAGGTTTTTTATACGTTTACACTTACCCCTTCACTCTCAAACTCGGCCCTTCGATCGACCCGGTCATCTTAGACATGTGCCGGACTTATGACGTAACCTTGGCGCAGATTGGTCCGATCGTTTGGAGGGTCGTGGCATGCCTCCGGCTATTGGCCAATAACGCCGAGAAGGAGCTCACGCTGGCCCACTTGATACGCCTATATTCCCCGAGGTTGTTCCGGGGTGGCGTAATAAAACTAGCAAAACGTAGCTGGAACCCCTTTTTCTCGAAAATGGATGAAGATAGAGATCGGGGCTGGTTGGAGCGGTTCGTCCGGGTGCGTACTTCGGATATCATTATGGCCAGTTACATGCCCTTCCCGGAGAAGTGGAACAACAAGCGTAAGTCTGAACCCTTAAGTGATTGCTTCTGTATGTTTCGTCAAATTTCGATCCCACTTTCTCACCGTTTCTCTTATTCATATCAGCCAATGGGTATATTCCTCCGGTCGTCCGGAACCTGAGCGAATGGGTCACTGCACTTCTTAGCCAACATGTCCATGATAACCGGGCGTGGGGCCACCTGTCATGTGGTCGATGGGTCGCCCAGAACCACGGTAGTATTTTGCTTCTTCCTGTGTTCACTGGACCTTCTACTATACGTATTCACTGCGTCTTTGACTTTCAGGTTTACCCAAAGGCTCGGTGGACCCCAGGCTGGAGTCGGCAGCCGGACCCACAACGTCGGCACCCGAGTTTGACTCAGCGGGTGCATCTCGTACCCTTGCTGCTGCTGCTGCCGCCAAAAGGAAAAGGCCCTCGGACAAAGGGCAAAAGTCGAAGAAGAGGGCGAGGAGCGTCACTCGGACCCTACGGGATGAAACAGAGCCCGACATTATTGTTCGGAGAGTTGGTGCCGATCCTCCCGTGGCTCCGATCTCGGAGGAGGCCGTCGCCGTTCCACCCCTTCCTGCTGGTAAAGGACTTTTAGTTTCGATTTCACACACAGGTTCGGAAGAAATTCTTTCCCCGGCTCCTCTAAGGTCGATTGATTTCGTCGACATTTCAGGTGAAACTTCTTCCGAAGAGACGCCCCTGCAATGGACAAGAAGGCCCGGGGAGGCGGCCGCTGCTGAAGCCGGTCAAAGGACTGAGCTGGTCCCGGTGATCGAAGTCCCCATTGTCTTTCATCTAACGCCCGAGCATGAGCCTGCGGCAACTACGGAGCCCCCGACCTTTGCTGAAGATACCGAGGTTGCTCCAAGTTCCTCTACTCCGGCTCCGAGGCCTGACGAATTTGAGGATATGTTCTTGGGCACTCCTCCTACTACCGGCGAAGCTGCAGGATTCGGGCATCTCCCGATCCCTCGGGCCACGAGGTTGGCCAGCCGGACCTCCGAATCTGGGGCCAGGGATGGCTTGGTGCGTATCTTTCCGGCCCCAAGCGTGGAGCCGAGGAGAACAAAGTCGGTTATGATCACTGTCCCCAAGGCCTGCAGCTTTCTTTCTCGCCCGGTGGGTGTGGCGAGCTATCTGCGGCCTCTTGTCTTGGATTCGGACAAGCGGAAGATGACCGGGGTCTCTTGGCAGTGCCTCATTAACGAGGGTATGCATGCGGGCAACCGGGTAAGATTTTTTAGCCGTCCTTGCATAACTTCACTGAGAATTTTAGCCTTGTTTTGTTCAAGTTTTTAACTTGCTTCATTTGCAGAGTGTGGTGTTCGTCAATGAAGCCCTCATCCGTGCCCAGCAAGAGATGGACGATCTTAGGGGCCAATTGGATGCCCAGGGCCAGGAAACGGAGAAATATCTGCACCTTCTACAGGAGAAAGAGGAGGAGTTGAACCGAGCAGTCGCTCTTTCCAATCTCCGACCCGAGCTTGACGCAGTGAAGTCCGAAAACCATCAGTTAAAGAGTGAGCTGGCCGCGATGACCGAATATAATCGGAGTCTCGAAGCTGACAAGATCGGCCTTAGCCAAGACAATGCTCAAATTTCCTCGAGGCTCGGTGAGCTCGAAACCACCTTCTCCCAACTCCGGGAGGAGCTGGAATTGGTGAAGTCGGATGCTGCGAGCTTGGCCCAGAGGAATCGGCTGCTCGAATCTGAGAGTGTCCGATATCAAGAGCGTGCAAGGGTGTTCGAGGAGAAGGCGGAGATGAGGGCCCGGATGTGTGACGATCTGAAAAACGAGAGGAGACGGCTGATGCAAATGACACTCTCCAGGCCGAGCTTCAATCGGCCATCCATATGCAAAATGTTCTTGGAGAGGTTCGGGATGCTCTAGCCGCGAAGTTAGCCCAGGCCGAGGCACGAAGCTTTGAAGAGCGTCGAGGCCGCCGAGGCTCATGCTACCATTGCTGCTGAATACGAGAAATGGAAATCTTGGAGGATCACCCTCGAGCAAGCCGAGCATGGCTTTACTGATCTTCCGGCCCTTATTTCTGAGGCCAAAAGGATCGAGGAAGAGGCCAAGGGTGCCCTTGGTTCTGACTCCGATGACTCTGAACGGACAGTGTCCGAACGTTCTGGCTCCAGCCATTCCGGGTAGATTAGGGCCTGTACTTGGCTTTTATTTTTATTGTTTGCCTTTGTAGGGCTTTGGTTTTGATGTAAAAACATCCCTTGTACAAATTTTGTATAAATGAAAAAATGCATCTTTCTAGTTCCTTCGTTTGAACGTTTGCTTATTATTTTTCACTGAATCGTTGGTCCGTTTTACGGACAAGCGGACTCGTAGTCACTTTTTCATTGCTCGGGGATTTTACCGCTCGTGAGACTTATTGAATGCTTTGTGAATCCAGACGTCTCCGAACCACGAAAGGCATATCTTATGGGGCCGGTATTTTCTGGCAATATACTTAGGCCGATTTTATTCGGGCACCTGAATCTCAGCCTTAGCTAGATTTTGATGTAAAAATCCCCTTCGTGGGATTAATGACTTTGGCTTAGTTCGCTATGACCTTGTTGCCTTTGTCGAGTTTCGACCGTAGTGCCCTGTACAGGGTGTATAAATGAAAACAGTGCCGAAATACGGCGGTTATCACCGGGTCGAACTGTTTTAACAGGAAGACATCCGAGATATCATTTATTCAAACTTCCGATAATTTTTTGCATTGCAAGCGTTTGAGTACATAGGGCCGGAATTTTCCCTTCCGCTTTTGCCGTAGCAAATACTAAATGGACACGATTCATTCTGATCGTTTGGCCCTTACATCGGAACCTAATGCAGAAGATCCGGTTCCTGGTTTTGCCGTGGCAAACGTTATGTGGACACGATTCTTTTTTATCGTTTGGTCCTTACATCGGAGCCTACGGCATAAGGTCCGACCTTGTTTTGATTTTGCCGTAGCAAGTATTGAGTTTCTCCGTCTTCCTTGACCGGTGTGAACTTCGATGTGGGCATAGTGTTCCCCTAGCACTTATCCGAGCTGTGAGGTCGGGTGAGTGCTATTAAGTCCCCATTCGGAGGGTGTGACCTCGGAGTCTCCGGGCACTGGTCCCTTATCTCTGTCAAGTAACACGTTGTACTTGTTGCCTCATTAAAAACTTTGTCGGAAAACCCATTTTGGGACAAACCCGTACTAAGGAAAAGAATGCAACACGTGTTTTCAGGCCTAAATCCTAACTTTATCCGGTTCTCGATTTCCTGCAAAAGAGAAAGGTTAATAGGAGAACATAGGGAGTCCATACCTTAGCAGTAGTATCTTTTCAGATGGGCCACATTCCAGTTATTTCACAACTGTTGCCCGTCCATGGACTCCAACTGGTACGATCCTTTGCCCGTTATCCCGATTATCTTATACGGTCCTTTCCAGTTCGGACCCAGTTTTCCTTCATTGGGATTTTTGGTGTGCAAGGTAACTTTTCGAAGCACCAAGTCCCCAACTTGGAAATGACGAAAACTGGTTCTCCGATTGTATTACCTTTCCACCCTCTGTTTTTGGGCCGCAATACGGACCAACGCGTTTTCGCGAAGTTCATCCGTGAGGTCCAGTCTTATGACCATGGCCCTCTCGTTTGACTCCTCGGTTGTATATCGGAATCGGAGGGTCGGTTCACCAACTTCTACGGGAATAAAGGCTTCAGCCCCGTAGACCAACGAGAAGGGAGTTTCTCCCGTACTTGATTTTGATGTGGTTCTGTATGCCCATAATACCTCCAGTAATATTTCCCTCCAGTGATGCTTTGACGCTTCAAGTCTTGTTCTCAGATTTTGGATTATTGTCTTGTTCGTGGATTCCACTTGTCCGTTTGCACACGGGTGATATGGGGTCGACACACTTTTCTTGATTTTCAATCCCTCGAGAAAATTGTTGACTTTGCTATCCACGAACTGAGGACCATTATCACAAGTTATCTCGGCGGGGATGCCGAAACGACAGATGATGTGATACCATATGAAGTCAATGACTTCCTTTTCTCTGATTTTTTCAAAAGCCTGCGCTTCAACCCACTTAGAGAAATAATCAGTCATAAACAAAATAAAACGGGTCTTACCTGGTGCCCACAACAATGGACCCACAATGTCCATTCCCCATTTCATGAAAGGCCAAGGTGAAACCACCGAATGCAGCAACTCTCCGGGCTGGTGAATCATCGGAGGATGTCTCTGACACCCGTCACATTTTCGGACAAAATTTTTCGAGTCTTCGTCCATCCGGTTCCACTAATAACCGGCCCTGATAATCTTTTGGACTAGAGCTTCATCACCGGAGTGGTTGCCACAAGTTCCTTCGTGCACCTCTCTCATCACATATTCCGTTTCACCGGGGCCCAAACACTTAGCCAGGGGGCCAAAAAAAAATCGTCGATACAATTTACCGTCTACCAAGCAGAAACGCGCAGCTTTGGTCCTTAATGACCGTGATTCTTTCGGGTCATTCGGGAGCTTCCCATCACGCAAGTAGTCGACGTACTTGTTGCGCCAATCCCAAGTTAAACCCATTGTGTTTATTTCAGCGTGTCCATTTTCTATCGCCGTGTTTAACAAGTGCACCGTCGTCCCGGGGTTGATTTCCTCCCCTTCGACCGAGGATCCCAAACTTGCTAATGCATCGGCTTCGCTGTTCTGCTCCCTCGATATGTGCTGTATGGTCCATTCTTTAAACCGATGTAGTATCACTTGGATTGTTTCAAGATACCTCTGCATCCGTTCGTCCTTGACATCGCAGACATCGTTCACCTGGTTCACGACCAAGAGCGAATCGCACTTTGCCTCGATTATTTCGGCCCCCATATTTTGGGGCCAACTCCAAACCTGCAATCATAGCCTCATACTCAGCTTCATTGTTAGTCAATTTGGCAGTTCTAATAGACTGTCGAACGGCATCCCCGGTCGGGGTTCTAAGGACGATTCCTAGCCCAGAACCTTTGAGGTTCAAGGCCCCGTCCGTATATAACGACCAAATGCCTGAGGCTTTTCCCGAGGTCAATAGAAGTTCTTTCTCGACCTCGGGGACCATAGCCGGGGTGAAATCTGCCACCAAGTCGGCCAAGATCTGGGACTTGATGGCCGTTCGAGGTTTGTACTCGATATCGTACCCGCTAATTTCGACGGCCCACTTAGTTAGCCTACCCGATAATTCCGGTTTGTGCATGATGTTTTTCAGGGGGTAAGTAGTTACTACGCATATTGGATGACATTGAAAATAGGGCTTGAGCTTTCTATAAGCGCTTACTAGTGCCAATGCCAATTTTTCCAAGTGGGGATAACGGGTCTCCGCAACCCCCAAAGTTCTACTTAAATAATAGACAGGGAATTGCGTACCTGCCTCTTCTCGGACCAAAACGCCACTTACCGCTATCTCGGAGATAGCAAGGTAGAGAAAAAGCGGCTTGTCTGCCTTCGGTGTGTGCAACAGCGGGGGGCTAGACAAGTATCTCTTCAATTCCTGTAAAGCTCTTTGGCACTCCGGTGTCCAAACGAAGTCGTTCTTCTTCCTTAATAAGGAGAAGAAACAATGGCTCTTGTCTGAGGACCTCGATATGAAGCGACTCAATGCCGCTATCCTTCCGGTGAGCCTCTGTACTCCTTTGATGTTATTCACCACCTCGATATCCTCGATGGCCTTAATCTTGTCCAGGTTGATTTCAATCCCCCGGTTTGACACCATGAAACACAAAAATTTGCCGGACCTTACCCCGAAGGAACATTTTTCGGGGTTGAGCTTCATGTTGTACTTGCGGAGCACGTCGAAGGTTTCCTGCAAATGTTTTAAATGGTCCTCTGTTTCCAGGGACTTGACTACCATGTCGTCAATATAAACTTCTATTGTTTTCCTATCTGTTCTTCGAACATCTCATTAACTAGGCGTTGATAAGTTGCACCGGCATTTTTAACCCAAAAGGCATTACATTATAACAGTAAGTCCCATACCGGGTAATGAAGGACGTTTTCTCTTGATCCTCCGGGTGCATCCGAATTTGGTTATACCCGGAGTAAGCATCGAGAAAACTTAACATCTCATGCCCGACCGTCGCATCGATCATTCTATTGATGTGAGGCAATAGAAATGAATCCTTCGGGCATGCCTTGTTTAAGTCCTTATAATCAAGACATATTCGGAATTTATTACCTTTTTTGGGCACCACTACCACGTTAGCTAGCCAATCCGGGTACTTTACCTCCCAGATAGAACCTATTTTTAAAAGCTTTGTTACCTCATCTTTTACGAAGAAGTGCTTTGCTTCCGCCATGGGCCTCCTCTTTTGCTTCACCGGGGGAAATTTCCCGTTCAAGCTAAGCTTGTGAGTTTCCACTTCTGGTGATATACCAGTCATATCTATATGGGACCATGCGAAACAATCTGCATTAGCTCGAAAGCATTCAATTAGCTTGTTCCTGAGCTCCGGGGTTAGCCCCGTGCCCAGGTATACCTTTCTGTCTGGTAGGTACTCGAATAAGTTGATCTGCTCCAGCTTCTCTACAGTCGACTTGGTTGCATCCGAGTCATCCGGCACGACAAATGATCTGGGTACATCGAAATCATCCCCTTCATACCCCGGATCTGACCCGGTGTGCTTTGATTGCTATTTGGTGTCCTCTCCTCCGGTTAGATCTTCCTCCTTCTGAGCCGATTCTTTGGACCGAGGTGTTGCTTCCTCAACTGCGAACATCTCCCTTGCAGCGGGTTGTTCACCTCGGATGGTTTTTATCCCTTCCGGGGTGGGGAATTTCAGCAGCTGATGCAATGTTGAGGGCACGACCCTCATGCTATGTATCCAGGGTCTGCCCAGTAATGCGTTATACTTCATGTCCCCTTCGATCACATAGAACACCGTTTGCTCAATGGTGCCATCGACGTTCACAGGCAATGAGATCTCCCCCTTTGTGGTTTCGCTCGCCATGTTGAACCCGCTGAGTACCCAGGCTACCGGTACGATCTGATCGAGCAGCCCTAGCTGTTCGACCACTCTCCACCGGATGATGTTGACCGAGCTACCTGGGTCAATCAAAATACGTTTAACCTTAGTTTTAAAGATAAGTACAGAAATTACCAATGCATCATTGTGCAGTTGAATGATGCCCTCCGCATCCTTGTTGCTGAAAGAGATAGAACCCTCGGGTAAATAGTCCCGGCTGCGCTTTTCGCGAACAACAGAGACCTTGGCTTGTTTCATCACCGGCCCTCGAGGGGCATCGGTGCCCCCAACTATCATGTTGATTGTATGCTGGGGTTCGTCTGGCTCGGTCCTTCGATGAGCCTCCCTTTGCTTGTAGTGACTTTTGGCTCGTTCACTCAGCAGCTCTCGGAGATGACTATTTTTCAGTAACCGGGCTACCTCCTCTCTCAACTGGCGACAATCCTCGGTTCTGTGACCATGGGTTCCATGGTATTCACACACCATGCTCGGGTCCCGTTGGTCCGGATCCGACCTTAGAGGTCTTGGCCATCTTACATCCGGAACACAACCAATGGCCGAAATTAGGCCCGAGGTACTGACGTTGAAGTTGTACTCCGATATCTTTGGTAAGTCCTTATTGCCGGCAGAGCTCCCGGCATCACTCCTGAATGAGAGACCCCGACTGTTCGATGGGCGCTCGACCCGTTTACTACCCCGACCGGATAAACGGCTTGGGCTCACCCTGGATTTCTTCGACCTGAAGCTCTGCTTCTCCGAATGGGAGTATGGCCGATACCTTTCCCTCGATGATTCGGCCTTCGTTTCGTAGCCCTTCCTTTGTCTCTCAAAACTTTTGTTCACATTTATTGGCCCCGGGGGAAGCTCGAATTGATCATCCTCCACCCGAATCTTCAACTCGTATCGGTTATGGACATCAGCCCATGTCACAGCCTCGTACTCCAGCAAGCTTTCCTTTAATTTGAACGAGGCTGTTGAACTCTGACACTGAGCCCCTTTGTGAAAGCTTGTGCAGCCCATTCTTCTGGAACCGGGGGGAGTTCCATCCGCTCTCTTTGGAATTGGTTGACGAATTCACGTAGTAACACGTCGTCTCTTTGGGTTATACGGAAAATGTAGGCTTTACGGGCCTGCACCTTTTTGGCACCGGTGTGAACTTTGATGAATGCATCAGCGAGTATTTCGAAGGAGGTGATCGAATGCTCGGGTAGATGGTCGTACCACGTCAATGCTCCTTTTGACAAAGTTTCCCCAAACTTTTTCAGCAATACCAACTCAATTTCATCCTCCTCCATATCATTGCCCTTTATGGCGCACGTGTATGAGGTCACGTGTTCGTGTGGGTCCGTTATGCCGTCATATTTCTGGATATCCAACATTTTAAACCTCTTCGGGATTAATTTCGGGGCTTCACTCGGAGGGAAAGGTCTTTGGATGTATCTCTTCGAATCCGGCCCCTTTAGTAAAGGCGGAGCCCCCGGGATTTGATCCACCCGAGAGTTGTATGTTTCAACCCTCTTTTCGGTTGAGTCTACTCGCTTTGCCAAAGTTTCGAGCATTTTTAGAACCTCGGTGGAGGAACCAGCTCCGGATCCATTGCTCTCAATAACGCGTGCCTCATCCCTTATGGGTTCAGCAACACCGCTCGTTTTCTCCGGGGTCGTTGTATCCCCTCCGTTTTGCAACCGGGCAATCGCGATCCCTTGCTCGTCAATCGCTGCTCTCTGTTCCTGCAACATTTCAAAGATTAAACGTGTTATATCCCGTATTTTTGAACCTCGGAGCATCTGCTGGGGTGGGGCCCACATACCGAGATTTTTTTTGGAACATCTGAAAAGTCATATGAATCACATATGTAAAGTTAAACACAACTCATGAAGTACCTTTGGACCAAATCAAAGTGGAAACCCTCCAAACGAATATTTTTAAGAAAACGTTTTCGGGTGACCTGACTTTGGGGGGAAAAAACTGTATTGTAAGTTTGGAATTTCGAAAATACCTTGAAATAGAAGTTGTAGATAATTGAATTAGCTTTCCATCCATAGGTCGTGGGTTCCCAGGTGACGTCGGTACAAGGAGATATGAACGTTTTAAGGTCGAAAGGTCAGTGGGCTAGGCCCAACTCGGGACCAACCGAGTTGGCCCAAAAAAAAAATGAAAAAAAATTCAGGCCCAAGTGAGGAGCCATTCGGCCATGGTCCATAAAAAGGATCCAAGCCCATGGAATTAAGTCATGTGGTCAATGAATAAAAGACCACTTAATCATCCAAATTCCATAGAACTTTCAAGAGAAAGAATAGGAGGAAAAACAAGAGAAAAACAAGAACAAAAAGAGGGCATTTCGGGTTTGGCCATAGAAAAATCACCCCTCAAAATCTTGCCTCTAAAATTATTTTCTTGTTGAATTCCTACTAAATTAAGTGTCCTCTACAACTTGGTGTAATTGTTTTGGAAGAAGGAGCACTTATTTCTTCAAGTTGACAACTTGTTCAAGTGAAGAAGTTTGTAGAAAAAGGTAAGAATCAATTCCTTTTTCTTATGTTATGAAGGTTTGTTTATGTTGTGGTATGTGGAAATGAGTAGAAATTATGGAAATAAGGAAGTTTGCAAAGTGGGTATGTATATATATATGTAGCCATGGGTGTATATATGTTGTATACATATATGAGTTGAATTTTATGTTGCATTCTAGTTGTGGTTATGATGGAAATTATATTGGAAATGAAAGTTGAATGAATTTTGGTTGAAGTTGGAATGTAGATGATTATGTCACTTTAGAATAATTTTGTGATATTATGGAAATGAAGTTGTTAAGATGTGAATTATGATTATGGTTGATGAATTTGGAAGTTGGAAACTTGTTATGAAGTTGTATGCCAAAGATTTGATGTTTTGCATAAGTTATGATTTTGGCGGAAGATTGTATATCATGTATATCGAGTGTATATCTTAAGGAAAACGATATGAAATGTTTCTAGAACTATATGGTGATGATCATGATGGTTGTTGAATATGAAATTATTGATCTTAGTTGAAAGTTGGGTTGAATTGAAGATTATGTCAACTTGTGAGAAAAATGACTAGTTGAAGGATATTTGTGTTTTTAATGTTCATTGTTGATATTGTTGTTGTCGTTTGGGTTGTTGTTGATGATTTATAGCCGAGTTGAATTCTCGGGGTGTCATATGTATAGGGGAAGTGCTGCCGAAATTTCGGTAGCCAAATATGCTTAAAGTTGAAATAATGGCATTAATAATTCACAATTGGTAAACTTGACCAATTGCAGTTTTTCGACGAAACGGGAAGTGAGTTTGGAAAGGCTTAAGGAGCGCGAAAGGTATGTAAAGCAAACCCAATTCTTCCCTTGGCATGCCCTTAGTGTATTAGGGTCGGATCCGGGCCTCGAAGGACCTCTTGGCCCTCGGAATCCGCAAGACAAAATTTCAGTTTTTCCTTCAGTAGAATTGAACCTCTTTGCTACGCTTTTTCTGAAATTATGCAAACTTGCTCTAAATTATTCAGAAAGTCATAGAATGTCTGTATAACCTCTTTAGGTGACACTATATGCTTAGAGGGCACAATTTGAGCCCGCCGCCTTGTTTGTCCCAAGGCGGGCCCGCTATTTACGATTTTGCCCCTAATGTGTTAAAGCTTCCTTTTTAAGCGATTTTTGAAAGAAATGTTTTAATTACCCTACTAATCGCTTAACGAATATTATTTTAAATATTCTGTTAAATATTATAAATTATTTTGACACTCGGAATGACTTCGGGAAAGTTATACTTCTGTAATTTATTATGATATCCGAAATACATTTATTATGATTCCGTCCGACCCCATTGGATTTGTTTGTCTTCGATACGCTTCATCGAGTCTTTGAAAACATTTATTATATTTTTAAATTGCATTAGTCTCTCACTACTCCACTCGTGGATGTCCCAATGTTTCCCACACTGAGCCCGGGCCAGGATATGTTGTCAAGCGTAATTCTCTGCATTGTTCGCCGCGTCCCGGTGTGAGGGGGCAGGTATACGCGTACATGGGTCTGTGGAGTATGATGTGCCATGTCCACCTATTCTGATCTGATCTGTTATGGCCATTTTGATATGACATTATATGATACGGGGCCACGCCCCTTTTTCGGATTTCTCTGTATAGTGGCACCAACGTCGGGAGGGTGGCCACATTCTGTCTGCCGAGTCCTGTGGCAGGGACCGAATATGATATGATATGACATATGTTTCTGTACGCATTCTGTCTGTTTTGGAAATATGCATTTGACACTCTGAATTCTGTACTCATTTTCTGTAACAATTATGAGTTGACTTCTGTGATTCCGCTTTGCATATTCAGTACATATTTCGTACTGACCCCATTTCTTCGGGGGCTGCGTTTTCATGCCGCGCAGGTACAGACGACAGGTTTGCTGATCCGCACGTTTAGGATCCCATTTCTGCTATTTTGGGGCGCTCTCTTCTACAGAGCCCATCTTTTGGTACAGTCTGTCACTGCTATCTGGATATGTGCTTTGTTCAGGGTATGACGGGGCCCTGTCCCGTCTTATGATTATGATATGTTCTGTAGAGGTCTGTGGATACATCTGTGTGGGTTCTGTACATATGTTTGGGATACTTTGTTCTATGATGGCCTTATCGGCCTATGTGTGCCAAGTCTGCTTTTTCTGATAAATTCTATGGCATCCACTAATATTATTATAATATTATTCTGATAATATGCTAATTTGGGTATCGGGTACATATAGGTGCCCAGCTAGGGCACTGGTCGCGGCCCACGGGGTTGGGTCGTGACAAAACGTAAGTCAATATTGTCATTAGGCGTATCCGGTTCTTTCCGGCCCTGTGCCCGGGACAAAGTAACAGAATTGTGGGTATTTAGAGGATCAGTGGCCGGTAAGGTGGCATTCTCCTGGTCCACGGTGTTTTGACGGTTGAGGCCCTCCCTCGAATTAACGGGGTTAGGATCAGTGGGGTTTGGCGGTCCTCGTGGACAGCTTCCTTCGTTTTCGGCCACGATTTCGTTGTTGTTGACGTGACCAGATTGCCCACTGTCAGCCATTTAGTCCGTTTTTTCAGAGACGAACAAAAGGTGTTTTTGATTTAGATGGGTAAGGTAGAGATCAAGATAAAAGACCACTATTATCCTAGCCCCCGGTGGGCGCCAAACTGTTTACCCCGGATTTGGATAATCAATTAAAATTGTAGGTGAGGTATAGGATATGTGGTTATATCTTGAACTTATTTGATAGAGAAAAGAAATATGTGACTATGCTACAAGGGGCAATTGATGATCAATGGTTTGCTCCAGACTCGTGTATCTACTAGCAAATAAGTGTTATTTCATTTAAGAAACATAAGAGATAAAGCACAACAAATATGGACTGAAATCTGATATGAGAGAGATTCTTATATATAGTTTGCTATTACAAAGAATTTTTTTATCTGAGGAGCCAACCCCCTCAAAGGAGGCCAATGCCCTTTATTTATAGTATTGCCTCATGGTCTCCATACAAAATAAAATAATAAAGAAAAGAGCTCTGAGTTGGGTTAGGTTGACCGTACGATCTGACACCCGTACGGTTGGTAGTTGAGCATGGCAGGACGCTATCGACGCGTGGCAAACGCGCAACGGATCTCCCGGACCAACGACCACGAATAAACGGACTAACGGCCACGACCAACTCGGCTATGAAGAAGCCAGATCAAATGATGCCCTTCCTTGACTTCGGTCCAAGCGTTCCTCCGGTTCAGAACTAAAGCCTTCATGCATGTTCTTATCCCCTGCTTCCTTTGGTTCCTTGTATCCCCGGTTTAACGCATATCCGGTTTTAACTGTATACAATTACGTGTACAAAGTGTTGCTTAAATTAAATGAAATGTAAGGAGAAAGAGCATTGCATATCTTTCCAAATCTCATTCTTTGATTCTTTCTTTTCCCTCCAACTACAAAGGAAGCCTCATCTGCCAGACTTTTATTGAGGATCTTTGCAGTGGAACGAAAGAGTACAAATGTTATTCTCCAATGAACTAGGTCTATACTATAGTGGTGCTACCTTGTGTTACAACATTGAACAAATTGCCTCATAAGGTCCCTCCTATGCTTTCTTTGGTCCTTATAAGGAATTTAAGGTTACTGTACAAATTTACTGTATAAAAGTAATATTTATATATTAACTGTCTAACAGAGACTTTCAGCTCCGGAGGAACTTCCAGGGGCCTGTTCCGGTGCCTATCCTGCAAATGTGAAGCCGAAAATAAACAGATCATGCTTCTGCATTCCCATGGTCACCTAATAGCCTGTTTGGCCAAGCTTTGGGTAAACCAAAAGGGCTAATTTCTCTTTTTTTTTTTTTTTTTGAACGCTTATTTTAGAGAGTTGCGGTGTTTGACCAAACTTTTAGGAAAAAAAAAAAGTGCTTTTGAATAGTAGCAAAAGCGGAAAAAGTAGCTTTTTTCCGAAAGCATTTTTGGAACCCTGGTCAGGCATAAATTACTGCACTAACACTCGCAAAAGTGCTTTTTAAATTGATTAGCCAAACACAAACTACGACACTCAAAAAATGTTTTTTTTCGAAAATCACTTTTTAAATTAAGCAGATTTTGGAAGCTTGGCCAAACAAGCTATAAGTCTATGTTGTTTCAGATGCCTACCTCCCAAAGCCAGCTAAAGCTCTTAGGCTCATATAGATGGTTAGAGCTACCCAAATTCCAATAAATCCAAAACTTGATGAAAGAATGAGCAAGAACACAATGCTGAAAAGAGCCACTGTAAGCTGAGCATCAAAATTATTCTTGTCAATAAATGATTACTTTGATCAGGATAAGTTACAAATAATTGACAATATCCCCAGAGCATCACAAAGAAAGATGTCTTCAAGATGGTAATTCTACATTCGGGATTGTGCGTGTGGTAGTATATGAGGACACTAAAATTTTTTTACCTTGTACAAGTAAAGTTCCTGTTCCTTTCTTATTGAAACTTGTGGACCATTTTGATCAAAACGATTATTTTTTTTCATTTTTGGCCCGTCGGCCAAAGTTAATTACTGGCACTAACCAAAGTATGATAAAAACCTATACACTTATTATGCATATTATATGTATATTTATGTAATTTTATGTATATATTAAATATATACATTTACTGGCTATTATGTTTTAGAGAGGTCCAAAAATGTAATTATCCTATGTTTATTATGTGTTGACAGCAAGAAATGAATATCTCATGTGAGCTTACTCACCATCGAGTACGCAGAATATGCGAAGTCAGATGCACCAAAGTTTACACCATCAAAGACAAAGGCCAGACAATTGATTGGTTGGGTTGCTGCGACGAACTGAAATTGGAAGAAATGGTAAGTTCTGAACCGAGTCCTTTACTGTGAAAAATTTGTATATGTATCAACGACATGTTCATAGATGGTGTGTACCGGAATTCCAATGCCTATTAGGTTTAGGACATTGACATCTTTCGTAAATACTTTTGCTCCATAGTGTAAACCAATTCCAAGAACGAGTGCTAATACCAACCCTAGAACTACTCCCAGCTGCACTTTTCAAGAACTGTATGGTTACTAGTTCATTTGCTATTGAAAATATATGGGAATTTCTGCTATTGAACAACTATTCATACCTGTAACACCCTTGATGCTGTCGCAGTACACCTACTGAAGTCCTTTTGAGCAAATGCACTTGCTAGTATTGCCTGAAAGGTGAAAGAAAGGTACGAGTTTTGAAGTTTGTTCACATAACATGCTTTCTCATGGTGGCAAATATGAAAGTATAAATGTTTTAGTTTGAAATATCTAAAACAATATAGAGATATCCTCAACTTTGAGTAGTTAACACATTGTTTCTGCAGAAAAAAACCATTTTTGCTAGTTTCTAATTGACAGATTTAGCCTTCAAAGTAAATTGTTTGTTGGTTTCTAACAACAATTTAGTTCCCAACTGTTAATTCAACTTCTTAAGATCCACCCTAGGAGCCAGGCCTTGTGATTTTCACACCATTATAGTGAGAATACTGCTACAGTCAAACCTCTCCATAACAACATCATTTGTTTTGATATTTTTTTGGCTTCTATAGCGAAATGCTGCTATCGAGAACATATAATGTAACATAACATGAAAGATGGTTTCACGGAAACCATGGCTGTTATAGTGAAAGATTGTTATAGAGGATGACTGTCATACGGAGGTCTGACTGTATATGCCTTTTTGGAGCAAATAACGGTTCCCTTTCTCGTTGGAATTAAGATTTCTTGGAAAAATAATACATCTGGTTAGAAGTTCTTCAATTTTATTAGTTACCGGTCTTTCTCTTTTCCTCTGGCTCTTTGTTTATTTGAGACAGCCAAAAAGTATTGACTGGGAAGATCATATATCACCTGCCCAGCAACAGCTAACCCATCAGCTAGAAGAGATGTAGCTAGCCAAATCTGCAAGCAGACCTGAAATGCAGCCATTTGTGTTGGTCCTAACCTTGCAGCCAATGATGCAGCTAATGTTACGCAGAATGTTACTGCTATGACCCTAATTAACAATAGGAACCCTGAAATTAGGAGGAAAAACGAAATGAAAATCAGTTAGTATTTTTTATGAGCATGAAAGGTATACAGTTTATCTTGAAATAACATCCAGATTCTTCATTCTGTGTTTACAGTGTGCTTTGTCGTGAAGATTCATTTATACACTGAACAAAGCATGGTGAAGTGGTTCAATATTTCAGAGAACAAGTGGACGCCAAAAGCTTAGAAGGTTTGATATTTCTGAGAAAAAGTACAACTTTTGAGATCATGGCCAAATGGGCCCTAAGAAACTTGGTAATGAGGATTCAATGAGAAATATAAGTAGAAAGAAAGCAAGCATTGCTTATTTTGACACAATAAGAATGCCACCTAGGAAATTCCAGAGCCTCGTTTTCACAAATATGGAGTTGGTTTTGTATTTATTGGAAAAATATAAATTTAGTATTTTACAGCAGCAAGAAGATCCTTACCATTTGTAAGAAATCGAGCAAATTGAAGATACTTGATACTAGGAGGTACGATATCAACCTTTTCCGATAGTCTCAAGAATAGTATAACTGAAATTAGGTACCTATAAAATACCAATTCAAGTAAGAATGTCTGTCAAACATTTCCCAAACTTATTTTATCCGTGAAATTGTTGCCTCACAATTTTATTTATAAGGAGAGATTAGAATCTACTCACTGAGAAATTACATGAGCGATCGCAGCACCTCTGACACCGAGATGGAAAACAAAGATGAATATAGGGTCCAAAATTATATTTGCCAAATCGCCAGCCACTGTATGATGTCAAAACACACACAAAAAAAAAGGAAAAAGCTGAGTCAGATTTTGGGCCTCATTTTTTAAATTAAGATTAAGATGTCTGAATCTGAATATTAAGATGTGTATTAAAATTTAAATGTTTGAATTTGAATACACATCTGAATAATAAGACATTGCATTAAGATCTGAATACTAAATAATTAAGATTGTTTACTTTTTGAACATCTGATGTATAAAACTTAATATTGTGTACTAAATTAACCTCTTCGTAGTCCCTATTTTAATTTGTCCATTGAAGCTTGATACTGTCATACATCCCTAATTTACTTACCAGTTGCAAATAGTGGAGTTTTAGTGTCTTTAAATCCTCGAAATACACCTTGCATAGCTAATGAGAGGAGAACTGCTGGTGCGCCAAGTGATCTCAATTTCAGGTAATCTTGTGCTGGTCTTGACATAGATGAGCCCTGTAAAATTATCACATAGAACCCGAAATTGACACTATGAGAGCCTCTCAACCCCCTTTCACCTACCGCCGCAAAAACGCAAAGGAAAAAGCAAAAAAAAAAAAAAAAAAAATGGCACCAAGAGTTGGAAGAAGGATACAAGAATTGAAGAAAATACTC
Source organism: Lycium barbarum (assembly GCF_019175385.1). Lineage (NCBI taxonomy): Eukaryota > Viridiplantae > Streptophyta > Magnoliopsida > Solanales > Solanaceae > Lycium > Lycium barbarum. The sequence continues at coordinate 47,045,095 of NC_083338.1, read as the reverse complement.
CCTCTGTCCAATTTATGTGACACTTCTTCCCTTTTAGTCAGTGCCAAAAAGAGTGACACATTTCTCTATTTAGTAACAATTTGACTTTAAATTTCTCATTTTACCCTTAATGTGATTATTTATAGCTACAAAAACATGTGATGATTTATAGCTACAAAAACATCTATGACTTGTTTTAGATCACAAGTATAAAAAATCCTCCTTTCATTCTTAAACTCTGTGTCCAGTGAAACACGTTCACATTAAGTGGGACGGGGGTGTAGGAAATTTCTCTTCCTTCTCCTGTTTTTAAAGAGATCAACTTACGGGTTTGACTCCCATGAATTTTACTAAAGGCTTTGCTCCAGCGATTAGAATTACTGCTTGGATGATGCCAAGGACAGCACCAATGATCAATGCTGATGATGCGGATGGAATGTGTCTCTTTTCGGGCTTTGATTTCACTACTTCAAAGCTAGTAGCCATTTCTTCAGAGTTGCCTATACTCCCGGCAGAACCTGAAGGTAAATGAAAAGCTAGTGTTATTTTCAAAAAGCAGAAGCAACATGCACGTGAATCACTTTTGAGTGTGTAACAAGCTGCTTATTTTCAGTCTCAACACTTCTAAGTTCTATCCAAACACATAACTGTTTATTCATAAATTCAGCTTCAGCACTTGTGCTAATAAGCTACTTAAATTCAGCTAATCCAAACTGGCATGGACTTTCATTTTCCAACATACCTTTTTTAGGTATCAAGCTTTTGCTTTCACTGTTTGACAGTGACTCGGTTTCCAGTGCTTCTGCATCTCCTTCATTCCGCTCCTTACTTTTATCATCTTGCAGGTCTTGGCTCGATCTCGTGATTGTATCTTCCTCAGCGACGAAAGAAGTTGTTACGCTGACCAGGGGAAATATTGCAATCTTAGATGCTTGATTGAATACAGCAATTGAAACTCCTACAGCAGCCTGCTCAATTGCACCTGTGTCGACAAATTTAGAGTTTATTTTGATGATTCAAAATCTGTTTTGCTTAATGGTCACCCTAGTTTTATAAGTATAACTTATGTACATTGTCTGTGTTTCATTGTGAGATAATAGGAATACACTAAATTTTGTGAAGTTTGATACCTATATGGCCAATGAATGCTGTATCAACCAGAGATGCAATAGGATCTGCTGTTAAAGCTAGCGCAGCAGGTAAGGCAATCCTTCCTATTTCTTGACCAAGCTCATCCAATTTAAAAATTGATCTGCTCAAAGGAAAAAAAAAAGGGCAAGTTACACATTTGAATGGTCAGCCGAAAATAATTACATTCGCTAGTCAAATAAATATTAATTTTCTGGCTATTATTTTGGTGGATGAACATACAGTGTTAAGTACCAAAAGATAAAGAAAAATCTTGTTTGCTTTGGCATTTAAGAATCTTACATCTCCTAGTCCAGTACAACTTACTTTCCATATACATCAGAAGTGGCTTTGCATGCAGATATTCAATAGTACATTTTTGGAGAGCAGAGGGATCTTAATATGCAGCCAATTCTTTACTTAGAGACTCCTTTTCTTTTAAAAGTAATTTCTTTTCAGAAAATATTTTCTTAGAGGTTTGCCAATATTTTGATAATTTTTCACTCATAGAATACTATCAAAACTAGGGGTGACAAAATTAGCCAATGAAAACATGACCCGAGTAATCCACCCACCCATTTATTAGCTAAACCCATTTTGATCAACTCATGGGTGATATGTTGTCCAAATTGATACTCCCATGGGATGTCTCAAAAAAAAAAAAATGTTTGATATTTTATATATAATCACGATAAAGAAAAGCAAAGTTTTATTAGGTATTTAAATAAATTATAAAAAACAAATAGAATATTAAAACTTAGTAAAAAGTGAACAGGTTGAATTATCCCCGTTTCTTAATCCATTTCAGCCCAACTAAATGACCTGTCCATTTATTAACATAACTCATTTTGACTTGCCCAAATTCACCCTAATCGCCTATTTAATACCCTAATAAAAACCAATATCTCCGCCCTTCACTCTATCAGATATCAACATTTCCCTTTATTTAGCTATATAGAGTGTGGTGCAAGGATAAAAATGAGAAAGAAGCACATTAATTTTGTCATTTCGCACATGTAAAGTGTGTATAACCCTTTAAAGTTGTATCCCCTTCCTTAGCTGAAAGAAATGATAATGATGAATTTATGACCAAGGAGAGAAAAAAGAAAGGCAAAAACTATACAAGTTTACCTTATATCTCTGAAAAATAGGGAGAGTGGGCTTGTAACATCCTCTGTAGAAGGAACTTCTTTCTCGGCCATACTTGAATACTGCAAAATGGCAAATTCCCAATATGGACATATATTAGGATACCAACTACAAAAATCTTCGATGATTTGAATGCTTCATCAATATGAGTGAACATTTTTCATTTTTCTTTTACTGAGTGGACACGGAGTTTAAATAAAGAATAATTGAACATGAATTTTAAGAGAAAAATATTTTTTTTAAAGAAAAATTATAATCTAAATTAAGTCATAAAAAATAAATATATGGAAAAGCAATTGAGAAGCTATAATTAAATTATTACTAAATATGAAAAGATATTACATTCATTTTGAGACCGATTAAAAATAAAAGAATGAGAAATAAATTAAGACGAAGGAAGTGATCTTCTGGCAATAATATTTTCTCAAGTGAGTCCTATCTGTTTTAAATTATAGTTTCACAAAATTTCTAGAATACTGAAGTCATCAACTTGAGGTTAACATGAGTCCAGACAGTGGCGGAGCCAGAATCCACACTAAGGGGGTTCAAAAATATAAATTAGTTAACAAACAAGAAGTCAAGGGGGTTCAATATGTACTATATATACATAAAAAATAATTTTAACATTGTATATACAAGGTAATATTTCGCCGAAGGGGGTTCGGCTGAACCCCCTAACCACTGCCTGCATCCGCCCCTGAGTCCAGATTGCACTTAAACAGGATAATACCTGACTTGGATGTCACTTTTCTTGAATAGTTGACATCTGTAGTAATGTTATAATTTCCATTCAATAGTTGACATGTGCCAATAAATTTCTTTCTTTAATTAGGAATAAAGTAAAACGTTCAGATATTTTTTGAGATATCAGAATTTCTAGTCCTAGAGATTGAGAAGAGGGTAAAGTGCCTTGTAATTCAAATGCCCTCGTGTGATATGTTAGTGAGAATTTGGTTAAGTGAATATGTGAATTCAGATGGGATAGAATAAACTTGTTAGAATATAATTGCATTTCTGATTTCTGCAAAATAGATGTACCAAAAATGTATGTATCTTTCAATTTCAAGAAATCGGCTTGCAGTCTCAAGAAATTGACAAACTTTAGTGGAAAAAAAGAAAGAGAGAGGACATATTTTAACATTTTATTTAAGGAAAAAAATGAAGAAATAAATTTCCCCATAAGCACTTCAATGCACATCTTTCCATTTGAGGACAATGTGAAATTAGTTCAACGCATGACTATATTTTATTTTACCTATTATAGAAGAGGGTTTGGGCATGGATCGTCCACCCACTCTTCTATAATAGTGTTATAGTTTAAAAAAAAAATTAAGGTGGAGTCTACGTGAAGTAGGAGATAATTATAAAAAAATTAAAGTGGGTTCACGTGGAGAAGTAGGAGACAATTGCAAAAAAAAAGGATGGAGTCCACGTGAAGAAGTAAGAGACAATTGCAAAAAAAAAGACATTTAAATAATGATAATAAGTTCAGAAAATAGTAAAGGTACGCTTAGAGAAAATTTAAAGAAGAGAAATTCAGGAAAAAAAAATAACGATTTAAATTGAACACAAAAACCGCTAAAAAAGTCATAAAACCAAAAGATTTAAAACTTATACCTTTGGTTAAGGATAAAAATGCACTAATTTTGGACATATACGTCTCACACAAATAATGAGGAATAACATCAAGAAGACGAAATATAAACGGTCAAGAAATGTATACATATATTTTTTTAAAATGATGAAGTTGGTCTATACTTAAAAATTTAAGACTACAACAGATGCTAACGCATGCAAGCGCTTTTCAGTGTTATTGAGTAGAAATAGATGATGGCATGAAACTAGGTAGGAGAAAGTATATTTCAAATATTTCAATTGGAGAACTAAACCAGGAAAGTCATATATGGAAGAAGCGGACTAAGTAAAATAATTTATTAATATTTTCAATTAATTAAATTATAATACTTTCTATAATAAAAATTTCATAATTATATTACTAAAAGATATTCTCTCTGTCCTAATTTATGTGACATAGTTTGACTAGGCACGGAGTTTAAAAAAGAAAGGAAAGATCTTTGAAACTTGTGGTCTAAAATAAGTCATAAATATTTGTGTGAATTTAATCATTTCATTAAAGGTAAAAGGGGAAGTTTCAAGTTAAATGATTTCTAAACATAAAATTATATTATTCCTTTTTAGACAGACTAAAAAAAAAAGTGTGGTACTATTTTTTGTGTTGTGCCCGTGCTATCATCTAGTAAATAAGTAAATGCTTTTTTGGACGTTGTAATTTCTTTTACGGAAAAGGCTCAAATATGTCATCGAATTATCAAAAAAGACTCATTCATCCCACGCGTTAATAGTTGGGCTAAAAAATGTTAGCGCAGTTACCATTTTGGGTCATATATGTCATTACTCATTAACGGAACTCTACTACTAACAGATTTTGCCACATGGATTACATAAACCCTTCATTTTACTAGTGACATACATGAGCCATTTCGTAGTTCAGTGGCATATTTGATCCTTTTCCCAATTCTTATATAATTAAACCTCAATCTTTTCTAATTTTATGTAACAAGCTTGTAAGGACAAGTTTGTCCCTTACATTAATAACATTATTATTTTACATGGAATTATTTAATTGGATTATGAATCTAATCTTAGTCTACATCCTTCATAAATTTTTCGTACTTTATGACTCTTTACAAAGATTTAAAAAGCACATAAAATTTATTTAAGAAAAAAAAAAGACTGGTATAAAAAAAATTACACTAATGAGGTGTAGATGCGTAAGAAAAGTACATGCGTGTAACATATTTTATGTGTATTTTAATTTTTTTCAAAGAGCTATAAAGTACGTAAAATTTGTGAAGAATGTAGACTAAGATTAGATTCATAATCCAATTAAATAAGAGAGTCTAATTTTTCTATGTAAAATAATAGTGTTGTTAATGTAAGGGACAAACTTGTCCTTATAAGCTTGTTACATTAAATAAGAAAAGATTGAGGTTTATACAGGAATTGGAAAAAAGATCAAATATGCCACTGAACTACGAAATGGCTCATATATGCCACTCAACAAATGAAGGGTTTAGATAATGTCACGTGACAAAATATAGTAGTAGTAGAGTGTTGTTAGTGAGTAATGGCATATATGACCCAAAATGGTAACGGCAGTGACATTTTTGAGCCCAACTACTAATGAGTGACATGAATGAGTCTTTTCTGATAGTTCGATGACATGTTTAAACTTTTTCCGTTTCTTTTATTACTTCTTTTATGGCGAAAGTTCATTCTGGTTCTGTGGTCAAACTCTGTTTGTATCGGCTTACAATATATGAACAAATGTATGCATATTTCAATATCAAGAAATTAGCTTGTAGGCTGAAGAAATTGACAAACTTTAATTAAAAAGAAGAGAGGATATGTTTTAACATTTTATTTGAGGGAAAAAATGAACAAATGATTTTCGCCATAAGAAAGGTACCTTTTGGAATAAAAGTAAACAAGCAGGAAATGTGAAACTAGTGCAACACACGACGATATAAAAGTAAATGCTCTTTTTGACATTGCAATTTCTTTTCTTACCTCTTTCATGGCAATAGTTCATTCTGGTTCTGTCTGCAAACTCTTTTTCTGTTGTCTTACAACATACGAACAAATGAACGTAACTCAACCTATAAAAATAGAATTCAACGCATGATAATGAATTGTATTGAAACTGCTAGCTCCTGGCTGGCCTCTATCTCTAAATTGTCTTGCTAATGTTGGAGGCCTTTAGGTCTTGCTCTCTTCTATTATACTTCTACCTTTCTACAATACGTTGAGGCAATTTGTTTGTTTGTGTAATATTGCATTTTTTGAAACAGATATCTAAACATTCTTGTATCTTTGGCTAAACGTAAAATCGGGGAAAAGTGGTGTTTGGCAATGGTTGTAACTGACAAGCTAAATGCTGTTTTCACCTTGATTAGAGGAAAGTGAAGGTCGTAATACAGAGAGTTTAAGCAAAAATAATTTATGCATTTAAATAACATAAAGTTATAGAAAAAGGAATTTATTATATTCCTAGGGAAAACAATAGAATAGTAGAAAAAATTGAGCCAATAAATGATAATCTTTTCATTCAAACATGTGTATTATTCAATTGAAACATTTTACACGTCCTTTATTAATTTGGTCATCAAGCAACATAAGTTGCAATAACATAAGTAGGGAGATTCAATCCGCCTATGTGTACAAGATTAATCCGTTGCACGGACATGCGGGAGTTATGGCCGTTAGTTACGTTTATATTAATTGAAGGTAGATTATGCTTAGTCAAATTACACAGGGACGAAAATAGCCAATGCCCACAATAATATTATAATAATAACATTAACAAGTGCTAAGCAATCTTATTGTTGTAAAATCAAGCTAAAAGAGTAACAATATAAAAGGATGAAAGCAATATAATAGAGAGACAAGAGATGAAAACTTTCTTATTCATCAAGTGTTTACAAGTGTGTCCAACATAAATTCCTATGCCTCTATATATAGTGGTACATTGAGGCATATAAAAAGATAGCTATAAATATGACATTCAACATATGAGAATGTGGGAGAAGATTATGGGTGAAGTGAGAGACATTACATTAAACCTTTGAGATCATGGAGGAGATGGGGATTTATTTCTAGAGTGGTGGATATCCACACTTATTATTTCATAACACACCCCCTTGAATGTCCATGTTTTGATAGATAATGCGCCTCGTTAAAACATTACTAGAAAAAACCCTGTGGAAAAAAAATCCTAGTGAAGGAAAACAAGTATACATATCTAGTAATACGCTTTGCTAGCTGCCTCATTAAAAACATTGCTAGGAAGACCCGGTGGGACAAAACCTCAGCTAAGGGAAAAAGAGTACAACGCATATTATACGCCTCCTGATTAAAATACCACTTAATTCTTGGAGACGACGCATCGAAATCTTGTATATCAGCTTCTCAAATGTCGAGGTTGGTAATGCTTTAGCTTCAAATTATGAATCAAGCGTATTTGTTGAACATCTATTTCACCGTTCTGTTGAAGATCATGTTCGGAAAAGAACTTTGGCGAAATGTGTTGTATTTTGTCTCCTTTGTTATATCCCTCTTTCAATTGAGCTATGCAAGCTTCATACAATATTGTTGAAATCTTCATTTCCAAATAAACATCATAATATTATAAAATATATTGAATTATTGACCTCAGCCAGACACGCATTCCTGACTTGCTTTGTAAGTAGCTATCACCTTGGCAGGACTTGAATAAGTATCAATAATTGATTGCCATATAGAGCGTCATAATGTGGCAGTATCCTCACAGGCAAATCGGTAACTTGCTTAAAGATCAAACTTCATGTAATTAAAAAAATAACGCCCTGCATTTTACATAACCAACAAAATCTTGATAATATTTGTTAGGATAAACAAATCTATATCAATAATCTCTTTTGTAGTATATAATCGTTCATGATCCATTATACCCATCATTTTCATGAGGTCAAAATTATATTTATTATATATAGCGACGTCACAACCATCAGGGTACTTAATGGAATCGCACCCATAAGATTTGCTGAAGTTTATTTTGGTAAACCTCATATGCTTTAGACCAATTCAAATCCCTACGGATTTTCTTTCGTTGTCTATATAGCCATATTGACAACAATTAATTATACACAATCAAAATTTTCATGTATTGCCAAATTGCAAAACAACTTCATTGCATCCACCACAGGAGAATACATATTGTTGACACCTAATTTTTAACCTCTCATAATTTATTTAATTACCCAGAGTCGTTGGATATTAAATGGAGTGAAATATGCATTTTTAGAAGTGAAAATGATTTTACAAAATTATTTAGATAATATTTTACCATGCTTATTTGGTAAAATAATTTCTATAATATTATAAATCATTTGGGAATTAATTTTCATATTGTTGCAACAATTATGGTATTTTCTAAATTTATAACAATTACCTTGTTTAATTAATTGTCCAAATTAGCAAGTATTTTACTCCGATTAAATTCAAGGAATCTGATTGATTAATAAATTGATCATTTTCACCCCTCAATTCTAAATTTTGCATGTCCCAATTTATTGAAATTAATCATAATTAATTAAGTGTTTAATTGTGGTTAAAATTTCATAAATTGTTTGCTATATGGCTAATAGTGGCTACAATTGAAATAATTAATTGGTAGCCTAATTCTGGCCTTAATTGAAATAACCAAATTCATTGATTTAAGTCAATTAAGTTCATTATTATAAAATTAACCTTTAATTATTTAATTAGTTTAATTCCGTCTTTAATTAACATAGCCAATTTTTATGGCTTAGGTCAATTGAAGTCATTGTTGCAAATGTGGCCATAAATTGAAACGGTCTAATCAATTAAGGCCATGATTTCAAATTTGGACTTGTTGCATAATTATCCGCACCTTTATTTTTGTTAATTGGTTAATTAATCGTGATCAAGGCATAAGTAACTAGTTTCTTGAATTAGGGCCATTTATTTAAAAAGATGTCCCACGTATACAAACATATACACAGATATACATGTGTATACATGCATATCATGTGTATTGCGTATATTTCCGTCCCCCCCCCCCCCCCCCCCCCCCCTTTATTTTTGAGTTAAGCCGAGTTCAGCCCACTAAGACCAGACCCGGCCCAATATTTCATTTAAGGAAGGGGGTAATAAACCCTTTCCTCTTCACTTCGTACCAAAAAACCCTTAAGAGGAGGGGAGGGTTTCTCTAAGAAAACCCTAAGCGCCGCCTCCTCTCTCTTCTCTCTCTCTCTCTCTCCTTGTCACTATCACCATTTATGGCAAATTTTCAGGCAAACCATGCTTTTTCCAGGCCTATGTGACCGTATGAGGCAAAGCATTAATTGTTTCCCCTGTCTCTCACTAAACACGGTACATTTCTCTATTTGTTCTTTATTTTTTGTGCATCAATGGTCAAAAACACTGTAATTCCCTAATGATTTTGTGTTGTGTTCGAAATCCTCGATTGCCATTGGTTTAAGATGAACCAAGCCGGATTGATATTTTTGGGTCAGATCTGACCCTTCTTTGCTTTGTTCTGATCGATCTCAGCCATTGATTGTCGTGTGACGAGACGATTCTCAGAAATTGGGAATTATCCCACATCAAAATCAAATTAGGGTTTGGGGTTTTGGGAGTTTCTATTTAAAAGATCCCAAGTTTCATTGTAACACGAGGTTGGCAACATTGAATATATCACAATATTCAAAAAATCTGAAAATACCTAGGGTTTCTAACATTTTTCTTAAAACCTTTAATTTTTTCGGATTAAGTTAAATTTTTATAGTTTTAATTATTGCCCTTGTTATTGTGGATGAGTGTGAGTTGAAGGAGCATAGGAATTCTCCAAGTTCAACACTCGACCAAGGCTGCGCAACAAAAAGGTAAATTTGCCTCCTTTTTTTTTTAGTTCTATGTTCTCATTTGTTATTTGTTAACTTGCTGTTTATGTGTGATTCATGTTGAATATGGTTTAGTTTAGGCTTATCTCTTTGTTAATTATATGCTTCTATAATCATTTAGTTAGCTTAGTTAAGTCAAGTTGAGTTATTTAGTTCTAAAAAAGGGGTTATTAGCTCATTTCAGTCTTGTTTAGATAGCATTAGAGATGTAGAAGATCGACAAACCTGTCTGGTAATGCTTTATTTGATGTGGTATAACTCTAGTCCTACTTGAACTTGATTAACTCTCTGGTAACATGTAGTATTATCCTTCACCTGTCTATTTGAGAGATTATGAATTGACAATTATTTGAATACTTGATTGTCCCCTGAAGCTTAGTAGTATTAGACTGTTAGTCCTGTTCTTGTCTTTTTGAATTGCCTAGGTCTGTTGAGTTATATGACTTTGCTATTTGTTAATGATTGAATACATTGCATTCCTTTGTAAGCTGGAGAATCACCCATGGCTAAATCTATGTGTTCTTTTAATACTTATGTCTTAGAAAGAAACTGTACCCCTTATTGCTTCAAAGTAGCACATGTTTCTACTCAAGTAAACTGTAAAGATTCTAGTTTCATCTACTAAGTCTTGGTTTGGTATTGTTTGATGTTGTTTGGTATACTAAGTCACAGTAATATACTCAGACTGTCCTGTAATACACTTTTGAAACTAGAACTGCCCTAAAAATGGAAATGATGTCATGTGTGCTTAAGTATAAGGAGATTTAATATCTGTGTCCCTTTGCTGAACTGAATCCTTTTGTTTGAAAACCATTTGTTGACAACTACCCTAACTATGCAATATTTGAAATCTGTTATGAACTATGAGGTTAGGATCTGGGATTTATAATGAGATGAAGTTGGAAAAGGGTTAAACATGCTGATAAGGATCCAGTTTGTTGGGAATCACTTAGTAGTTGCTTTATTTGCTCTCTATGTGTTGGTTTTTTTGTGAATCAGAGGTCTGAATCTGTATTGTGGTGCTGTGAGTTGGGTTTGTGACTTCTTTAAGTGTTGAAAGGCGTAAGTAAGGAGGATGGCACTTGAAACGTAGACAACTATGAGTGTGACTTAGCTAGGACTTAGAAGAAGGATAGAGGACTTGGAGTTGTTATACCCCATTTTAATCGGGTCAAATCGGAGTACAACATATCGATGATTCCAAATTGTTTAATTTAAGGAGTCGCCACCTAATTACTTAAACGGTGAATTAGGACACCTAATTATTAACTAAGGTAAAGCTAAACTAAACTCCATTTCCAAGGTCTTACGAGCCTAATAAATTCTAGGTAAGGGTTCTAAATATCCTAATGGGAAGGTCTTAGGCATCCATTAGAATCCGTTAATTTACGGTTACCGGTTAAACTTAGGTTAATATAATATAGTCAGGAGTATATAAAATAATAGATTGGTAAAGACTTATGGAAAATTTTATATAAATATTTAGTATGAACAATTGGGGAATTTACACTTAGAGGTAACTTTAAGTTGAATGATTTGAAAACCCTTTGATAGCTAAACGATAGAAATTATTAGAAAACTTTAAACTTTTATTCAGCTAAGTTCCTGGCATCTTAAAGAAAATTGTTATGAAAAAAAATAAAAAGTAAAAAAAAATTGATTATAATTTGGGCGTTAATAGGTAGCTTTGTTTTAGAAAAAAAAATGATTTGACTCAAGGTTCCTAAAGTTAATTGTGAATAAAATAGACTCAAATCTCATGAATGAGCTAAATCCTACAATTTTTTTTTATCACGTTATTTCTGAAAATTATGAGAAAACTTATTTATCTTTGCACCTCAACAACAACCTATTTTCAAAAGAAATTTAAAAAAAAAACACATTCAAATCATTACAAATATCTTCAGCTTCCCTTTTAAAAATATATAATTGATTTTGAAACTTTTAGAGTCATAAAAAACCGTAGTTAAACCATTCAGGAAGTGAGCTCAATTAAGTTTCGAAAATAATAATACTTCTCAAGATTTTATAAACTGATATCCCCATGACCCCTCTGACAGTTAAAGTATTCTAACATTTAAGGCCGGTAGTTCTAAATAAGTAAGATATACAATCAATACTTGGAACAAACCGAGACAATTAATCACAAGAAGAGAATTAAATAATGCAGTAGCTATTCTCCCCTCCCTCTTTCTCTTGTTTTCGTTCAGACCATTTCCAGGGGAGGAAGAGGAGCAAATTAAGAAACAAATGATAATCCCAGGGTTTTCCCTGTGTTTCTGTTCAGGAGTGTTCGAGGGAACGAGAGGAATGAATGGAAATGCGCATTCGAGGTCCAGTGGCAGCATAGTCTCAAAGTGAGACTGCTCGGACAATGAGTCTTTATGAAGACTCCATTTCGCTCCGAAGTGTACATGTAAAAAAAAGATAAAGATTATCAATTAACTTAACACTTAAAACAAACTAATACACGCAACTGGTCACAAGATGAGTGCACAATAAAACGAAAATCACCTATAGGAACATGGATCTTTAAATCAACTTATATGAAATTTTAATGTGTTTAAAGGTATTTCAATGCCTCTGCTTATCAGTTTGTCAAATAAAGGAAATAAACCCCAACATTACATGTTAATAAACTCCCTGTCAGTTAATGAATACATCCAGGACTCAAATGACAACAGATACAGTTACTGAGTCCAAATTCTCAAATCAAATATACAGATATGATAGTTTATTGCTGGGTTAGGCAATGTTTCAGTATTTCTTGAGTACAGCATCAGCTAGGTGTCTTAAGACACTTGTTTTTTTAGGACACCATTTGAAACCAGCACCAAAACAGTATTTGAGCCCCAGAGGATAGGCTACATCTATTTCTCTCTCAATTCTAGCAAGCTACAACTTTTAGCAATTACAAATCTAAATTTAAAAATCTCACTGAGTTAAGGTATCAAATAATACTTTGCAGACAGATGCTTGAAGTTCTAACCTTGGAACTCCTTAGACTATTCATTGATATATAATATAGGTTAAGGAACAGGTCAAGTCTTCTGTGTTGGAGTTTCGACACACAAAGAAGAGACAAAGCAGATGTAGGCATGCTCAAACACATTTCAAAACAACTTCTTCTTCATTTAAGCACTCCACCATACTAGCCCATTATAGGCATGTTGGATAGGGAAACAGATTTCGATCTTGATTTATGGTATTCAGCAAAGCACAGGACAAGTTTTAAAACATTTTTTTGAACATGTCTCAAGGGTTTAATCATGTTAAGACATAGAATCTCATACAAATAGTAGCTCAAACCAAGACTAACACATGTCTTTTGAGTTAATCCCACAACATGACAACTAAGGGAAACCATTTGGACTCAACAACATCTTCAATAAATAGCAACTGATTGCTCGAATCATTCCAGTAAAAAATGAGGGAGAAGAAGGGTATCTAAACAATAGAGCCAGTTCATTATAGCCCCTCACTAAGGTGGACTCCTGTCCATACTGAATACTATACTTAGTTGGTAAACACATAACCAGGACAGACCCTTATTAACTCAAAGAAAGGTAGACCAGTGGAAGGAAAATAAAGCAAACAATGTTCCAGTTAAGAAAAAGTAAACTAGTTTTAAGTGACTGATTATTTGGAAAAGGAATAGTTTTAATATGGACAAAACCACAATCAACTATTGTCTCAATACTTATGCAGTCAGGATGAAATAACAAGATTTGAAGGTTGGTATTTAGCTATTTGAACACATGGAAAGAAGGAGATTTTCAAACATAGATACGAATTGTTTTTAGAAAAAGATATGCTGGACCTTAAAGGTGATGCTTAACAATAGAAAACTAAAACTGGCCTGGAATGAATCCAACCATTATGAACTGAAGCAAGCTAAGGAATGGCATGTACATAAGTAAAAGCTAGCAAACAGAATCCCTTTTCCATAAGTATTCTGCACAATATTGTCATTCCTATCTCAGGAAATTTAAACTAGAACCAGATTAGTCTCTTTAAATCAATTCTTTATATGTCAATCATAATGAAAGGAAAAAGAGATCATGTCTAGTTTCGTGCTAGCAGTACAAACAGTAATTTTAGGCATATAGTGTTTAAATTGTCTGATTAAATAACCAAATGAACATACAAATCAATATGAGGATATACATATTGGCCAACTGAACTCAACTACTACATGCTAACATAGATGAATAAACTAAGACAGAATTAATGCTAACACACATTAAGGATAAACTAACCAACTAATTTATATGCTGAACATATATGAAATTACACAAACCTAATCTAAGCAGAAACTGGCATAACATCTATTAACATTAACAACTATTAGACTAACCTAGCAGCTAACTAACAAACATATAAAGCACATAAACACACAAAAACAAATAGGAAAGCACTTAAATTACTAATAAATAAATAAAGGAGAGAAGTTTACCGACCTTTTTCGGGTGCAGCGAACAGGGACTTTGAATCTCGGATCTACGCTCGAACGCGAATGACGCTCGGATCTTTTCGAGTGCAATCCTCACCGAGAATGGAATTGAAATTCCTTCCAAGACCCTCAATACACTCAAACACAATGAAAAGGAAGAGACTTTTAAAACTGAGAAATCAAACTAGACTCGGTAGAGATTCTACTTAAAGTGACTTCTTAATTAAACAGGACTAAGTTTAGCAAAAAGACTCAATTAGAAATTTCCGTCTTCAGAACCCCCTTTTCAACACTGGGATGCGGTTCTTTATATAGAACCCGAAAACCCTAGATCCCATTCCCGTTTTTGTTGTGAGGCCCGTAGAAATGGAGGGAAAAATCCCTCCAATATTGAGCATTCAAATTCGCAATTGGACAAATCTCATTAAGGGATTTCAGATGAAAAGCAGAAAAAAAAAGGAGAAATCACCTCACGACGGTTGAGACCTGACGGGGGAAGGACGAGCATTAATTTCCCTTCCCCAAAACGACCATGCATGGTCTGTAGGAGCGAAAAGGGCCTCTGCGAGTTGCCATTTGCGTCGAGGAGAGAGAGAGAAGGAGAGAAGAGAGAGACGCCGTTCAGTTCACTTAGGTTTAGGGTAATGAAATGAAGAGGTAATGAAATGAAGAGGTCGGGCCGGGTCCAGCTAACCACAGTCCATCTTCGGGTCACACTAATCTATCAACAATATCAATTTACCAACAATAAATCCAATATATATATCCTTATAATCAATCCCTTAAACTTATCTGTATTTCTAACGGAATTTCGACAGCATTTCCTTTCTAAACTGGACAAATCCGAAAATCCAATTCAGCTAAATTATCAGCAACAACATCAAACAACAATATCGACAATCAATATACATCATAACTCAGATATTTCCATCCTTTTAACTCCACTGAAACAGCCCCACCTTCATAAACTCCCCAAAAATACCAAACGAGCTTTTAACATTATTTCCTCCGTTCTAATCCATTAAAACTCTAAATAAACACTTTAATATCATAAAAGGAATCTTATACATACCTTAGCAGCAGCTCAACCACGAAAATATCATCCCCCAAGATCAATATTTAGCATAAAACGACGACGACAACTCGTACTACACTTTATCCTTCACGAGCCTCGGGATTCGGGGCCTCGAACTTGATCGATTCTCTACTTTCTCTCTCTAACTCTCCTCTCTCTCCATCTCTAAAAGTTTGTGCACTGCGTGATGTTTAAATGAATTAATTTTTAAGAATGTAGCCCTTATATATTGGTCTTGGGTAGGTTCCCACCGACCTTGCCGAGCCCGCTGCCCAGCTTGACCTTTCTGTCTTACAACAGCCATAACCTTTTATCACTATGTTGTGTGAAGGCCCACGACCTATGGTTGGAAAGATAATTCAATTATCTACAACTTTCATATTTAGAGTTTTCCCAAATTCCCAAATAATGATAGGGTTATGGCCTCCCTAAGTCAGATCACCCGAAAACGTAACTTAAAAACATCTTTTTGGAGGGCTTACACTTGGATTTGGCTCAAGGGTCCTTCTTGAGTTGTGTTTAACTACATATATACCATTCATATAAATTTTCATATGTCCTTTATAAAATCTCAACATGTGGACCCCACCTCAGCTTACGATTACGAGGGCTATATATCTTTTAAGGTATCATTCCAATCGTATTGTACGAATTCCAAATATCATACTCATGCTATCCTCATGCTAATACAGTAGAATTTCATCCTTTATACTTGTAATATTTGCTCCTCCTTGAGCTCACATTAAGCCGTCTACAGCCTTAGTAAGACGAAATTTACTGGGGTGTAACAGTTACTATCTACGTGTGGGAACATCTTTGTTCTTCCCCATGCCACTTCTTCCATAAAGTATGAAGTTATACGAAAATGAGGGTTTTTAACCATGTTCATGATAACCCTAGGTCCATGCCCCATGTTATATTATGTATTAAGTTGTTATAAATTCTTCATTGTGTTCTTGATAAATTATTTTGATTATAGAGAATCAGTCTGTAATCCATGAAAACCCATGCTTTGCATTCAATGGGTTCTTACATGAAAGTTATAATTTATTTTGTTTATTTTCAAGAAAATACGCTACATGCTTTACACGTTTTCATGCAAGAATACTATGAGGTGATATCTATGTACATGCAAGTTATGATTTATGAAAACCATGGGCTCAAGTGCCACCTATTTTCCTTGTTCATGTTTTTGGGAGTTGCACAGATTATCGAGAAGGCTCAAGTAGCCTGAAACTACATTAGCCATCGTAGGATAAGGATCGCTCCGCCCAGTTAGGACGATTCCTTCGTGTTATACTGATTGGATCCTTTCATGTCACGTTTTCATCTCATACCCTTGGCAAGGTGTGGGAGCTTTGCTAGTCCGATGAGGTACTAGACTCCACGTGCCCACGTGGTGATATCATGTTTTCGGTTTATGTAATGCTCTCCCTACTTATAATGTTTTTACTCAGGTTATATCTATATGTATTCATGTTCATGACCAGAATTTAGTTTCAATTTTCATGATGTTATTTCCATGTCCCATGTTATTTCATTCAGTTGCTTTACGTACCAGTACATTCAATGTGCTGACATCCCCTTTTTATTGCCCGGGGGCCTGCATTTCATGATACAGGTACTGATTTTCAGGACGACGCACCTGCCTGGTCGGACTTCGCACTTATCAGCTTGTTGGTGAGCCCCATATCTTCCGGGGCTTAGCTATTTATTATTTATTATTTATTATTTTCATGATAAGATATGCATTTAAAAGTATGTTGGGGGCCTTGTCCCAGCAAGTAAGTTTTCATGTTCAGACTTATGTAGAGGTTTCATAGACTAGACTAGTTAGACATGTCATGTCAAATGTTCAGAGTCGGATAGCCATTTTGGCTCATTTACGATATTTCCGCATTCACTTTTTAAATCAGTATTTTATTAATGTTATGATTCTCATGATTTATAAAAGATCATCACATTCATGTTATATTTTCGCTCATGTATGCTTCACGATGATTCAGTAAGCCATGTGGTTCGCTCGGTCACATGTAATATGGCACCGAGTGCCGTGTTTCTCCCAGGCCATGGTTCAGGGCATGACAAAGCTTGGTATCAGAGCCCTAGGTTCAAGTATCTTTAGGGAATCTATGGAACTGTGTCCAGTGGGATCACTTTTATATGCGTGAGGGCCCCATAGATATAAATAGTTGACCACCAAGACATTCAGGATTAACTTAATTTTTTCATACTCTAGATCGTGCAGTTAGAGCAGTACTTGCAGGAAATCTTCTAACTCGTGCGAATTACATATTTCAGAAAAGGGTCCGAAAAGAAAGTACACAAAAAGGAACTCAACTACCAGCCAAAGAGTAGCTGCTAATGCTACAAGGACAGAGGCTATCCGAGCCACTTCGGATCAGGCACCTCTACCGGAGTCTACACCACCAACGACTACTACTCCAATAGAGACTCCAGTTCCTCCACCCGGATCTAATGATACTGATGGTAGAAGCGTCGTTAACATACTCACTCAGTTGGTAGAAGCTCAAGCCCAGCGTCAGGAATCTGGGCCAAGTTCAGGGAATAATGGAGAGTCTTCTAAGACTAAGGACTTTCTCAGGATGAATCCCCCAGTCTTTACGAGGACAAAGAAAGACGAGGACCTTTAGGACTACATTGATGCTCTTCAGAAACTCTTCAGGATTATGACAGTTACGAAAATCGAAGCAACTACTTTTGGAGCTTATCAGCTGTAGAGCATTGCTAACACTTGGTATGAATCTTGAGAATTATCCCGAGGTGATGATGCACCTGATGCTACTTGGGATAAATTTGCAAGCATATTCCTAGACCATATGCCAATAAAAGTCAGAGAAGCTAAGACTGAGTAATTCCTTAAGCTTAAGCAGAATGGCAGGCCAATTCAGGACTACTATTTGGAATTTGTTAGTCTGGTTAAGCATGCTTCACTTATGATACTGGACATGAGGGCAAGAGTGAGGAAGTTTGTTGGTGGTCTGGATCCCCGTTAGTACAATAGGGCTAATATTGCTGCACAGAATAGGGGAACGATTATCTCCAAGATGGTTGCTTTCGTACAAGGGAATGAGACAAGGCTAAAGGAGGAGGAAGCCTTGCAGAAAAAGAAAGACAAGGAGTTCAACAAGAGGGTCAAGTCTACCGGACAGTTCAGCGGTAATAGGAATAGGAGATTCTTTAAGAACAGGTCAACATGACCTGCTCCATCCACAGCAAGTGCCCCAGTTCCAAAGTTTCAAAATGATAAGAAGCAGAATTTCTGGACATCAAGTTCTTACTCTCAGGCTGGTGTGGGTCAGTCGACTTATATCAATCCGATATGCGGCAAGTGTAATAAGAGACACTCAGGTGAGTGTCATGTGGGTACTGATGCATGCTTTAGATGTGGTCAGAAGGGCCATTTTTAGAAGGACTGCCCATCAGCTAGGCAAGGTAATGGAGGTAACGTGGCGCAATCCATAAATTCAGCAGCTCCTCGTAACGATCAGGCCCAGCTGGGCACAATGTAGCTAAGTCTGGAAATGTAGACGGAGGGCAAAACTGCTTGTATGCGTTGACAGGTCTTCAGGATTGTCACACCCTAATTCCGCTAGGGTGTGATGGGCACCCGGCCTCACATCCGGAGCCGAGCGAACCCACAGACCTTCGGGACACACAAAATCTTGTTAGACTTTTTAAATCAAATAAAGATAAAATACATAATAAATTTTCAAATATTCTTTCCGAGGCTGTCCAAATCAAACAAAATCTGTGATCGTATATAAAATTTAATACATAGTATAGAATGACATTTCAGCTGATGAAGCCGCTTACACAACTAACATACTATACCCACGACTCTGTCTGCAAAGTCTCTAACATCAATCCAGAGGAAGCACACATACAAACTCTGACTCGGTGGCACCCCAGGAACAAATGGAGCTTGCCAACTTTGCTGGAACATCTTCTATAATAACTCCACATCATCTGGGTGTACCTGCGCGGCATGAAACGCAGCCCCCGAAGAAAAGGGGGTCAGTACGGAATATGTACTGAGTATGTAAAGCATAAGGTACAATAAACAGAATCATAATCTGAACAGAGGATACAGAAGATAAGGGTAGTAACCGGAGTATCAAAAATGCTTACTCATAAAACATAGGTAATGCATGTCAGAACATATGCCATATCCGGCCCCATTATGGGACACGGTGAACAGAACGTGGTCGCCACCCCGTCAATGGCGCCACAACACAGCATACTCCAGAGTAGGGAATAACTCTGTAACATATCATATCATATCAGAATGTGCACATATCAAACATATCAGATGGCCATATCATATCATATCATCATATATCAGAATGTGTGTACATGGCACATCATACTCCACAACCCATGTACATGTATACCTGCCCCCTCACATCGAGGCACGACGAACAATGCAGTGGAATACGCGTGATAATATATCCTGGCCCGGGCTCAGTGAAGGAAGTATTGAGGCATCCACGAGTGGAGTAGTGAGAAACTTATGCATCATAAAATATTTACAAGGACTCGACAGAATAATCCGAACGACAGGTCATTTAGGAAAGAAATCAAACGGTAGTCATAATACGTACCTTTCGGATGATACGACGGATTATGTCAAAACAAGACTTCTGAGTTCGTTGTACATGTCAAAATATATCATAGGTCTTCATAGAGTAGTTAAAACAATTTTTGATAACAATCGGAAAAATAGTCAAAAGTTTCCTTTGAATGTCGCTTGAAAATAAGTCTAATAGAACAATATGGAAAGGCTTGGGGAACAGTGGGCCCACCTCGGGTCAAGTCGAGGTGGCGTATATAAATTACGAACCTTAGGCTTTATGGTTTCGTTTGCAAAAAGACTCGGGGCATTCCGAATTTATTTGTGAAAGTTATGGACGTTTTACGGCGTAAGACTCTTTTAGAAGTAAAAATGTTCAAACATATTTTGCAACAAAACATGGGTTCATAATTCAATTACATTGAATGTCTAAGGGCCAAACCTAAGCTCGGATTTCTAGGAATAGAGTTTTCCCCCGAGACTCGTGTCATAACCTAATGTGACTAAGACATGCCAAAGAAAGAAAAGGTAGGGCTTTACATACCTTATTCGCTCCTTACGCTATCCAAACCCAATTCCCAAACTCCTCAAAATCTACAAAAGGTCACAATTACCAAACATTAACATATAGGCATTTAGGTACTCAATCTTAAGTAACACTTGTCTACAGAAATTTGGGCAGCATCTCCCCTATAAATTCAACATCCCCGAGAATCTAACTCGGCCAAAACATCAATCACAATACCAACAATATCCACAACCAATCCAAAACGCATTCTAACATAAGTAATCTTCCTTTCTACATAGTACATCAACTTCCAATCCAATTACGTACGTCCAAGCCAATATCAACGTTTACATATTCATTCACTAATTCAAGATTATTCAAACATAATTCAAGAATATTCCAAGCAATCTATACAACATTCAAACAATTCCACCAATTCCATATTCCACCCGAAATTCCTACATGTGCGACAAAACTACCACGACGCATCTTCTACTTCCAAATTCATAATCAACAACAACAATCCACACTTTGACAACTTCATTTCCATAATATCATAAGATTATACTAAAGTGAAGTGACATAATTTCCTACAGTCAATTTCGATGCCAACTTAAACCATTTAACCTTCATTTATATTATAAGGGTCACAACAACACAACTAACATACTAAACAAAATTAATTCATTTCCATCTCATCACCTTACATCACACGACCCTACTCCACATTTCCAACTTCAACCAAATTCATTCAACTTTCATTTCCAATATGAATTCCACAATAACCACAACTAGAAGACTACATAAAATTCAACTCATCTTACCTATACAACAATACACACACACGGCCACATGCACACATACACACCCACTATGCAAACTTCCATATTTCCATTAATTCTATCCTTTTCTACACACAACAACATGAATGAACCCCTCACAACATATAAAAAGGGATTAAATCTTACCTCTTCTCCTTAACTTCTTCACTTGTCCAAGGTGCAGAAACGATGAAACGAATGACTTATCTTCCAAAACAATTACACCACGTTGTCGAGGACCCTTGAATTAGTAGGCATACATGAAGGAAGTAATTTTTGGAGCAAGATTTCATGGAGCTAAATTTCCATGGTCATGGCCGAAAATGGGGTGGTCTTTTGTTTTCTTCAAGCTTCTTGATCTTTCTATGAATTGAAGATGACTTAGTCATCTTTTAAGTCCATAAATTAAACCCCCACATGGGCCTTGGCCCATTAAGGGGCCGGTCACCCTTGGCCCTTGGTCTAAGCCCACTATTTTTTTTTCTTTCTCATGTCAAGCCCAATTAGTTCATGACCAATTTTTGTAGTTCATGAAAATATTTTTTTTTCAAGTTTCCAATTTTTCCCTTAGCCTTCCTCAATATTTCCGTATCAAATTTTTTTTATAACCAACCTATGTAGTAAACAAGATAAAAAATATTGCCTTATCCCTCACTAGTCGAAATTATCTCAAATTATCCGAATGTGCAAAATACGGGGTCTAACAAGGATACAGAAGCACGTGCAGATGTGGTCACAGGTACATTAACAATCTTCACATTCGATGTTTATGCCCTTATTGACCTAGGATCCACTTTATCTTATGTAACCCCATTTGTTGCCAAGAAGTTTGGTATTGAGCCAGAAAAATTGCATGAACCCTTTAAGGTGTCCAGCCCAGTGGGAAAGTCAGTCATAGCTAGGCGTATTTTTAGGGGTTGTCAGTACTAGGTTATCACTGCAGGACCATAGCTAACTTAGCAGAATTAGAAATGGTAGACTTTGATGTGGTCTTGGGTATAGATTGGTTAGCTTTATGTTATACCACGGTATGTTATAGAACCAAAGTCATAAGATTCGAGTTCCCTAATGAGCTAGTCATAGAATGGGAGGATAATTCAGTAGTACCCAGGGGTAGATTTATTTCTTACCTAAAAGCCAGAAAAATGATTTTCAAGGGTTATATCTACCACTTAGTTCGATTCAAGGATTAAGATGCCCAGACTCCAACTCTCCAGACCGTCCTAGTTGTAAATGAGTTTCTAGAGGTCTATTTATTCCACCATACAAAATGGCTCCAGCGGAATTAAAAGAGTTAAAAGCCCAGTTAAAAGATCTTTTCGGCAAGGGAATTATTAGGCCCGGTGTTTCACCTTGGGGTGCGCCAATTTTGTTTGTCCGCAAGAAGGATGGTTCCTTACGCATGTGCATTGACTACCGCTAGTTGAACAAAGTCACCATTAAGAACATGTACCCTCTTCCCAGAATAAATGACATATTTGATCAACTTCAGGGTGCCCAATGTTATTCCAAGATTGACCTCAGATTAGGCTACCATTAGTTAAAGGTTAAGGGAGTTGATATTCCGAATACCGCTTTCAGAACCCGTTATGGCCATTTTGAATTTCTTGTTATGTCATTTTGGTTAACAAATGCCCCAGGTGCTTTCATGGATATTATGAACAGGGTCTTTAAGCCTTATCTTGATTTATTCGTCATTGTCTTCATTGATGATATTTTGGTGTATTCCCGTAGTGAGGCTGATCATGCAGAACATCTCAGAATAGTGTTGTAGACTCTAAAAGATCGTGAACTTTTTGCAAAATTCTCAAAGTGTGAGTTTTGTCTTAATTTTTTTGCGTTCTTAGGCCATGTGATCTCAGGTGAAGGTGTTAAAGTTGATTCTCAGAAGATTGATCTCGTAAGGAGTTAGCCAGACCCACCTCAGTTTTTGATATAAGAAGTTTCTTGAGTCTGGCAGGCTATTATAGACATTTCGTAGAAGGATTTTCCTCTATTTCTACTCTGTTAAATAAGCTGACTCAGAAAAAGGTTAAGTTTCAATGGTCAGATGCTTGTGAGTGAAGCTTTGAAGAGTTGAAGAAGAGACTAACTTCTGCTCCAGTTTTGACGCTACCAGAAGGAATCGAAGGTTTCGTGATTTATTGTGAAGCTTCGGGAGTTGGTCTCGGATGTGTCTTAATGCAGCATGGTAGGGTTGTCACTTATGCATCTCGTCAGCTTAAGACTCATGAAAAGAACTATCCGACTTATGACTTAGAGTTGGCAGCTGTGGTTTTTGCATTTAAGATATGGCGTCATTATTTGTATGGAGTGCATGTTGATATTTACACAGATCATAAAAGCTTGCAGTATATCTTCAAGCAAAAGGAGTTAAATCTTAGGCAGAGGAGATAGCTCGAATTTTCTTAAGGATTATGATGTGGACATTCTCTATCATCCGGAGAAAGCGAATGTTGTAGCCGATGCTCTTAGTCGGCATTCCATGAGGAGTTTAGCTCACGTTGATATAGATAAGAGAGTTATGACCAAGGAAGTTCACCGTTTGGCCAGTCTTGGAGTTTGACTTTTGGAATCCGAGGATGGCGGCGTGGTTGTTCAGAATATAACTCTTTCCTCCTGAGTGGTTGAAGTCAAAGAGAAGCAGTTTAGTGATCCCTACTTGTTGCAGCTGAGATAGGGGATTCACAAGCATAAGACGACGACTTTTGAACAAGGGGGAGATGCGGTACCTTGAGGTACCGAGGCAGATTATATGTTCCAGATATAGATGTGCTCAGAGAGTGAATCATGTCAGAAGCTCACAACTCCAGGTATTCCATTCACCTAGGTTCCACTAAGATGTACATGATCTTAAGGAGATTTATTGGTGGAATGATATGAAGAAGAATATAGCAGATTTTGTAGCTGAGTGTCCGAATTATGAGCAAGTGTAAGTCGAACACTAGAGGCCTAGTTGCTTGGCTCAGAATATTGATATTTCTATCTGGAAATGGGAAATGATCAACATTGACTTTGTATCAGGTCCATCTCTTTTAGCTAAGAGGCATAACTCTATTTGGGTGATCGTTAACCGGCTTACTAAGTCGGCGCACTTTTTGTCGGTCAAGACCATAGATTCAGCAGAATATTATGCCAAGTTGTATGTTAATGAAATTGTGAGATTGCTTAGGACCCCAGTGTCCATTATTTCAGATCGTGGTGCTCCGTTCACAATGAACTTTAGATTCAGCAGAATATTATGCCAAGTTGTATGTTAATGAAATTGTGAGATTGCTTAGGACCCCAGTGTCCATTATTTCAGATCGTGGTGATCCGTTCACAACGAACTTTTGGAAATCCTTTCAGAAAGGATTGGGTACCAAGGTGAACCTCAATACAACTTTTCATCTGCAGACCAATGGTCAGGCAGAGCGCACTATTCAGACTCCTGAGGACATATTGAGAGCATGTGTCTTAGATTTCAAAGGTAATTGGGATGATCACTTACCCCTCATTGAGTTTTCTTATAATAATAGTTATCATGCTAGCATTGGGATGACACCGTGTAAAGCTTTGTATGGGCGAAGGTGTAGGTCCGATTGGTTGGTTTGAAGTTGGTGAAGCAGAATTGTTAGGGCCAAATTTGATTTATCAGGCTATGGATAAAATCAAGTTAATTCAGGAGCGTTTGAAAACGGCTCAGAGTCGCCAAAAATCTTACACAGACGTGAGGTGAAAGGACTTAGAATTTCAAGTTAATGATTGGGTGTTCCTTAAAGTCTCACCCATGAAAGGTGTTATGAGATTCTGGAAGAAAGGGAAGCTTAGTCCCAGATATATTGGACATTACAGAATTCTGTGAAAGGTCGGTCAAGTAGCTTATGTACTTGAGTTCCCTCAAGAGGGGCTATTGTTCACCTAGTGTTTCATTTATCCATGTTGAGGAAGTGTGTAGGAGACCCGTCGTTGGTTGTTCCTGCTGATGCTATAACAGTTAAGGATGGCCTCACCTATGATGAGATCCCCGTAGCCATTCTTGATCGTCAGGTTTGTAAGATAAGAACGAAGGAAGTTGCATCGGTTAAAGCGTTATGGAGGAGTCAGAAAGTTGAAGAGGCTACACGGGAAGACGAAGAAGACATTAAATCCAAGTACTCATTTTTGTTTGAAGAGCAAGCAGAGAACGCTCAAGGTAACTTTCCATAGTCCATGTCATGTCATGTCTCATGTTTCACACTCATGTCATGTCTCATGTTTCACACTCATGTCATGTATCCGGCGCTCATGCTCTATGTCTCAATATTCATGTTTCCATGTAATCATATCATGTCAGTTAGTCTCTATGCCCCATGTCATGTTCCTTCACATTCATGTATTCAAGCCATGTCCAGCCATATTCTTAACCATGACCTATCATTCGAGGACGAATGATCCTACGGGGGAGATATTGTAACACCTCCTACCTTTAAACTAGGCTATATTCATGATTCTAGACTTAGAAAACCAAATAGAGAATATGAGAATTGGAAATTTCTCTTCAGTTGTCAGGTGGGGATTTACGCCCTAGAATACGGACCGTATTTTAGTATACAACTCGTATTTCAAATCGTAATTTGGCATCTAAATCACTGTGCATTCTGGAATTTGGCTTGGGGAATATATATTGTTAAATACGGACCGTATTTTGAAATACGGATGGTATTTGATGGTCGTATTTGGGAAGGAGGTGCTACAGTGTTTCTGTTTTGAAATATGCTTAATTACGGTCCAGGTTTACGGACAGAAATTCAGAATACGGACCGTGTTTCCCACGTCGCACCAGAAACTATAAATACCTGGGTTCAGTTCTAATTTTTATTTTTACAAGTCCCTAAGCCCTAGAACGACCTATCCCTCTCCTCCAACACCAAGAACATCAAGGTAAGTCAATCCAAGCCCTTCCAAATCAATTCTAACACGTGTTCTCATAATCTAACCATGAAATCATTGTTCTTAACATAGGGTTTTCAAGAAAACCCATTTAATGGTCTCAAGACTCAAACCTTGGAATTCTTCTTCTAAGTTCAAATTTTTATTTCAAGTTTGGAGCATTACCAGGTATGTAGGGTTACTATCTACGGGTGGGAACATCTTTGTTCTTCCCCACACCACTTCTTCCATAAAGTATGAAGTTATACGAAAACTAGGGTTTTTAACCATGTTCATGATAACCCTAGGTCCATGCCCCATGTTATATTATGTATTAAATTGTTATAAATTCTTCATTGTGTTCTTGATACATCATTTTGATTATTGAGAAACAATCTGTAATCTATGAAAACCCATACTTTGCATTCCATGGGTTCTTACATGCAAGTAATAATTTATTATGTTTATTTTCAAGAAAATATGCTACATGCTTTACACGTTTTCATGCAAGAATACTATAAGGTGATATCCATGTACATGCAAGTTATGATTTATGAAAACCATGGGCTCAAGTGCCACCTATTTTCCATGTTCATATTTTTGGGAGTTGCACAAATTACTGAGAAGGCTCAAGTAGCCTGAAACTACGTTACCCACCGTAGGATAAGGATCGCTCCGCCCAGTTAGGATGATTCCTTCATGTTATATTGATTGGATCCTTTCATGTCACATTTTCATCTCATACCCTTGGCAAGGTGTGGGAGCTTTGCTAGTCCGACGAGGTACCAAACTCCATGTGCCTACGTGGTGATATCATGTTGTCGGTTTATGCAATGCTCTCCCTACTTATAATGTTTTTACTCAGGTTATATCTATATGTATTCGTGTTCATGACCAAACTTCAGTTTCAGTTTTCATGATGTTATTACCATGTCCCATGTTATTTCATTCAATTGTTTTACGTACCAGTACATTCAATGTGCTGACATCCCCTTTTTATTGCCCGGGGGCCTGCATGTCACGATGCAAGTACTGGTTTTCAGGACGACGTATCTGCCTAGTAGGACTTTGCACTTATCAGCTTGTTGGTGAGCCCCATCTCTTCCGGGGCTTAGATATTTATTATTTTCATGATAAGATATGCATTTAAAGGTATGCTGGGGGCCTTGTCCTAGCGAGTATGTTTTCATGTTCAGACTTACGTAGAGGTTTTATAGACTAGACTAGTCAGACATGTCATATCAAATGTTCAGAGTCGGATAGCCATTTTGGCTCATTTACGATATTTTCGCATTGCCTAGAATAGATGATTTGTTTGATCAGCTACAGGGTGCCAGGTGTTTCTCGAAGATTGACTTGAGGTCAGGGTATCACCAGCTACGTGTAAAAGGGGAAGACATTCCAAAGACAGCTTTTCGAATAAGATATGGGCATTTTGAATTCTTAGTTATGTCCTTTGGATTGACAAATGCTCCAGCAGCACTCATGGCACTAATGAATGTTGTATTTCGACCCTTCCTGGATATCTTTGTTATTGTATGTTGCACCCCATTTTAATCGGGTTAAATTAGAGGTACAATATATTGGTGATTCCTATTTTGTTTGTTTTAAGGAGTCGCCACCTAATTAATTTAATGGTGAATTAGGACACCTAGATGTTAACTAAGGTAAATTTAAAACTAAACCTCCGTTAATAGTCTGCTTAACTAATGTGATTCTAGGTAAGGGCTCTATATTATCCTAAAGGGAAGGGGTTAGGCATCCTTTAGAATCCGTTAACTACGGTTATCCGGCCGAACTTAGGTTAATTAATTAAGACTAAATATAATGCTTAAATATTAGA